>NC_087067.1:37839739-38010981 GCF_963678635.1 Symsagittifera roscoffensis | reverse complement strand
AATGCATGTTCATTTGAAAGGCAACTGAATATGGTAGTTGAATAATTGTTAACTAAATGAGCAAATTTTGTCATTACTTTAGACTTCGATCTGAGCGAGTACGATACCCGACAGCTTATATGCCAGAGTATTTCACGCGACTGGGGAGGGGGATATGGGGCCGAATGCGGCGGGAGAGACAGGAATGACAGAGACCCTTTTTGCACCCGACGGAGGACTTCAACCAAGAACTGAGCGAAGCACTGGCAGCATACGAAGAGAGCGCAAAGTATGTGTGATCAAGTTTTAAAAAAATCAGAAGAGATTTGTATATTTAAAATTAATCAAGTAGATTTTCGCTAATGATGGATTACGGGAATTTATGTTCTCGTGCAGTTTTGGGCACCCATCAGCGGCGGCTTCTTCTCGGCTTATGGATGGTAACAAGATCGGAGCGCAGTATTATTTTACGGTTAAACTTTTTTCCAATGTTTTAGTCTCAAAAATGGAACTCATTGATACATGCATAATTGCCATCGTTTCTGAGCGAGATTGGAATTTTATAGGAAATAATGTTTTTGACTGGTTTTAGCTCCCTTGGCGCAGATGGAAAACTGTCTGTCTTTAAAAGCAGATAGTCGGATGCTAAGTGTAGTGGTTGTCCTTGCGTTAATTTTATCTATACCAACTTTTTTTCAAAGTATCTGCTACATTTTTAAATATTAGGTAATACTATGTTTTGTAACTGGGTTAAGATTTTGTAACCACTCTGTTAATAAAGGAAGTAGATTTGACTTTATTGATTAGCGTCGTATGTTTTTCTCTGAAGAAAATCCCAAAATTTGTTCACGTTTGCCTATCCTATTCGATGGATTGACATTTTATTTTTTGAAGCTTTTTCTCATTTATTTACTAGGTAGTGCTCAATTTTTTTCTTTCGAAAAAAAAGTTGAAAATAAGCGAGAACTTTGATTTTTGAAATAACAGAGAAATAGATAGAATCGCAGTCAGATGTCTCCCATTTGTTTTTTATTTAAATAAAAAACGTCATTCGTTTCTTGCAATCGAATAGCTTTACGCCAGTGCGGCTCCTCTGTTCTATGAAACTCTGCAGCTGAATTCATTAACGCTGTTCCAACTGTCTATTCGACTACGTTCATTTTTTCTCCCACGCGGAGCTCATTTTAAGCTTTTCGATAACAAACATCGATATGAAAAAACATTACGTTGTATTCTTTACAGCATAGGAAATGGCTTTGGAAATAATTGATAAAAAAGGAAGTTAATTAGGGGTTTTGAATTTTCGTCGATCAAGGAAAATTAATTAGGTTCTTAAAATAGGCCATTGTAATGGCGATAAATTTAAATAATAATATTGTGCTATCAAATGTTTCTGAATCCAGTGAAAACTAATTGTAGTCGTGTTTCTCTTTTTTCCAGAAAGTTTGTCCATGCTGTTTTTTTTTAATCATATGATTTTAAAACTTGTTTGCCAAACTGCCAAAATTTGCTGTTTCGTTGAAATTGAAAAATGCACGTAAAACTTTCAGTATCAATAAACGTAGTTAAGACACTAATATGGGTCTAGTTGTTTTTTTCGTTTTTTTTCACGGTCAGATTTGTTTTTTCGCGGTTTGACTTGATTTATTGTCAAGTTCAATTCATGTTCAAATGGAAGGCACGCTTTCATCTTCGATAACAAAAATGCAAATGCTTCGAAAAAAGTGAATTCCTAGCAGAATAAAAATACATATAAACCAATTTTCTCTGATTATATTAGTGTTATGAAAAAAGCCAATAATAAAAGTGCAAAGAGCTTTTCCACTCCCGGCCCACCTTTCAAATTCAGTTTTGAAAAAGCTTCTTTAATTTTCTCATAATGCAATCAAATTTGGCATGGCGAACAAACCGAAAAATATGAATTGATTTGTTCTTTATATTTTACATCGTAACATCACGCATTTAGCCATAATACCACGGAAAGCAAGCACAAAAATTGATATTTTGAAAGGTGGGTGAAGCGCAGTTCAGAGATATTCGAAGAGGATGGTTTTTATATTCCTTCACCTCTGTTCATACATACATACATCATACATACATACATACATACACACACACACAAACACACACAGGGGGCGGATCTAGGATTTTCTCGAGGGGGGGGGGGCGGATTTTCAAAAAATTTTCGAAAATTTTGACGCCTTTTTATTAGGTCGATCAAATAGATTCCCCGAGCCCTCCTAAAGCACTATAAAGACGCTGGTTTAGCCAAATTTTCTGCGCCGCAGGCAATTTTTTGAAAAAGCAGGTCAAAAAAGACTTTTTTTGGAAAATTTTGACCAAAAAATGTTTTTTTTTCGGCCCGGGCTCCCCCCTCAAAAATTTTACATATTGGCGCCAAAGGCGCTTTTAGAAAAATTTTAGGGTCCGTCACCAAAAATGGATATTTCAAAATAGTATAAAGGGGGACCCATTGGGTCGGCAGGGGGTCGAATCAAGGGCGGATTTAGGGGGGGGGCGGACGCCCCCCCTCAGGGATTCGACCCCCTGCCGACCCAAAGGGTCCCCCTTTGATACTTTTTCAGAAATCCATTTTTGGCCGACCGACCCTAAAATTTTTCTAAAGGCGCCAATATATACTAAGTTTGAGGGGGAGCGCGCGCCAAAAAAACGCGATTTTTTTTGTCAAAATTTTTCAAAAAGTGCCCTAAATCGGCTTTTTTGACTGTTTTTTCAAAATTCCTAGATCCGCCCCTGGGTCGAATCCCTGAGGAGGGGGGTCGTCCGCCCCCTCCCCCCTAAATCCGCCCCTGTACACGTACATACCACACATACATAAATACAGGAGCGGTTCTAGAGTATTTCCGATTTTGAAAATTTGTTCGTAAATTGAATTTTCTGAGCCCTTCCAAAGGTTTTTGCAAATTTATGACCAAAAAATTGCGTTTTTTCTGCAAACGCTCCCACCTCAAGATTAGTATATATTGGCGTCAAAGGAGACCTTAGAATAATTTCAATGTCTGTTAGGCACAAATGGATGTCTAAAAATAGTAACAAAAGGGGAACCTATGAGTCGGAAGGGGGGATCCCTGAGGGGGCTGGACTTCTGCTCCCGCAATCCGCCCCTGCCTATGTTCGAAGCTTGTTATTGTATTCATCACATTGTACGGTGTGCCTATGTGATGAATAATTTCAATTTGTGTCGTAGGATTATTGTATCACTCTATGTGATCGCGATCTGAAGTTCGCGACGCAGTCTTTGTTAAGTGTTGATGTTTTATAGAGTTTGTATAAGGTTTGGTTTCTTAAATTTGTCTTAAAATGGAATGAGGTTCAATTTACATAGTTTTTTCATATCAATCTCACGATGACTACGGCTCACGAGACTCTCGAGTTAATAATCTCTCAAATGAAGGTCAATGAACTTCCTGATCCAATACAGTTCCGTCTAGAAGGTGCACTGTTCTAGCTAACTAAATCTGTTGCAAGACATCAACGCTATTGTACATATTTTGCTTTAGGTTATTATTAAATGGCCACGCCAATCAACGTGATGTGATGTGCATGAATTTATTGGTGCTTGACCTTGACCTTGGATTGATAATTTAGTCACGTGGAGATGATGAGTGGGGCTGGAGACATGATGCCTCGTGTGCACACTTTGAACGACGACGAAGAGGCCGCATTCGCCATGTTCCTGCAGGAGAACGAACAACAACAGCAACAACAAACTAGTTCGGTCGTGGGAGCCAGCAATACAGTTGGACAACATCAACTTCACGGACACAATACTGGCTCTCCCACCTCACAACAAGCAGCTCAGATGCAGCCGCCGTCCCACCATTGACCAAAGCCAACACTTCTGGCTAGCTCTCAATCTCGTTCTTCTTGTTCTCGCAACCACGCTCTACTGCAGCAATGCCACACCTCTACCTACCACCCAGCAACCAAACAATCTCGACGACCAATGTTAACTCTAAAGTAAACAACTAAACATGCTAACGATAGATACAATTTGCTCGCAAGTTCACGCAAAAAAAAACATTAAATTCCCCTCTTTGTTGCTAAAATTGTGACTCAAATTCTATTATCGTGACATTTTTTGACGTTTTTGCTGCCATGCCTCCAAAGTTGAATAACCATTGCTAAGACACTGCTGGATAGAAACATTTTTGGATGTCTTAGTGGAGATGTTTATGGTTGGGGGATTGAAGAGATTTCTATCCAGTTCAATAGTTAGCCTTTGTCCTGTGAAATGACTGTCCTTTCTAAATCGGTGCTGGTTTGTCGCTGTATCACAAAAAGACTATGCCACAAATAACAAACCTACTTGATGTGCTGTACTGTTAGAATGCAATATTATACAATACTACATGTATTTCATCTGTTTAACATCCCTCCTTGTGCTATGCTTTGCCGTGTCAATCTTCTGGTTCGATGCCTGGCAATCGATACTTTTGGAACCCCCTGTCTTCTCTGCCTTTTGTCTCGCAGATTAATATTTTAAAACCAGAAATGGCTTATCGGAGCTTTAAACATTTTAGAAGCTATCGATAGATATATATTTGTGCTTTATGTTAATACAAGTTTAACCATTTGAGGTTGATGAGCATTTCTGCATTTTTCAAATTTTATTTAATGTGCCTATCCTTTGCTCTGCTCAGCTCACGACTGATGCAATACACTGCAAACTAGATTTCGATAAGACCCCTCAAAAGATTTTGTCCAAAAATGAATGCTTGAAGCTGCAATAAAAGTGATTAGCGTTCTTAGATGAAGAGGAAATTATTCATTTGAGCAGTGGTAAGGGGTCCTATCTCAAGTAATATCCGCTCTATTTTTCTAGTCGATGCTAAGTTTGTGACCAGGGTTTCAAGAAAATTTTAAAAGATCTTACGTCCCGGTTTTCTTGGAACCCAGTTAGTGACGTAATAAATTGTGCAATTTGCCCCCATGTCTCAAAAAGATCAGCACTTCGCTCTGTTGTGTTGCATCATTTGCTCTAAAATTTATGTTTATTTGTTAAATGAATTTAATGTTTTTGTGGAAGAATAGCGTAGATACTACTGTTTGAGAAATTGACAGAAACTCATTATCCAATCTGAACTTGATGAAATGCTACATATCCTAGTCGGTTAATTTATCTTCTGTCTTTTTCGTCTTTCTGAGTTGAATGCATAGTTCTAAATAAGAAATTTTAATGCGCAGAGATTACTAAATGTTTATATTGGACTACTACTCTTTGGTTGCTTACTAGATCATGTTCTGGTGCTTCTCAGTTTTTTGTTCTGTTGCGTTCTCTTATCAAGACTCAAAAAGACACCCATCCTCTGATGACGTCACAGCAGCAGAACTTCGTCATGGACTCCTGTCGTTTATTTCCCTACCATAATAATAAATAATAATCAACAACCAATCATGGTGCTTTTTTCAAGTGACATTTCAATAAAAAAGGTGACGTCTGGATTTCAAAGTTGACTTCAAGATGAGCTCCTCATGATTGCCAATTCGACCCAAGAAATGCCTAGTCGAAGTCGTAGTGTTGCAGTGCTGTGATTCATGTTAACGACAGTCTAGTTGTCACTTTGGTCTGCAGGTTGGACCCTATCCTCAATTGTGTGGCTTTGTTCAAGCTTCTTGTGTGTCTCCTAGACTACAAGTGAAATTGACCAGGTCAACCAAGGTCACCTCTCTACCTCCTCTCTCATCGAGGTTCCCTCCTTCGATGCTACCAATTTACGTGCTAATAACTTCTCAACAAAGAACAGCCTGCTTTAGTCGCAAAGATCTGAAATAACCAAGTACAAGTTGTACTTTTGTAGAACATATAGCAAATATTCAATTTTTTTTTATTAATAATAGATTATTAAAATGGAAATGTTGCTTAGAAACGGCACTGAACATTAGTAAAAGTTCATTAAGGTACAACTTGTCTCTCTTTGACAGTGGTCAAAAACAGGCCATTTACTTCAACCAAAAGCCACCTCAAAATATTTTCGCGTATGCAATTGCATATTGTCGTATCGCTCAACTGATCGATAATTAGAAAGATACAAACTATGAGAACTTGTTCAACCTTTATCTAAATTATTATACAATTATTAAATAATAATAGCTGATCAGTTGAGTCCCGCCCGAATGTGTGAACAGAATATTCGACCCCTGCTCCTTTTCCTCCTCGTCGTCCTCCAGCTAAACTATCTTATCACTTTCCTTCTCTCTTCAACATGGTGCTTATCTTTCACTTAGAAGGGCCCAAAAGCCCCCAACCCAAACATATAACAAACACATATTAACATTACATTACATTGTTAAGTTACTATCCAGCAAATCTACTATCGTTGTTTAATTATGATGGACCGTACTGTAGTACTGTACTGTCCTGAATGTATTGCAGTGTAATAACTAGACGAATTCTTAACTGAGTGCTGCTTAGAAGAACGTAACTATTCTTAAACCTCTCAACTCATGCGGTGACTGCAGTTAGTCAAGTCAAGAAGGAGCAAGCAGTGTTTTCGTAGCAGAATAAATGGTGTGTTTTATCACGGTTTATCCATTTCATTCAACCTACTTTTCGTAAGTTTAGCATCCACATTATCTTTTTACAATTGACCCAGGCCCTGAGCAGTAGACAAATCTTTTGCAATATCATTAAGGGTGCGGAAACTTCCTGTGCAGCTAGCAACGAACGTTCCGACAGATCATGAGGTGAAACGGTTTTTGTAGCTATCAACACATTTATCGGGCGTCTTAAATTTTGAAATAATTTAAGCTTCGCGATTGCCTTTTGGCGTGTTACAGGTTCTTTTCTATTAAAAAATTGCATGTCAGATTGCTGCTGAATGAAATTTGTTTTGGATGTTAGGGGCTTGAAGTTATGTTAAAAAACTGACTTCTCAAAAAGCGCAATCATCTAAGCTTGATCTTTTGGCAACTCGAATGCAATTTCAAAAATTTGGTTCTTATTTCAATTTTATTTCAGTCTTAAGATCAGAATTATTTCAGAAATTTAAGACGCTGAGACTTCGAAATGCCATTGAAATTGAAAATTTGAGTTTCTAAAATGTAAGTGCAATGAAAAATAACATGCAACAAAATAATTGCGCCTTTTCAGCGTTGTACATTTTTTTTGAATAACTTCAAAACAACGTTTTAAGATTGAGTTTAAAAGGTTTAGGGCTAACTGGGGCAAAAAGTTCTGCCACATTTTGATACAGGTAATCAGCTGATCAGTAATTGAAGGTACATCTATGTAAAGCCGTATTTTCAGAATTCCGAAATTTTAATGTGTCTTGAAATCGTCATCAAAAAAACTTCACTTCCACAAGTAGAATGAACAGTTCATCGTCTGAAGTTTAAAGCTATGGGCCTTTTTCTGTAAATTTTGGGGAAAACTTTTTCAATACTGCCTTTTCAGAGCATCTGCGACAGTCGAATGAGATAATAAGTCTTTTGGCAATTTTCGCGTTGAAATATTAATCTGCTTTCCGATTATTGTTTATCACCTTTCTGGTGAATAACTTTGGCCAAATCATCAGAGAAAGGTTTGTCACGCGTTTTTTTTTTGCAGCAATCTTAACAAAAAAGCCGACAAAAATTTTATTGCGAAACTTCAAAAAACAATGTCGAGACTTTTGACCTAAAACGGCTCGAATTTATTCAAAAAATCAATACGTCCGGAAAGCAAGTTAAACGCTATATTTTTCTGACGTAGCTCGCACACGTTTGCGCTCAGTTTAATTACAGAGTATGCATGTAATGCTGTGCTAAATTGTAAGCGATGCCGAGAAAAGAGGAAAAAACTGAACTAGTGAAGATTCTTATATAGTTCTTGATGATGCCGTTGGTTCGTTTGCTTTTTTGGAAAGTAGTTTTTTTTGCGCTCAAATTATTCTTAGATTCGATTCACTCCGTCCCCAGTTAAGGCCATTCATCCACGAAAAAAATGAAATAATTTAAAAAATTTTGGTTCCAAATTGATTTAACCACGCCATTATTTTTTAGCTTTCAGATAATTTTTTTTACAAAATTCAGGTACCACAAAAACACGTCGCGTAGGTTTGAGTGATATTACAAATTGAAGCCCTTTCAGTTGTAATAAGAAAAATAATTCTTAACATTGAATGTTCCCCAGTGCCGAGATGAATGAGTCTTCATATCATCGCTTCAAAATTTTTCCTTTTTTTGTTTTTTTTTATCATAATCAGCGTTTATTTTTGAAAAAAATTCAGGTGCCATTACAGTTTAGCCATTTTTCAATTGTCTTAAAATAAGAAAATTCAAGACGCCATGAGAAAAATTTCTTTTGCTTAATTGAAGATGGACAAATGTTATCCTTTTGTTGTCTCCAAATATAATAATCTTAGTAGGAGTTGTACCCATCGATCACTCTCCAGGAGGCGGAGGTGTGATCCATACAAAAGTTAAGTTTTCAACCAAAATTATGTGCACTATTAAACTTGCGCACTGTCTCGTGTCTAATCATTAATACTGTTTCAGCCTTTTCAGTCGTAACAAGAAATAAACTTATAGATATATTTTGTGTTAAGATAAATGGGGTTGAATGTTTTCTCTTCAAAATTTGACTCATATAGATTGCGAGGTTTTTTTTCGTTTTTCAGGAAAAAACCTAAAATTGATCCAGGCCTAAATTGTTTTCGTGGTTTGATGTTTGATTTCTTTTGAAGTACATTTCCTTAAAAGCAAGACAACCTCCTTTATCAAACAGCAAGATTGCATGTGCTCGACTTCTAATTTCGAAATAGGAAGTTATCTTAGATTTCCTAGCCGAATGAAAAATTTTCTTTGTATCAAAAAAAGTGCCAATCCGATATAAGGCGGCATAATTTTTTTTTTTCAAAATTGAAAGCTGAGGTTTTGAAATAAAACTTGAAAAGTTGTGTTGTTTTCTAATTCCCTGAGTTCATGGGTGTATAAAACTTTTCAGATGTATAAGAGTTATCAGATGTATGAAAATTTTGCAACTGTCTGGTGGCTGTCTTATACATCTGATAAACATTGATAACTTGAGATGAATGAAAAAAAGTTTTCAAATTCCCTGAGTTCATGGGTGTATAAAACTTTTCAGATGTATAAGAGTTATCAGATGTATGAAAATGTTGCTACTGTCTGGTGGCTGTCTTATACATCTGATAAACATTGATAACTTGAGATGAATGAAAAAAAACTTTCTAATTCCCCGAGTTCATGGGTGTATAAAACTTTTCAGATGTATAAGAGTTATCAGATGTATGAAAATGTTGCAACTGTCTAGTGGCTGTCTTATACATCTGATAAACATTGATGACTTGAGTTGAATTTAAAAAATTAATTCAACAGGTCGGTTCGATTCAGTCATCTTATATTAGTTTGAATTTTTGTTGGGTGGTAATTTTGCTGAATAATTTTGGCTATGAAAAAAAGCTCTAGCTGCTTTAGTAGTGGTGTTGGTAAATTTTGGCGGTGGCGTAGATAGTAGTGGCGTAGATGCGTGAACGTAATCTCCAGATCAGAGATTCGATTTTGTCTCAGCAAACGTTTTCAAGGTTATTTCTTTCTAGCCTGCTTTCAATTTGTTTTTTTAAAAGTTTTCTCGCTTGTGTTTACAAAATGCAGCTTCGCCGTTGTATCTTGACTATGATACCAAACTTGACACTTAGCGATTGCTGTTTGAGGCATTGAACTCGCGCTGGAAAAAAACACCTTACGTGATCGAACTTCCGATTTGAAAAAAAGGTGGTAAGAAAAAAGTTTCTGCTGTATAAATTGTAATGCAAAACGTATTCTTTCACAAATGAATTTTTAAAACTTTTTGAAGTTTATAATGTTTATGTTTTGTACCAAAATTTTGATAATATTTGAAAGTCTAGTTCAAGTTGAACAGCTTGGTAACGAGCAATGACAGTACTCTTACAGAACCTTAAACGTCTGCTCGGTTTTTGAATTTTGAGCGCTACAACATTGCCTTTTTTGTCAGTGGACCTTAGCATATTACGAGGGCACAAGTTTCATTTTCCTGCGTATTTTAAAGTTTGAGCCATATCCAATGAGGAACCTGACCCAATCAGTTTTTTTTCTACGCTTGCGCTTTGCAAGCCTTATCAAACCGGAATATAGACTTTTGGGTTATTAGTTTGCTTACCAGAATCGCTTGAATCAGTTGTATTTTGGTTCATAATGAATCCAAACCCAAAAATAACGAATATGCCTGTGACGGCAAAAGTCCTGTACTCAAATTTGACCAGGACACTATTTCTCAAACGGGAAATCTTCTGTTTCAGATAACCTTGTTGGCCAGTTATTTGTCTGCTTATCTGTTTTGAGTTAGTTGTCACATCGTGTAATTGTTTTTTTCTTGCTGCGCGCAGTTTTCTAATATTGCTTTTAGTGTTTGATTTAGTCCTACAGTTTGTAATTTTATTTACATTGACTTCGTGTTTTCTTTGAATTTCGACCTCAATTAATTTGGCCTGTTTTTCATCGGTCTAATGACATAATTTTGGATAGTTTCAAAAAACCCAATTTTAACACTTCCCTCCGCACTTTTCAAGTTGGTTGTATGCTTGCCAATCGGTCTCAAAGACTAACCAACCAAATCTGACATTTTTAGTTCCATCGCAATTGCAGGCTGCGTGAATTGCTTCGGAATAAGCGCGTACCCACTTTTGCTCACACAAAAAGCTATGATTCTCGGAAATGTCAAATTTTGATTTTTTCACTGTTTTTGGACTCTGCTCCCTAAATATTTTGCCAAATCTGGTATCATAGGGTAAATTGAAATAAGAGGTTTTTAAAAACCTAGGTTTACAATTGGCTATGCCCAGTTCGTTCAAGAAAATTTTTATGGCTTTCAAAGAAGTCAAAGTTTCGAAACTTCGACAGCTTTGTTGGAAAGTATATGACTTTACGCGAAAACTACCGTGCTAGTTCTCACGTTGTGTTCAATCGAGAAACCCAGTTTTAGAAATCTTTTCTGCTTAAGTGGTCTTACCCTGCCTGTTTTCTTGCAGCAAAGTGTTATGGATTTTGGAAAGTCGTTTGATTGTTTTTCTAAACCTTTTGACCGTTTTCTAGAAACTTTTCGAATTTTCTTTAAACTTACTAAATCAGAAGTAAAAAGCCATTGAAAAAAACGTTTGCCGTAATTGTTCGTGCAGAAGCGCCGACTCCTTAGTTTTTTTTTAAAAAAAATGTTATCTTTTTGGGAAAACTGATTAAATCAAAATATTTACTTTTCTCTTTAATAGATAAACAACTAAGATTTTGGTCAAAGTCTAATTTTTTGAAATCTCATTTCTCGTGCCGAATCAGTTAAGCAAAATCGAAAAACAACAAACATGTGCCTCCAACTTTAGCTGGGCCCCTAGTTGTTTTTTATCAAGACATTCGAAAATTTTGGTTCACCTAGATTTTTTCAACATTTAAAATTTTGTCCGCCTTATGTTTTTTTTCTATGTTTGTGTTGTATCGCAAGTGGTGCGAAGCCCCGATTCGTCTCTGCGTGAAAAACTCCCAGTTTTTTGCTGTGTTTTCGAAGTGCTATACTGTCTTAGTGTTCAAAATAAATCAGACTCAGAGATGAGTTAAAATCAGTTAATTGCCAAATTTTCTCAACGTACATTCTTCTATAGTCAAACAAACGATAGTCCAGTCATTTTAGAGGCCATCGGATATGTTGAAACTTGTGGTTAATGGATGAAGATCTGTGATGTTGAAGTGGAGACCGAGGCACAACAAGAACTGGGGATTACAGCTGCTGCTAACCCTAAAAACAACAACTATTAATCACAATTTCCTTTTTCAACTGAATCTTCATTTATATTTATTTTATTGTTCCGACTTTCGGTACGAAAATAACGGAATATTTGTGCTCGGGGTGGGTTTTTTTTTTCTTCAGACAAATTTCGACTTTTTAACTAGCCATTTTTGACGGAATTTTTTTATATCATTCAAAAGGTATTGTTGTCCTTGGCTTAAATTTGAAAAGATATTTCACCTGTGATCATTTTTCGTAAAGTTTTGAGGGTTTAAAGGTTGTCATTTCGGCCATTTTGACCAACTGGGGACAATTAACGCGCGATATAATTCGAGCTATTAACGCGTAAGCGGAGATTTAATCCGTCTTAGAAATCGTTCCAAATTGGTTGAAAGAAGCTTATTTGCCATAATTGGTTTGTTTCAAGGAACGAAATCTATCCTTTTGTACTTTATATGGCGTGTGGGGGATGATTTTCATTTAAAAAAATTCAAACTAAAAAAAAATTTTCATTTTATTTTATTTCAATTAATTTTTTTAAGTTATTTTTGCTCCATAAATCTTAAAAGGCAGTCGGAACATTCAGGGCTTCGCCCTGTTACGAGCAGTCTTGTTTTATTTAATTTTGATTAAGAGAGCTTAGTGTTTCCGTTTCCATATATTTTTCTAGGATCGAAGTTTTTTCCTAGCAGTCATTTAAGTTTTTGTTCCGACTTTCGATACGAAAGTAACGGAATATTTGTGCTCGGGGTGGGTTTTTTTTTCTTCAGACAAATTTCGACTTTTTAACTAGCCATTTTTGACGGAATTTTTTTTATATCATTCAAAACGTATTGTTGTCCTGAGCTTAAATTTGAAAAGATATTTCACCTGTGATCATTTTTCGTAAAGTTATGAGGGTTTAAAGATTGCCATTTTGGCCATTTTGACCAATTTGGGACAATTAACGCGCAATATAATTCGCGCTATTAACGCGTAAGCGGAGATTTAATCCGTCTTATAAATCGTTCCAAATTGGTTGAACGAAGCTTATTTGCCATAATTGATTTGTTACAAGGAGCAAAATCTATTGTTTTGTACTTTATATGGCGTGTGGGGGGATGATTTTCATTTAAAAAAATTCAAATTTTGGAGAAAAAAAAATTTCATTTTATTTTATTTCATTTAATTTTTTTTATGTATTACTGCTGCTCAATAAACCCTAAAAGGCAGTCGGAACATTCAGGGCTTCGCCCTGATACGAGCAGTCTTGTTTTTATTAGTTATCCAAATCAACTTGATTTAACAGAAAAACAACAAATGACTAACAATAAAAAACAATAAATGACTAATACATTGAAAAATTTGAGATAAATGATTGTGTTACATATGCGAGAATATGTGAGCTAGTTAGTTAGTTCAATCAGTTACAAGATTAAAAACGAAGCTGGAAAAGTTTTAAAAAGTATATATGTACAATTACATTTTCATCTACTGGAACTCATTTTTAGCCTAAGTGAGTAGTTATTGTTGGAACCAATTCTTCAACATTTTAAAAGTTAGAATGAGGTCGTCTTTCCGTAGTTTATTGTGTGTACATTTTATATCTTACTTTTGCGGCGAGCGCTGTGATGATTTCGGCAACGAATGAGTCACAAACTGCGTTAATACGCCAAGGAACCAAAATTCAAAAAGTTTTGAAAAACCTAAATGTTTGTTTGAAATTGAAGTCGGAAAATGCTCATTCGGAAGAGGGTCCTTAGTATCATAAAAGAACTGATTTTTTTTGATGTGGAAACTGGTGCTCTTTAATTTGATAACCAAGGCAACTTGGAAAACTTAATATAGTAACGAACCAGTCAGTAAGAACGGCAGATTATAACAAAATCAGCTGGTAAAAAAAATACCAATACGCATGTTGAAAAAATGTCTCGGCTACACTCTAATAAGAAAATGATTTAAAATTGAAACAAAAAAATTTTTACATATAAAAAAACAGCAATTCAAAAAAGTTTTTTCCTGTTTCTAAGTTTCGGTATTTTCTTGAAAAAAAAAACATTGAAACAGATGAAAAATTTACACTTAAAAATAGCAAAATTTTATCACCAAAAAGACAAAGAAAAAATTTTAGATTGTTACCCTTAAGAAAATACTCATATATTTTTTTAGATTTTAACCCTTAAGAAAAGCGAGGGTATTGCAATTGGGTACTAGACTTCTGCCCGTAAATATGAGTCCTGGTGGTACATTGGCTCATAGCGAATTCAATTTTTTATTGTCTCCTGTACACTTAGCCTGGAGGTAACGAAAACGCCTGGTTAGGCAAAGGTTCTAGGTTCAAATCCGACCAACACCTGTTTTTTTTCAAACGGTAAAAGACCGGTTCTAGAAAAATCTCGGCCTATTATATAATTACTTATGTTTTGTCGGCTTAGCTGTCAGATCTAAAAATCGTTTATTTTTGGTGCAAAAGAGTCAGTTAGTTGTTTTAGAGGTCAAAGCATTCTAAAAATTCGGCTCAATTGAAATTTGCTTTTTACATTGGTTGTAATTTTCATTTTTTGAATCTTTTTTGTCTTCTTTGTTGATTTAATCGGCTTTGACTTATTTTTTATCTACTTAGTGACCCATAAACGCATCGTCTAAAGACTGATAAAAAAAATTGTGTGCGTGTTAATTCTGAGGAAAAGTGGGTCTGACACTTTTTTTAAATAAAGAATTGGATTTTTTCAGCATGAAGGGCTTCTGCTGAGTTTTTTTTTGTTTTGTTTCCGTTTGATAAGTTTTGTTCCGATGCTAATTTTGCATGCTACTGCCTTGGCGTGTTTTTGTTCTTCAAAGTTATCTTCATTCAGCTTGATAGATTGTTTTATGTATAGTTACAGAACATCGTTATTACTTTTTCGCTCATGATTTTGCGGCTTTCGATTTAGCTCTCGGTTTAGTTTCTAAATTATGTATACCAACTTAAGTTCAGTATTTTTATGGCTTTCGTGGATAGTATTTGGGTAGTACATGTTTAATTTTCAATAACATTTTTGGTTGATTTCTAGTTAATTGGTTGTCGGCTTGAATTCTCTTGGTTTATATACCTTATATTTTAATTCCCTCAAACTTTTGATATTATTTAAGAAATCGTTAAGAATCTACTTCAAATTTAATTGTTCAAAAGCTCAAAATCAACTCCACTCAAAACTCTTTGAAAAAATTTTAATAAGTTTAAACATAAAAAAATGATTTTCATTTTTTGTTTTTCTAGTTGTTTCTACGGTTAAAAAATTCGAAGTCTTCTTTGGTAGCTCTTGAGTGCCTTGCTGTTTGCACTTGTTGTGTGTGCAGAGTAGTGTATAAGTACAAACGTTCTTTTCCTAACCTAACTCGCAAATAAAAGTGCTCAAGTGCTCATTTGGTTGCACTTTTGCTATAATCACGATCTGTAGCATTAGAAGTTTTGTAGCACCTATTCTTTGTTTTATTTGTGGCTAGTGTTTGCGATTTATTAAGCGTACGTAGCTAAGTGGTTAGTGCCTGAGACTCGTATTTGCTAGTCGCTGTAGGTCGCAGAGGCGTAGCCGAGTTTTTACTAATTCGAGGCTTATTTCTACTTTTTCTTATTGCACTTAAAAGCTGCTTTTTATCTTGTTTTTACTAGTGTTTGCAAAGCGAAGCTTCACCTCTGTGTTTAATCCTATACTTGCTGTATCGCAAGTGTTGCTAAGCTCAGATTCGCCTCTGTGTAAGAAAGTTTTTAACAGGAAAAATTTTTATTACCGGTTACCACTCTTGAAACTTGAACCTGTACAAATTTTCCTTTAGCAAGTCAAAATTGACTGAAAAAACATTTAAAAGAATTGACACTACGCCATAGTTCTTTGGTTTGCTTTGAGAGTGACGAAAGTATAAAATCCAACTAATGTTTAGTTGAAGTGTCTGATTTTTTTAATGGAAAATAAACCCCGGAATGCGTTCAGTAATTGTGCCAGTAAATTACTAGATAACGAATTACGTAATCATTGGATCTTTTGCGGAATCTAAGATTTACATAATTATTTTTCTCTAACTAAAGCAATAAATTCAGTTTTCTATTCTGGTGATTATGCAACTGAATCATGTTATTTTGGTTTACTGCTCTGGTCTACCCGTTTTTGGTTAACTGATACATTGGTTTACAGACAGATCTCCTAGACACCTGTTTCCAAGTTCTTCGTTAGTTTTGATGACCGACAAAACAAAAAGATAGAGTTATTATACTGTTAGCTTAGTTATTCCAATCGCAGTTATATCTTGCAAAAATTTGCTAAACGAAAAACGTTTTCAAGCAATAGGCAATATTTTCAAAAACAGATGAAATATACCAAAGAACAGAAAATTCCGATTGAAGGTCGGAACGTTAACTAAATTATACTGAAAATTAAACATCTGGTTTTGAGGCACTGAAAATTTTTTTGGGCAAGCGTTTTACGACTTTTTGCCATTTTCATGAGGTTTCTGTGGTGCCAAAATACGCTTTATTTTTACGCTTAAGCTTTATTAAACAAATACTACATTGTTTGGAAAACTTCTTAGACTAATTTGTCGAAAAGTAGAAACAGCATACTATGTATCTAAAAGCTTATGTTTTATAATTGGCGCGGATTTCTTTTTAATGATGTTTTTGATGTCACTGTATATACAAAAGAATGAAAATTTTGAGATCTTTTAAATTGGTTTGGCACAAAAAAAAACATTCTAATTGTGAAGTAATCAAAATTGACAACTATTCTTGGCCATGGCTAAGGACTATACACATTTCGTACAGTTTCTTATAATCCTATTTTCCTGAAAAGATTTCGCTACCGTTTTTTTATACTTTCGAAAAATTAGTTTTTCTTCTCTCAGTTTGACTTGGAAGTTAACAATAAAACCGAATCAAATAGCTATGATGCAAAATTATTTGAACCGTTAAAAATCCAAAAAAAAACAAATAGTTTCTGCAGACAACAAATACTGCTAAAATTTTGCATCAGAAACTATTTTTTTTGCACACTACGTGAAAAACAGGTAAGAACTTCAGCTCTTTGCGAACATCACTTAGGCCGAAATTTCAATTTCGGCGTAAATGATTTTGTGATAACTTGACCTTGATTTTGTAATAACTTAAGCTAAAAATGAGTTGAGCCGAAACAAATTGATTGTAACACGCTTCAAACTCAATATCAAAGCAGAATCAAATCAGAACTTTGAACCAATTTTGAATCAATCAGAACTAATCAAAATGAATTGAAATTTGGAGCGACTGAGAGAAAGACTCATCTCTGAATTTTACATGTTCTATCTCCTTGAAAGTTTTGCTGATCTAGAAGAAACATCAAAAGTCTAAGTTTAATTTAGTTATTGATCTTTTGTTTAGAATTCAGTGAACAGGGAAAATCTAGGCAAAAAGGTATGTAAGATACTTTGACGAGACTGAAAAAGAAGCCAAAAGGGCACATACCAGGAAAAGTTCTCGGATTGTCTGGCTCTCTTTAACTGGTCTCAATGTCTTGTCTTGTTGAAAAGAATACTGTGTAAAAGAAAATGTAGAAGTTTCACCTCACCCTCACAAAGCATTATCAAATAACAAAGAGAAAAACTTGCCTTTAATCGGACACATATGTGAAAAATTATCTTGCCTCAATAAGTGCCGTATGAGCGTTGAAAGCAATGATAAATGTAATTTAGTGCAAATAAGTTCATTCAAGTAGGAACAAGGATAACCGGTCGCTGTGCACGAGTTAAAGATGTTCCAACCACGCTGATTAAGGAAAGAAAGGAAGGAATTGAAATAATATTGAGAAAAAAAGTTCTCAAATTGCGGATTACGGTATTTTTTCAGTAAGAACCCAAGTCCATCAATCTTAGATATCTTTCAAAAATCTTGAAGAATCTTGGTTAAATCTTAAAAAAAATTAATCTTAAAATTATTCTAAAATAATTGTCTCTGAAGTTTACTTTGTTTTGGTATCTTAATGTAGTTTAGGAGAAGCTTGACTAAGTGTTTGCTCATTAATTTGCTATGGTTTTTTTTCGAAAGAAAATAAGGAACTTTTCTTTGATATCTTTGAAGATTGCACGAAAAAACAAATTCCTCTGTTGAGCTGCCGGAGCAATCGTACATGCTTTTGAGGTGGTATTCATGCAGCTTAGACACTTAGGTACCTTGGAAAAAGCCGGAGTTATTTTAACTTTCCTTTGCTATCTTTGATAAATCTTCAAGAATCTTTAACACTTTGGCAATATTTTCAATATGACTGAACCTGGGAAGTTAATGAATTGAACTAGATGTGGTTCATCAAGTTTTGTGGTCCTACCTACAAAAAACCGACATGCAAAAAAGCTAAAAATGAAATTAAATTGCTTTTGATTGCTTCTGGAAAAAACTACCCAAGGTTTCATCAATTAGCGACCCTGAGAGTTCCACGAAACGTTTAGTTTGGCAAATTAATTTTTTCAATAAAAATTGACAGCTCTTCTTAATTAGCACGACCATGTTTAAGTGTTACAAATTATTCAAACAGTTTTTTTTCTTCAAAAAATATATATTTTTTCTGAAATGGTTAACTTAAACTTAGAAAAACTACTTTCAATCAATAATTTTGTCATTGAGTTTTTGAAGCATCAAGCACAATATGAGGCAACAATTGTTTTAAATAATTTGATTAAAAAATCGAGTCATTGCATGAGTAAAAAATCATTTTAAAAATAGTCTCAAAAAAGGCCAAAAGTCTCTGCAAAGAAGCCTAAGCTGCTAGAAAAAAAAGTGTGTTGGATCAATCTTTATCAAATTTATTATTTATCCTAGCCGAAAAATTTTATAAACTATAAATTTGATCTGCGTTGTGTATAAGTTTTCTTAAGTAAAACGAAAATTAGTTTTTGATTATATTATATTTCGATTCTATACGATTCTATGGCAATTCTATACTGAAACTTGATGAAATATATTAGGTTACATTTTGATGAAAAGCCGCAAAGCCAGTTGTCATATATTTGATGATTTTGATACATTACATTTAAGACTCTTCTGACAAAAATTTAAAAACTAAAATCAATTTTCCTAAAAAGTTTGATTGAATGTAACATCTAGATGATAGCAATTTTTTGTTTGAAATTGGGCAAAAGCATGACCGAATTCGGTTTTTGAATTTGGGTATTTTAAGCTGATTTGAAGTCGCTTTGAGTCTTTTGAGTCGCTGAATACATTGCTCACCGGGTACCGGTCTATTAGCTGGTGTGTCGATTAACATGCACATGTAAAATAATGTTGTTTGAGGATTTTCTATTTCACGTTTTGTTTGCTCAAACTTGCTCAAATTTTAAACAGCGTGCACTTAGCAAAAATTTTAATAAGGCAGAAGTGAAACTTTACCCCCACTGATAAACCGTGTGGTTGTCGAAGTTATTTGAAAATTTACACTTATTCTTTTTTCTCTTAAAAGCACATCCAGTTTAAGCAAAAAGCGCATGCTAATAGGCACACATGCTATTGGCTTAGCCCCTTTGCTCACCTAGCTCATTTTTGAAAACTTCATTTCTGTTAATTGTCAATGAAGAGGAAATTCCTTTTACCTCTTTAACTTTCTCCCGATTGCAACAAACTCTCCAAAGCAAAAAGCAAAATAAGATGAATTTTTGTTGTATTAGTTTCAACTTATAAGTAAAGTCAGATAGTGTGGAGAAATCTTAGCACTGAAATTTTCTCATATCTACAGTAATTTGTGGTTGGGTGAAATTTCTTTTGCGGCAGTTACGAATAAAGGCAGCAAATCAATTACGAACAATTTTACAACGTATTGAAATGTTTAAATAAATATATCACAACTGCAGCAAAAAAAGATCATCAGCTTTGAAAAGTTTCAAATTTACAACTATTAACAGTCGAAAAACTGAAGCGTTACACGATTATACGAATCTAAAATTTTTGGAACGGAAAATGAAACCATTCTTTTTTGTCTAAACAGACTATTGGCTTAAGCCTCCAAACCCAAACATGTTTTTACAGTCTTGATTATACTCAAGAAACAAACATTGTTTTTGGCTGCTTTTGGAATGCCTAAGAATTGTTGTAATTTCATACTTTCCCAAATAACTGGTAAATAACCCTTTAATTCTAGATAAGATAACTCATATTAAAAAAATTTCAGAGACGCCTCATTTTGTTGAACTAGCTATTTTCAGATTCTGCACTGGCTTAAGCTCGTGCTCCTTGGGTGATTCTTTTTTAATTTTTCGAGTATTGCTTACACCATGAAAACAATTGGGTTTTAATTGAATGTGAATGTTCCGTATGAGAAGGAGGGGGTGATCAAACGCGCTGAACACTATCGGAACAAGTTTTGTGCTCCAGGTTTTTTATCATCTTGATCAACCGAATAAAGAAATAAACATTTTTTTACTGTAGCACCTCTTTTTTACCATCTTTGTCAACCAAATGATATGATTCTTTTTTTTTACTGTCAACCTTATACTTACGATCCATTTCTGTTCGTTTGTGTATGATCTGGAATGAATTTTTGAAGAATCATCTGATTTTTTTGAAATAGGCGAGCTCAGGTGTTGACCCAGAAGAAACAAAAACCAGTTCTTGTCCACACTGAAACCTCCAGTCGCCCCTCTGTAGAACTTCGGCAAGTTTCGCTGCGAGTCATCGGGTGAATTCAAAGCATTGTATTGAATTTTGTTAAAAGAATTGAGAAGTAATTCTTGGTTCGCAGCTTCATAATCTTGATTTTTTCCCCAGCCCAAACCAAATTTAGCTGAAGTTCGCTCTTTAAAATTGAGAATACTTGTTAAGCACAAAGTTATTACTGATAAAAAAATAAGTAGAAATTTGAACATTTTTCAGCAAACACTGTCTACTAATTGATGTGAAAAATGCGCTTATATTACCCTTGGGTGTTATAAAGAGGGTATTGGCGCTGCTTTGGCTCTTTAGTTTAATAGTATGATTTTGAAGGCAAATAGATCAAAGATCCTGTCTAAAGGGAAACTATTAGGGAAATGCTTAAGATTAGAAACGAAAAAGTCATCTTTGTTGTAGTTTAAAGGGGGATCAGTTACTCAATTAGCTGAACAATTAAAATATGGAATAACTGATACCTTTGCTCATTACTGTTTGCCTTATTGTCAAGTTCAGCGTGCAACCAAAAACCTCGAAAGACCGAAAAGCTTTGGTTAAAAGGCTCCGCTTTTATTGCCTAATCTATTGCTGTTAATTTTCTTCATTATCATTTTCGATTCATGTTGAAAAAACAGGTTTTGAACAATTCAGTTCGTTTTTTGGTTGATAAAAGATTAGGCATAGTAATAAAAAAACTATGGCCATAAGACAGACTTGCTACAAAAAATCATACGTTTCGCTTCTCACTCATTTCGCTTCATTTGATTTTAAGTGCGTGTTTCTCCTCTGAAACAGTTCTTTCACCAATCAAAGCGAGATTTTCTTTGACAAAAATTTAAGGGGTCAGGGCAGGGGCGGGTTGGGGGGGGGGGGGCAGGGGGACGCTTGACTTTCAGGGATTCGACCCCCTGCCGACGGACCCTTTGGCGCCAATATATTTTAAGTTTTAGGGGGAGCTCGCGCCGAAAAAAAAACGCGATTACTTGGTCAAAATTTTCCAACAAGTGCCTCAAAACGCATTTTTTGGCATGTTTTGTCCAAATTTTGCCTGCTGCGCAGAAAATTTGGCCAAAACTTAGTGCTTTGGCAGAGCTCGAAAAATCAATTTGATTGGCCTACAAAAAAGTTTTTTGAAAATCCGCCCCCTCCCCCTCGAGAAAACCCTAGATGCGCCCCTGGGTCAGGGTCAAATTTGCGATGGGCCGAATTGCCTCAATCAGGAAGAGGCCATCTACAATCCTCGTAAGAGATTGGTCAACCTAAGAAACTGTCTGATGGTATGTGAACTAAGTCAATATTTTTTTGAGAAGCATTAGGGGTGTTAAGGTCAAATGTGCGATGCGCCGAATGTGCGACATTCACGTAAAAGCTATCTATCTACAACCTCGTTGGTCTAAGAGGTTGGTCAACCTATACGGTATTGTCTGATGGTATGTGAAGTCAAGTTTTTTTGACCGCACGAGGGAAAAATTAATTCTCGAGCCCCTAGTGCGAAGTTTAGCAGCATGTTTTTTGTAAGTTTTGAATATTTTGCTCTTTTTCATGAAAAAGGCGTTGCCTCCTTACGCGTTGAAAATGTTTTTTCGTCTGACTTATTTCTATTTATGCAATCTATTATAAATCCCTCATGCGTGAAATTGTTTTTTACCTCCTGGGTAACGGCTCAACTGAGAAAAAAATTGTCTAATCTATAGTAAGCAAATTTAGCGTGCACGTTAGGTTCAAAAATAAAGATGTGTAGTCAATGAAGAAGAAAAATGGCAAAAATGGGAGCCAATTATTTCTACGTTTGCTTTGCATTTTGTTTCGAATACATGTTCAAAACTTAACACAAATTTAATTTTTTCTCAGCTATTTTTAGGATTTTTAGGCTCTTTCTCGAAAACGAGAAATGCCAAAACGGTTCTAAGATAACGAGGACTCTAAAATTATTCAACTTATGTTTGAGCTGCTTTTTTTCCCGATATTTGTTGATTTTTGTTCCGAGTATTTTCGAAGAAAATGTCGGAATATTTGTGCTCGGGATGGTTTTTTTTTCAGTCAAATTCCGAATTTCTAAGTAGCCATTTTTGAATTTTTTTTTATATATTTATAATTTTTTTCTTGGGGTGGTTTTTTACTCGGTAAATTTTCGGCAATCAAAATGATAGTTTTAAATCAACATTTTTTAACCCATTGAGGATATCGACTCCCTGAAAATAAATTTAAAAAATTATTTTACCTCCGATCATTTTTTACAAAGTTCATGCAGGTGTAACGCGAACTATTTATGCGTGACTAATTATCCCGCACAAAAAACTTGTTCCAAATTGATGTGAAGCTACTTTAGCTAATCGGTCGTATTAACTTTTCAACTTGAACTTTTGTGCTTGATCTTTGTTATTGTCCAAAATCAATAGTTTTTCACATTCTTTTCCCAAAAAATTAATTGATATGGATTAAGGGGCAGTTGAAACGAAACATTGAGGGCTTTGCCCTGATATACGAGCAGTCTTGCTATTCGCGTATTGAGCTTGCTCACTACTTTGATCTTGCAAAATAGATGCCTCAGCAGTCATCTGGTCTGCTAATATATGAAACATTCTGGATCAGATATGAAATAATTTCTTTTTTTTTGCAGTGTAGCTGAGCATACTTTGACTCAACATGAGTATACGTGACTCAGACTTGATAATACTTGAATCAATTATTTGCAGATCTTGATCGAACAGACACAAACAGCACTACGCAAAAACTGTAATTTTTTTTGGTTACATTTAGCACAAGCAACGAATAAAAGCAAGCTGAGCTGAACGCTTTCTTGTATTTGGACAATTTCTGCTTCTGCCGTTAGGATGCGGGACCTACTTAACAATTCCCCCCTTTTACATAAGGGGGGAAATTGTTAAATAGGTTCAGCTATCAATTTACCAGCAAATTATTCGGACTTTCAGCCAATCAGAATGCAGCAAATTCTAAAACCGAGATAGTTCTAATTGGAAACAGCTGTTACACTTAGCAAATAAGCTCGTAAATGAACTTTAGGGAAGAAATATCGCCTTGTTTGGACGACATTGATTTATGCCTACTTAATTTAAAACAACTTAACTTAATTCCTCGTTGTCCTCGGTGTTCAGAATGCCAAAAATATTTGTTGTGGACTAAATATAAAAAAAACAAAGGATGAATACTCTTGGAAATGTCAAAATACGAAATGTTTCCCGCATAAGTTGTCAATTTCCTTTAGAAAAGAAAGCTTTTTCGAAATTACTTTTGGACTTACGTTATTTATCTATGGAGTATTCAGACGTCAAATAAGCAAGTAAAACTCCAAACTGGATTACCCAATTAATTAGGCTTGGTGGGCATAATGTTATCGTTTAAATCGACGATAGCTGCTTTTCTCACATGCCTAAACATCATCGTGGACGAGCCCCGAACGACCCTATTTGGGTTTTTGGAATAGTTGACACCAGTTTCAAGCCGGCGATTGAATACATGGAGATTGTGGACCGACGAAACGTGGAAAATTTGCTTCCTATCATCGAATCAGTTGTCGAAAAAGGATCTGTCATTCACTCTGACGAATGGCGGGCTGACAGTCAGTTGAAAAATTGTGGTTTCATTCACAAAACTGTCAATCATTCCCTCCGTTTTGTTGAGCCGACCACTGGTGTGCACACAAAAAATGTGAAATTGTATTGGAATACAAAAAAAACTGCAAATAAAAAAACTGTTGGGGTGTTGCCGCGTAATGTTAAACTGGTACTTGCAAGAGTTTATGTGGAGAGACCGGTATGCTAAAAACAACAACTGTTTTATTAATATCTGTGATCATATCCATCAATTGTACCCGTTTGACAATTGAATTTGATGATAAAGAATTTTTAATTATAGGGGAGGAGATTCCTAAGTAGGTAACATGGGGGAGGGGATTGTTAAGTAGGTCCAGGCTGCGTATACGAATAATCATTAAGTAGAGGCAACGTCTCCTTTTCTTCTCAATAAATTGAATACCATTTCCATAATAAATTTCTAAGTGCTGTTTTCCACACGATTGCCGTTCAGATTACATATTATACTAATTAGTTTGATTAATTTTTTCAGATTACAGTTTCATTTTCAGATTATTTTGCCTGAAAAAACCAGTCCGTCAAATTTTACATCTGCAAGCATAAAAAGTTTCGCTGAAAATCAATATCTCGGTGGTGCAGCGATACCAAACAAAGAGGTTAATTTTCATGAATTTAGTAACTATCTACTCAGCCCCCTAGGGCGTAACCAATCCCGCCACGGACTAACAGACTTAATCAAAGCCCCCATCAACCCCTTCCCCCAATCAACCCCCCCCCCAATCAACCACCCGCTATCAACCCCCCATCAATGACTCCCCTATCAACCCCCCCCCCCCCCAGCAGCACCCCCCTCCAGCAGCACAAACCCCCAAGCAGCATCCCTTCCCCCAGCAACAACCCCCCACGCACCCCCTCCTCAAACGAGTGATGTTCGAAAAAAGTTTTTTTGAACTTAATTTACATATGGTGAGAATTTTGACCTTCATTGAACTCGTTTTTGCAAAAATTTTTCAAAATGCAAAAACGGTGTAACGGGCAGTGTTACCGATCATTTAGGGGATGCTCTTCGGGCACAAGAATGGAGGTCGAGGAGCTAGGGTTTTTTGAAAGTTGAGTGGGCGGGGCTCTCTAACTTCAAGTCAATTAACGGTGGTATCTAGTAGAGGTGGAGTGGAAGTCCATCAAAAATCCATATTAAAAAGAAAATTAGGGTACATTTGGCAGATGATTACGATATAATAATTCCAAGCTAAAAGGTTTCAGGCTAAAACGTCAAAAGGTAATGAGAATGAAATTCAACCACCGATAAGGTGTACACGAGGCCCAAAAGAAGCTCATCAAAATGACATGATGGTGGAACAACTGGCAATACAAAACCTTATTGGAACTTTTGGGATGTTTCACCTTGCAGAAGACAATTCGACATCCATCATTTCGGCATTGCATAGTGGTATTCAATTGGACTATAGTCAAAGAGATTCCGCCAAAGTATATCGCTCTTTTGTTGTTCTTTTGTTGAGAATCGTCAATCCATCTGAAACGTTTTCCGAAACTTTTTTTTCATTGTTAATAATCAATTCATATTTAACTTAGAGTGTTAGACTTGCAATCGGCAGAAATTTTGCAACTGAACAATAAATTGAATTGTTCCCATAAAAATTTGATTCATATGAAAATTATCTGAGCCCTCGGATACTTTCTAAACTTTAACTCAAACAAGCATTTTGAGAGCCTATTTGCTTTTTCAAAACAGCTTGTTTTTCTGCTAAATGAGCAAAATGTCATATGTATGGT
Source organism: Symsagittifera roscoffensis (assembly GCF_963678635.1). Classification (NCBI taxonomy): domain Eukaryota; kingdom Metazoa; phylum Xenacoelomorpha; order Acoela; family Convolutidae; genus Symsagittifera; species Symsagittifera roscoffensis. The sequence continues at coordinate 37,985,282 of NC_087067.1, read as the reverse complement.
ATGTATGGTTGTGTGGTATGTATTGTATATATTATATGTAAGGTATGTATGGAATATATATGGAATGTATGGTATATCTCGAATTTCTGGAATATGCGGTATGTACGGTATTTGTGGTATGTATGATATGAATGGATTGTTTGGAATCTATTATATGTATGGTATGTTTAAAATGTATGGAATAAATGGAATGGGTGGAATGTGTGGTGTGTATGGTTTTGATGGAATGTATGGACTGTATGATGAGTATGGTATGTTTGGAATGAATGGTATGTATGGTATGTATGGTGTGTATCGACTGTATGGAAAAAATGGAGTGTATGATATGAATAAATTGTATGGAATGTGTAAAATTTATGGAACGTATGCTATTTATGGCATGAATTATATGTATGGATTGTATAGAACATATGGAATGTATGTCATGTAGGGTATGTATGGAATAATTGGATTGTATGGAAAGTGGTACGGAATTTATCGTATGTACGGAGTGTATGGAATGTATGGCACGTATGTATGGGATTTGTATGCACGTATGTATGGTAAATTTGGTATGTATAAAATGTATGGATTGTAAAGAATGTATGGAAAAAATGTCGCATGTGGAATGTATGGTAAGTTTGAAAAGTATGGAATGTATGGAATGTATGGAATGTATGGAATAAATGGATAGTATGGAATGTATGGTATGGTTGGTGTACGGTATGTATGGTATGTGCGGTGTGTATGGTATGTAAGAAATGAATCGAATTTATAGAATTTATGGATTTAATGGTTTGTATAGTATGAATGGATTGTATGGAATGTGTGGAATGTATTTAATGCTTGGAATGTATGGTTTGTACGGAATGTATGATATACTTGTTATGTATGGTATTTACGGTGTTTATGTTATGTATGGAAAATATGTGATGTATAGTAGGTATGTTATGTATGATATGAATGGTCTGTATGGAATGTTTGGAATGTATGGTATGTTTGAATTGCATGAATTGCATGGAATTTTTTGAACGTAAGGTATGTACGGTATGTGTGGTATGTATAGCATGTATGGTATATATAATTGTACATCAAGTTATCATCTATGTATCATCTTTGCATACTCTATGTATCATCCCCATGATGAGATCATTGCTTTTTATGAGATCATCCCATGATGAGATCATTGCTTTTTATGCTGATTTCTCCAAGGCCTTCGATAAAGTCCCCCACAAATTATTACTCCGAAAATTGAGTGATATTGGTGTAGGTGGATGCCTACTCAAAATCATCTACGACTATCTCAGAAACCGAAGGCAATTTGTTCGGGTTGATTTCTACACACCCACCGTCCTCGAAATAACCAGCGGGGTACCCCAAGGTTCACTCCTGGGCCCACTCCTGTTCTGTGTTTTTATAAATGATCTCCCTGAAGTCCTACGCTTCAGTGACCCCTCAATATTTGCTGTCGATCTAACAATTCTATCTGTTGGACGCAAACAAGATGAAATACAACTTGACTTAAACAAAATCGAAGATTGGGTTAGACAAAACAACATGGAACTGGCATTCGAAAAATGCGCTCAAATAAACTTCAGAGGTGTTGATATAAATCTATAATTGAACGGAAATCGTGTACCTCAACATAAATCTATAAAAGATCTGGGTATTCACATGTTAGGAGATCTTAGTTGGAGCACTCATCTAACCGAACGATTAAAGAAAGCAAACAAATTACTATACTGTCTAAGACGAAATGTAGCATATAACGTCAACACCTTTGTAAAACTAGGTCTCTACAAATCAATATTACTACCAGTCCTAACCTACGGCTGTCACTGTGCGAACTTTCTGAGAAAAGACCTACAAAAACTTGAATTTTTTCAAAAGAAAGTAGTAAAGTGGATATGTGGAAAACACAAAAATACACTGATCAACTTAGAATGCTCAACATTTTACCTCTTCCAATGTTCCTACAGACCAATGACTTACTTTCGCTTTCAAAACTCTGCACTGACTACGAACTCCACAACATCCCACTTCCCACAGCTAACAATACCCTAGACCGACGATTAGAGCCCTTCAAATTACCCAAAACTTGAACAGAAAAACGCAGGGGAGAATTCGTTTTTCGTACAATTAGAGTTGCAAATAGAATTGATCACTTAGTCAATTTCAGGATAGAACAGGGACTCAAACAGCGCATCACAACTCTTATGTGGAAATTCTACAGTGAAAAATACAGTACCCTCAACCTCTGCACTTGACAGATATGCTGCGAATGCACAACGTGCAAACATAACTGGACAATATTATAAACTCTGTGGAAGAACTTCCCACCGGTATTCTACTGGAAAGCCACAACAACAACAACAACACCAACATCTGTGTATCATCTATATAACATCTATATATCATCTATGTATCTTCTAGGTATCACCTTCATATCATCTAGGTACCCTCTACGTATCATCTACTTAACATCTATATATCATCTACGTATCATTTACGTATCATCAGCGTATCATCGAAATATCATCTATGTATCATCTATTTATCATCTATGTATCATCTATGTGTCATTTATGTACCATCTATTATGATCTATGTATCATCTATGTATCGTCTCTGCATCATCTATGTATCATCTATGTATCAACTTCTTATGATCTAATTATCGTCTATAAATCATCTATGTATCATCTACGTATCATCTATGTATCGTCGATGTATCATCTATGTATCATCTATGTATCAGCTCTGTATCATCTATATATCATCTATGTATCATCTATGTATCATCTATGTATCATCCATGTATTATCTTTGTATCATCTAAGTATCATCTACGTATCATCAATGTATCCTCAATGTATGAACTATATATCATCTATGTATCATCTATGCATTAGCTATGTATCGTCTATGAATCACATCATCGATGTATCATCTATGTATCATCTATGTATCATCTATGTATCATCTATGTATCATCTATGTATCATCTATTTATCATCTCTGTATCATCTATATTTCATCTGTTTATCATCTATGTATCATCAATGTATCATCAATGTCTCATCTATGTATCATCTATGTATCATCTGTGTATCATCTATGTATTATCTATATACTATCTATGTATCCTCTATGTTTTATCTATGTATCATCTATGTATCATTTATGTATCATGTATGTATCTTCTTAGTATCATCCTTGTATCATTTTTGTATCATCTAAGTATCATCTATTTATCATCAATGCGCTATCTATGTATTATCTATGTATCTTCTATGTACCATCCAAGTATCATCTATGACCTTCTATTTATCATGTTTGTATTATCTGTGTATCATCTATGTATCATCAATGTATCATCTATCTATCATCTACGTTTTATCTATATACAATCTTTGTATCATCTAAGTATCATCTATGTATCATCTATGTATCATGGATGTATCATCTATGTACCATCTAAGTATCATCTATGTATCATCTACGTTTTATCTATGTACCATCTATGTATTATCTACATATCATCTATGTATCATCAATGTGCTATCTATGTATCATATATGTATCATCTATATACCATCTAAGTATCATCTATGACCTTTTTTTTATCATAATATTTGTTTCATCTGTGTATCATCTATGTATCATCAATGTATCGTCTATCTATCATCTAAGTATTATCTATATACAATCTATGTATCATCTTTGTATTATCTATTTATCATCTATGTATTATCTATATATCATCTATGTATCATCTATGTAATGTCTATCTATCAACTAAGTATCATCTATGTATCATCTATGTATCATCTAAGTATCATCTATGTATCATCTATGTACCATCTAAGTATCATCTATGTATCATCTATGTATTATCTATCTCTCATCTATGTATTATCTATCTATCATGGATGTATCATCTATGTATCATCTATGTTTTATCTATGTATCATCTATGTATTATCTACATATCATCTATGTATCATCAATGTGCTATCTATGTATCATCTTTTTATCATCTATGTATCATCAATGTGCTATCTATGTATCATCTATGTATCATCTATATACCATCTAAGTATCATCTATGACCTTCTATTTATCATATTTGTATCATCTGTGTATCATCTATGTATCATCAATGTATCGTCTATCTATCATCTAAGTATTATCTATATACAATCTATGTATCATCTTTGTATTATCTATTTATCATCTATGTATTATCTATATATCATCTATGTACCATCTATGTAATATCTATCTATCATCTAAGTATCATCTATGTATCATCTATGTATTATCTATCTCTCATCTCTGTATCATCTATGTATCATGGATGTATCATCTATGTACCATCTAAGTATCATCTATGCATCATCTATGTATCATCTATGTGTCATTTATGTACCATCTATTATGATCTATGTATCATCTATGTATCGTCTCTGCATCATCTATGTATCATCTATGTATCAACTTCTTATGATCTAATTATCGTCTATAAATCATCTATGTATCATCTACGTATCATCTATGTATCGTCGATGTATCATCTATGTATCATCTATGTATCAGCTCTGTATCATCTATATATCATCTATGTATCATCTATGTATCATCTATGTATCATCCATGTATTATCTTTGTATCATCTAAGTATCATCTACGTATCATCAATGTATCCTCAATGTATGAACTATATATCATCTATGTATCATCTATGCATTAGCTATGTATCGTCTATGAATCACATCATCGATGTATCATCTATGTATCATCTATGTATCATCTATGTATCATCTATGTATCATCTATGTATCATCTATTTATCATCTCTGTATCATCTATATTTCATCTGTTTATCATCTATGTATCATCAATGTATCATCAATGTCTCATCTATGTATCATCTATGTATCATCTGTGTATCATCTATGTATTATCTATATACTATCTATGTATCCTCTATGTTTTATCTATGTATCATCTATGTATCATTTATGTATCATGTATGTATCTTCTTAGTATCATCCTTGTATCATTTTTGTATCATCTAAGTATCATCTATTTATCATCAATGCGCTATCTATGTATTATCTATGTATCTTCTATGTACCATCCAAGTATCATCTATGACCTTCTATTTATCATGTTTGTATTATCTGTGAATCATCTATGTATCATCAATGTATCATCTATCTATCATCTACGTTTTATCTATATACAATCTTTGTATCATCTAAGTATCATCTATGTATCATCTATGTATCATGGATGTATCATCTATGTACCATCTAAGTATCATCTATGTATCATCTACGTTTTATCTATGTACCATCTATGTATTATCTACATATCATCTATGTATCATCAATGTGCTATCTATGTATCATATATGTATCATCTATATACCATCTAAGTATCATCTATGACCTTTTTTTTATCATAATATTTGTTTCATCTGTGTATCATCTATGTATCATCAATGTATCGTCTATCTATCATCTAAGTATTATCTATATACAATCTATGTATCATCTTTGTATTATCTATTTATCATCTATGTATTATCTATATATCATCTATGTATCATCTATGTAATGTCTATCTATCAACTAAGTATCATCTATGTATCATCTATGTATCATCTAAGTATCATCTATGTATCATCTATGTACCATCTAAGTATCATCTATGTATCATCTATGTATTATCTATCTCTCATCTATGTATTATCTATCTATCATGGATGTATCATCTATGTATCATCTATGTTTTATCTATGTATCATCTATGTATTATCTACATATCATCTATGTATCATCAATGTGCTATCTATGTATCATCTTTTTATCATCTATGTATCATCAATGTGCTATCTATGTATCATCTATGTATCATCTATATACCATCTAAGTATCATCTATGACCTTCTATTTATCATATTTGTATCATCTGTGTATCATCTATGTATCATCAATGTATCGTCTATCTATCATCTAAGTATTATCTATATACAATCTATGTATCATCTTTGTATTATCTATTTATCATCTATGTATTATCTATATATCATCTATGTACCATCTATGTAATATCTATCTATCATCTAAGTATCATCTATGTATCATCTATGTATTATCTATCTCTCATCTCTGTATCATCTATGTATCATGGATGTATCATCTATGTACCATCTAAGTATCATCTATGCATCATCTATGTATTATCTATCTATCATCTATGTATTATCTATCTATCATCTATGTATCATCTATGTATCATCTATGTTTTGTCTATGTACCATCTATGTATTATCTACATATCATCTATGTATCATCAATGTCTATCTATGTATCATCTAAGTATCATCTATGTATCATCAATGTGCTATCTATATATAATTTATGTATCATCAATGTATCATCTATCTATCATCTAAGTATTATCTATATACAATCTATGTATCATTTTTGTATTATCTATTTATCATCTATGTACTATCTATATATCATCTATAAATCATCTATGTATTATCGATCTGTCATCTAAGTATCATCTATGTATCATCTATGTATCATCTAAGTATCATCTATGTATCATCTATGTATTATCTATCTCTCATCTATGTCTTATCTATCTATCATGGATGTATCATCTATGTATCATTTATGTTTTATCTATGTACCATCTATGTATTATATACATATCATCTATGTATCATCAATGTGCTATCTAAGTATCATCTATGTATCATCAATGTGCTATCTATGTATCATTTATGTATCATCAAGGTATCATCTATCTATCATCTAAGGATTATCTATATACAATCTATGTATCATTTTTGTATTATCTATTTATCATCTATGTACTATCTATATATCATCTATGTATCATCTATGAATTATCGATCTGTCATCTAAGTATCATCTATGTATCATCTATGTATCATCTATGTATCATCTAAGTATCATCTATGTATCATCTATATATTATCTATCTCTCATCTATGTCTTATCTATCTATCATGGATGTATCATCTATGTATCAATTATGTTTTATCTATGTACCATCTATGTATTATCTACATATCATCTATGTATCATCAATGTGCTATCTATGTATCATCTATGTATCATCTATGCATCATCAATGTGCTATCTATGTATCATTTATGTATCATCAATGTATCATCTATCTATCATCTAAGTATTATCTATATACAATCTATGTATCATTTTTGTATTATCTATTTATCATCTAATTACTATCTATATATCATCTATGTATCATCTATGTATTATCTATCTGTCATCTAAGTATCATCTATGTATCATCTATGTATCATGGATGTATCATCTATGTACCATCTAAGTATCATCTATGCATCATCTATGTAATATCTATCTATCATCTTTGTATTATCTATCTATCATCTATGTATCATCTATGTATCATCTATGTTTTGTCTATGTTCCATCTATGTATTATCTACATATCATCTATGTATCATCAATGTGCTATCTATGTATCATCTATATATCATCTATGTATCATCAATGTGCTATCTATGTATCATTTATGTATCATCAATGTATCGTCTATCTATCATCTAAGTATTATCTATATACAATCTATGTATCATTTTTGTATTATCTATTTATCATCAATGTACTATCTATATATCATCTAAGTATCATCTATGTATCATCTATGTATCATCTAAGTATCATCTATGTATCATCTATGTACCATCTAAGTATAATCTATGCATCATCTATATATTATCTATCTATCATCTATGTATTATCTATCTATCATCTATGTATCATCTATGTATCATCTAAGTATCATCTATGTATCATCTTTGTGACATCTAAGTATCATCTATATATCATCTATGTATCATCTATGTTCGCCCGCTTAAATTATCTTCATGAAAAAAGACTTCCACCAAGGGATGAGAATTTTGAGAAACGCACAAGTTCCAAACGATGTTACTGATCAAAGAAATGAAAACGAAGTCATGATCAACATAACTCCCGAAGACGTGACCGAGTTTTTGTTTGATGAGAACTTTGACATCACTGCTAGTCGTTTGATTATTACTGTGCATAGAGAATTGCTTCAAATACCAAAAAATTGCAGAAGTGATTTTAAGACATATACTTAAAATATAAACAAAATCTGTAATAAACTTTTTTTTCAAAAGTTCAGAAACTTTTAATTTGTTTGTTGCTGCAATTTTTTATTTTGAAAATTTTTATCTTTTTAATTTTTCCAGGCCTCATTGCAAATTCCGCTTCTAAACAGCTCTAAAGCGTTCAATTAAAAAGCAAAATCAACACCATATTCACTACCCGAGCCTAAGAAAAACTATGTTACCCTAGACCAAGCTGCGTATTGTGTGACTGTTGTGCAGGTTTGTTATTACACAAGTTTTCTTTCTGAATTTTTCAAACTTAACATACTTTGAAATAATCAATTAGAACCATACGAAATAATTAGGAAAGTGTTTTAATTTTCAATATTGAAAAACTATCAGAATTCTTACAACAAAGTACTTTCCAGCAAACAAGTTCAACTCTCTGAATTTGTCGGATGCCTCACACCGGCCACTTAAAAAACAGCTAGTGCGACTAAAACAAAACGTGGATACAATGCTTACAAGAAACTTGGAGGAAATCACGAAGTCTGCAAAAAACCTCAATAAATTGGTAAGAGAGAAATAAAATTTTTTGAAAAAAAATCATCACACTTGAAACAGGGCTAACATGATATTTGACAGGAAATCACGATTTATGCAAAATTTTTCAATGAATTTGTAAATCATTTTCCTGTAACCAAAAAAGTTTTCGAAAAAAATTAATTGCCTCTTCAGCTGCAATAGAAGTGAAAATTAAATGTGAAATTTTAAAAATCGCAAATTTTTAAATATATGGAAAAGAGAAGATTATAATGACAAAAAGCAAAGTTAAGACTTAGTTTTGACATTTTTTTCTGCTGTTCCTCTAGAATGAATCCCACGAGAGAATGGCTACATGGAACAAAAGGACAAGGAGAGCTAGAGAATTTGCAGCCAGTTAAGCATGGGAATGGCAATTTGGTGACACTGAGTGCGAATGATCCAGGGCCTTGGAGAAGATCTGTAGCGACTGTTTTGTTTAAAAACGAGAAGCTTGAACAATATGTTTTGGAGCCCCATCGTATCGATATCAACACAAGAAATCAATTCCCGTCGCCAACTCCAATCAACAAGTTCAAAATTAGGTTGAAAACTGTTTGAAGTTTTCTGTCAGTACTGATTAACTTGCAGGAAAAATGGCCAATTTCGTTCTAAAACATTATTTTTAACCTCATATAACTATTTGATATTGATCTTTTTCAGCACCTTGTCAGGATTGTTTTCAAAAACTCATCATTAAATTTTCAAAAAAAACTCTTTTTCGTCAATGATTTTAAGTCCTTAGTAGACTCTGAGGTTCTTAAATAATTTTCAAACAGTCAGTACACAGTTTAGTTTGCGGAATTTTAATTTTATGAAAACATATCATTGTTAATTGTTCTTCGAAAAAATTGTTTGCAGCTGCTTGTGGGATTCGACAAGCCATTACTACATGACCGCAGATTGTGTGATTTCAAGCAAAAGAAAAATTCAACACATTTGGCTGAGAGAAAAAGTCGAAAAGAATTTGTTTTGAGCAAAAAATGGCAGCATACGAAAAAGTGATGAGTTTTGCAACAAACAGTCGGGAGGCAGTTGGCCCTAGCAATGGCCAATAATCTACAGTTTAGTCAATTATCAATAATTTTTTGATTCCTGGGACTTCTTTATGATCACTTCAATACGATACTTTGTTTTGATACTTCTTTGCTTGCTGTGGTTTTGAGATACTTTTACTGAGCTCGAAACTCAATGGTAAATTGAATGGTTTGAACCACAGATTGGGAATATTTTTCATCAGCAACAGAAAGCGCTTAACATGTCAACGATTGTTGCTTTTAGTGGAGATTGTCATCTTGTTGTTAACTTAGTCAAAACCATTCAGTGAGCTCGGTTAAAACTCCTAGGCCCGCTTTTTGGCTGTCAAAAATTTAGTGTATGGCAGTAAACCTCCTTATCTAAGCATTTAAAAAAAATCAAATTTGAATTGCGATTAGGTTATCCATTCGACGCATCATACACGCTTTTTAATGCTTTTTAAATCCATTTTTCTCAGAAAATTGGAAATGAGCGTTTTAATTTTGTTTCAAAATTTGATATATTTTTTACTAAAACAAAAAATGTTTGACCTAAAAGAGGCTAGAGATTTTAATTTTTCGCTGAGGTGTTTTTAACTTTTCTCTTGTGCTAGATTTTTTTTGATCAATTTTGTGCTTCATCTTTTCTCAAACAGACGTTCGTGTTTGTTTTGCTTTTGGTTGTGTTGCAATGAAAAATTGAATTCATTTTCTGTTTATCTCATTCAGTTTGCTGAGCTAAAAAATTTTTGCTTATTTTGATACAAAATAGTGCACAATGCTTACTTTGTATATTTTTAATTATATACCTTTGCTTACTTTGCCTCTCACTTTTCTTTTCGAGGCTTGTTTCCTGCCTAAATCAACTTGAGTTCTTAAAAACATGCTTCTTACAAATACTGAACAACCCTCAGTAATTGAATGCTCATAAAAGTACATTTGAAGTCTCGAATCACCAGATTTTTATCTTTGCGATCAAAATGGGTTTGCAAACAAGAATTAGATTTTTTCACGTAGATCTTTTTGTTCACAGAATAATCATTAAAGTAGGACTGGTAGGTGAGCTCAGTTTCTGAAACTAACTATTATTGTATGAAGAAAATTTTTTGATTGATTTGAACCATTTTAGGAAAACTGGAAAACTGTAAAAACCTCACAATTTTCTTGGCATCACATTTTTGCTGTTTGATTCGAAGCTTGCTTCTTTTTGGCAAAAAAACTGAGCACTAAAAAGCAAAAATTCAAACGAGAAAAAATTTTCAGCTTGAAATTGAAAAAAAAAGTCTGGAAAAATAAAGTCACAATCTACATTCACGGCGCTCCCCATAACTGATAAAAAACACCTACCTCATACATGAACACAATCCAACAGATTACTTATGGCTTGGCCTTGATACGAACAGTCTCAGTAAAAGGGGTGGCAACGATAGAGCAAAATGCAAACGATTTTTTAGATTACCGGGAAAAGAAAGACTGAGTTTCTTCTAGGAACTTATACACCCGGTTTGGTTTTGCTTTATTTGTTAATTCGAAGGCAAACTCCTTTATCGATCAGCAAAAGTGTAAATATCACAAAAACACGATTGACTTTTAATATAAAAAACGGAGATCAGTTTTCTGAAATCCCAGCAGAATAAGAAAAGTTATTTTTTGCTATAAATTTCTATAATATTTGAAACTCATGTAAAACAACCAATAATATTTTATTCTTAAAAGTCAGAGAATTTTGTCATGATTTTAATTTTTCTTCAAAATTCTCAAGTTAAAATTGATTTAAAACATTTATCATTTTTTTTTTCATTTTGCTTGTTCTCTTACGAGTTCCCATTTTTTTAAGCTAAATTTTTCTTTAATTTAAAAGTGGAAACAAATGAATTGACATTTTTTCCGCATAGCAAAAATGTTAAAAAAAAACAGAAACTCCAATGATGCACTAATTTTTTCAAAATAACTGCATGAAAACACGATTGATATAGAAGCTTGTTGTTTGAATAAATGTAATTAAAAAAACTTCGTTTCTATATTCATAACGAAACAAAATAATTTTTCCTTTGTTAAATTTTGTATATTGATCTCCATCTTTTGGATAGAGAAAAACAGACAAGCTGTTCATCTATTTGGTGAACACCGTTTCTGTGACCAAATTTTTGAATCACATTCATTTTTTGTTGGCATTTTAGGCTTTGGGCTTTGTACCTCACCCTCGCAAGGAACGAGAACCGATCTCGGTGGATGTGAAATATCAGACCTCTTTTTCAGAGGTATATACAGTTTTTCACTTATTTCAGTTTTTTTTTTGTTGTTCCGGATTATATGTAGGCCAAAAATGGAATCAATTTGAAGACCTCTCTTTTTTCGAAGCTCTTGTTCCTTAAAAATACTCGGTGTAATGTTCGGGGTTTTGACAATATGAAAAATCACAAAATATTGAAATTTTTTGAAGAAAGTTATAACCATGACAGTTTTCTCAGCGTCAAAATTTTTCCTGCTAATTGTTATACAACAACAACTGCACAACTTCCACGGCCTAAAAAGAAGAAAAATCTCCAAGAGTTTTCCCATTTTTCAAAGAAAACTGTACGAATTTTGCTAACACCAATATGCTTTGGGGAGATTCAATAACACAGATTGAAATGATTTGCCGCCAAGCCGCAAATTATTTCTTTAGTTCACCTTCAATCAAATTATAGTCATTTATGTTCAAAACAGACATAAAATTGTAAAACCCAAGCCTCGATTTTTAGGATAATCATGTTGCCAAAGTCTACAAACTGGAAAAGTTTTGCGCATTGCGACGCTCAGGCAACTAAAGCGCTCTTTAAAAACAGTGGGGCTGAAGCAAAGCCAGTTTTAAAGCTGCATTCATTAAGGCTGTTCGCGAAATAATGTAACGTTAAGAACCATTGGGAACAGTGCTTTCGAATTTGCTTTGCAGATTATAGTTCTCTGACAGTTTTGAAATCGTTCATGATTGGTATGGCGGCTACAAATTTGCGTACTGTGACCGCAAAATATAGCAGCTGGACTTTTTTTAAAAAATTCTCCGATCGGGTTTTTACGCCTATTCTGGAAAATTGACTCATATGTCGGTTATGGATAGAAACTATCCTGGCCAACTGAACTGATTACTCGGACCATTACGGTTCATTAATTCAGATTGTTCCACAAAATCCAGGCACATTTTCACGAGCACAGATAAAACCTTTTAAGGGTTGAAACGATCAAGCGACTGAAACCAGGTGACGAAATTCTGGTAAAATATAGCGACAATTTTTTTCAAAAAGAACGAGTGTAAATGCATGACTTGTATGGCGAGTGACGAGAAAAATAAACAACTGGAAAAGGTCAAGAACTTCGTTAAAAATGAAAAAACAGGTTATAATAATCAACTAACAACAGATTGTTTTTCTCTCAGTTCGGAACTCTGCTGTTAGATTTACTTAATCAGGTTTGCTAAGAAGTTTTTTCAAAGATATCTGATTGATTTGAAAGAACATCTTTGTTTTTTGAACAAAAAAAACGAAAAAAAATGAACAACAAATGGGCATATTTTGATTCTGAAGAGCTACATCTATCTCAAAGCTAAAACTTGCAAATCTATGAGACCCCCAAAAATAATTCAAGCACTGAATTAAAAAAGGCGACAAGCCTCTCTGACTCGGTTAATCGCTACAGAACTTCATTGCCGGTAAACGTGACTCATGACGATTCCTTGCCCAGCAATTTTTTTCATCCATTAAACAAGTTGAACCTAATTGGGCATCAACGTTTTTTTGAGAATAATTCAATTTTTCCAGAACCAATAAAAAAACTGTCGAGTTGTCCTTCTCAGCACACAGCTAGCTATGAAAATTTTTTGTCTTTGGAATAAACTCTCTGATAAAAGTGCTTCGGATTTGAATAAACTAATTAACACGATCGTGGATAATAACAATTTACCATCTAATTACGCTTTCGCTGAAAACATAAAAAAGCTTCCAAATGAAAAGCGCATCGATACACAGGTCATTGGAGGTCATACTCGAATCATGTCGTTTGGACATGATCTGGCGCAAATTGTTAGTAGGAATTGGGAAACTATTTTGTCTTATTCAAATTTGGTCGAACTATTCATAAAAACTTTTGATTTTACCTTAAAAAAGTCAAAGTTGATCCAATCTAAAAGCTAATATTATTGTTTTATCAACAGACGGGGTCAGTAAATCCGAAAATCTGAGTGTGAACTTTGGCCAGTGTGGCTTTCAGTTGCACTACTTCCGCCCAAATTACAGTCAGCAGATATTTCATAAAAAAGCCTCCTTGGCATTTAATTATAAATTAGGCAGCAAAATTATAGATAGGTCCCATAGTTACTAACACTACGCTCAGGACGTTGAGTATCGTTCTAGTGAAGTAAATGAAAGGTATGTTGAGTTAGCTGAAAATTTGAATGGTGGGAAGCAGTTATTCAATGTTGTCGGCGTTAAGCGAAGAAGCTTTTAATCAAATATATTTTTTTTCAGCTTACCGATGGCGGCTACCATTCACTATATTATGCATTGTAGTTTGATGGGTTTTTATAAAACTTTGCTCCAATTCCAATTTTCCCATTTTACTTGTGATCAGAAAAAAAATCAACTGCTATATTAAAGATTGATATGCACCGTCAGAATTAACATCAAACTCCAGAAATTTTTGCAATCTGAATGATTTGTCTCCTTTGAAAGCGATTACTGCTTCTGTATGAAATTGAGACAGACAATTTGTTTCCAGTTTTGTCTGAATAGTTAAAATCATTTTGTATGTACTTAATACAGAGTTGGTTATCGCGGGGAAACGACTTTTTCCTGATGAAATTTTTGTGTCTCGTCCAAGACTCGACGGCTTCATGTATGACTCCACCTCGTATTCGAGAAATCCAAGAGATCCAACTAGTTATATTTGTTATCAAACTGGATCTGCAGAAAGATAAGGACAAATACAGTGTTTTCTCTTATTGGGCGAGCAATCTTTCTTTCCTAGAGAAAATAATGCATGCATTAAAAAGTTCGAGCTAGTAAGACCAGTGAGAACCTACTGTAAGTCTTACTTTATAGTCCAAAAACAGACCTAACCAATTTCATCAAAGTCGGAGACTGGCAAAAAATATTACTCATATAATCTGACAATAGCTCGTACATGTTGAGTTATGCAAGTTTTTTGACCATCAACGACTGAAATTCTTTTTTTTTACCTTATCTTCCTTCCCTCTCTCTAAATTTATGTTGACTGCCAATCACCGCTGAAAATCTACAGAAAAAGTCATGGCTTTCAACTAGAAGTTGAAGTTTTTGTATAATTTGACCACTAGAGTCTGGGAGACCAGTTTCACACAAGGGATAAAATGGTTCTGTACAGAACACGTAATGTAAGTTTGCTATAAAATATTTTTGTTCTGTCTTTTTGACAGAACAAAAAAAGTTTTGGTTGCAGCTGTTGTCTTAGAATTTTTTGTTAAATTGGGCGAGCCATGTTTAATAGGCATGCCTTGAAAATTTCAATCAAATTAAACCAGTGATATCCTATTGAAAATTTTACTTTCTAGTCCAAAAAATAGATGTAACGGATGACCTCAAGGTCAAAAAACGGTTAAAAAAATTTTTTCATACAATTTAAAAATACCTTGTACCTGTTTGAGTTCGAATTTTTTTTCGAACTTTATTTTTCTTTCTAATCGATAAGATTGACTGCAAATCAACGCAGAAAACCTACAGAAGAAGTGGCGGCTTTCAAATCGAAGTAATTTTTGGATACTGCAACCACTTCAATCTGGGAGAGCAGTTTTATTTGAGAGAGAAAATGGCTTTGTACAGAACACATAAAGAAGGTTTGCAGTAACACTTTTTTTTCGAGATTCTGGTTGAGGCTGTTTATTTAAACAATTCTTAAAAAAATATTGCGAGGCCAAACTGTGAACTGGATAGGTGCAAAATTTGATGTGTGTAGGTCTCTGAAATCCAGAGAAAAGTCCTTAAAATTTTGTCGCAAATACAAAAGAAAACAAAAGAACAAAAAAAGAACAAAGAGCGGGTCTTTGTCGTTTTTTTATCCGTGGTGATATTATGCAATTCTTTTTGTACAAAATTTCTTCAAAAAATTAACTGCAATCGGTTTTTAGAAAATTTCATTGTAATCGACAAAATTTTTTGTCAGCAAATTTGCCAACTTGTTCGTAAAAAAAGATATGTCATCCACCCTTAAAATGTTGACCACCCGATTATTTCTTGAAATGCTAGTATGAGAAGCTTAAAAGAGTTGTTATTTTTCTAAAACTGATCAAAAGTTTTAGATAAGTAGTTTCATGTATAGTTCAGTTAAACTTTGTTTTAGTTTATCATCAGAACCGAGGCATTCCTGATCAAACAGCAATGGCACAGTTCAAAATGCTAACGACATTTTGAAAAAAAAGAAGAAAATTGAGAAATGAAAAAGACGAAGATTTGAAAATATCTATTGAGTTATTGATTTTTTTAAATATTTTTCAATTGTGGTTTTACAGTTTGTTAATTTTTATAAATCAAATTTGTAATTCAGCTCTCATGGTAGCCATTTTTTTCATGAAAAAATTCTCCATAAAATTTTAAGAGAATAGTACACATGAGTTTTTATGGTATAGAAGGTGATTGTATATAAGACCAGAATCAATAAAAGTAAACAAACTGAAATCAAGACTGATCCAGATATGATCACATTCTTCTGAGGTTTGACCCTTGGGTGATCAGCGCTACTCAAAGTATGACCATATATGACCAGGTATGATCATTTCTAATCCAGGTGAGATCAGGTGTGATCCATGCATATTTTTGTCGAATCCAGGTATGAGCAGGCGTGAAGAATTTTTTGTATTTATCACATCTGCTGCATTTCTTAATCAGATATGTTCAGGCATATTTTAGACATGCTGAATATCTGATACAGATCTGAACAAAAAATATTTTGGTGATCAGGCTTCAATTTTGTTCATAATTTCTGTACGGAGAGTTTTTTAACGGCTAATTGTTTGTAGAACAGGACGATAGTGTCAAATTTTTCATTTTTTTGTATCAGTAGAACATTTCTTTAAAAATTTCATAATTGGGGCTATGAACCAGTGTTAAATCGACATTGGCCATCAGGAGTAGGTTCAACGGATGCGCGTAAAAAAAATAGTTTGAGGCAGCTAGCTGCTTCTTAGAACTTGCACTGAGGTATTTTAATTCCGTGTTTTAATTCAGACGGGAATATAAAAAGTAGCGCTGCGTCATTCAGTTTTCGCAAGTTAGGGGCATGTTCGATGTAATTAGACACTATTCGTGTTAGTAGGACTCTAGGTAGCGCTTTCTAGGTGCCTATATACTTGGCTGGATCCAATAGATCTGAATTTAGAGGTTGCCCCGTTAAACGAGAGCTGAAACTAACTGAGGGGTTTTGTTGAAGGATTTTTCTTCCGGTTTGGGTGTTCTGCGAGGAGAAAAAAATGAGTGCTGGGTTATTGGGAAAAAATGGCATTTTATGCAAAGATGGTCTGCTTTTTTCTTAACTTAGCTTTCTATTTTACTAACTCTAGCCACCAATAAAGCAGGTACAGCTTCTATCAAATTGCAAATGTTATACAGCAAAATTTCGACCACAAAATAGAACTATATAAATATTCCTGATTAGAATAGCCGGCCTGTTGATTATGAGAATTACGTCCTCCCATCTCCGTCACGGACGCTTGGAAGTAAACTAGTGGCCCAGCTAATGCTGGATCTAAGTGTTATAATGCTTTTAATCAAATATTGTACTAGTATAGATACGCGTATTTTTCAAACTTTCAAAAAGCGGACCAAACTCTCTAGTTTTCCTGCTTAAGTAGCGGTTAGCAGCTATTGAAAGGAGTAAACTACTACACGCTTTGTCAATTGAAGTCTCTATCGCAGAACCCAAAAATCGATCAAAATGCAAAATTTGACTATTCCTACTTTCAAAAACTTCTCTCTAGTAAATCATGGGAATAGCCTTTGTTTTCCACGCCCTGATTTTTAAATTGAAGATTTCAAGAAAAGTGACAAAATTTCTAAAAAATAGTAAAAATTTAAAAAGGAGTTTGCCGAAGCCCATATCAACTTTCCTATGAAAAACAGGGTAAAATAGATTACGCAGGGAAAATTGAAGCACCATATTATTTTTAAGAAACTATCAACCTCAAAATCAGCAGGTTAGTTTCTGAAAAAAAAACTAAAAAACAGGTGAAATTTCAAAAATTGGATATTTTCGAAGAGAATTTTTTTCAAAACGCAGTGCATAGCCGCTTGCGCAGGCAAGATTTGGGTAACTGAATTTTTTTTTCAGTTCAACTCTTAGTTTTCGATTTATAAGAGTCATGTTTGAGAAAAAATTTTAATCCAAAATATCATCAAATGGGCTTGTTTGAGGCCATAACTTTTTTCGAGCAAATTTAGGAAATAGCCGCTTGAGAACGGAAATCCCAATAATTCTTTCTTTTGATAGAATCTTTCACCTCAAATTTATGCATTTAGTTTGGAGAAAATGAAAAACTCAAAACAAGTAGGCCAGAAATCCATCTACTGAAAGTTTCGAAGGCTGTAGAACGTGAGATAAAAGGAAAAGAGACTAGCGAATAGAAGTGCAGCCAGTTTTAGCATTGGTGCCATTTTTTTAAATAATCGGCACAGTAACTTTTGAGAAAAATTAAAATTTCTGCAAAAAGTGCACAATTTTTCCAAAGCGCCGCAAAAAAAAACGAAAAATAATAAATTTCTTACGGCTTTCATTATACATGTTTTGTTTTTCAAACAGGGCCTAACACTACCAAAAAAAAGCAGCAACATATGCCATTAATTTTCTTATGCCTCAATAAGCTTTAAATCTATTAAATTGAAAAATACCTAAAGCGCCACCAAATGAGCATTTTTATTTACGACTTAGCTTTACCAAAAAAACTTCTTCATAATAATGACTACGCTTCGCATCTGTAATAATGAGTAAAATTAGAAAAAGATATTGCGCTGCAGGCTCATCCCGCCATAGAAATGTGGTCTCTAAAAAAGTTTCTGATCTGTCTTTTGCCCATCTACTTGTTTAGCCAGCGGGAAAACGAACCCGATAGAAAGGAGATATTGGTTTCTCAATTTAGTAGCTTTTTGTCATGTTCACAGTCAAGAAATTTTGAGAAGTCGAAGCTGCAAGTTTCAACGAATTTGTGGATTTTTATTGGTCCTGAGCATCTCTCTATAAAGTGTAATTAGTTCGCTATTTATAAAACGCACTTGTGCTTGTGCTTTCTTAGCTGTAAAACGCTGCTTGTGCTTTTTGAGAATAAGATAACTGTTGAGACGGGTTTATAAATGCTTCAATTTACGTTACGGCAGCGCTTAGAAGGGAGATGAGACGGTATGAAATTGAAATAGTAAGACCTTTTTGGGTTGAACCAGTGAAAAATTTTTGATTTGTTGATTGCACCTGCAAAAGTAAGTGTCTTGTAATCGTGAATTTTTTTTACCGCAAACAATCTTGTTTCAAATTTTCAATGTGCTTTTTTATTGAATCTTAACAATTCTCACCTTCCGTCTCACTTGGCATAGAGGTAGCGCCGTTTGCTGCTTTTGCTTCCAGGATTCGAACCCCGGAAGGAGCCTGTTTTTTTTCGAATGTACAAAATTGATTTTTTTTCCGATAAAATTGGAATTGCCAGTCTTTCGTTTGCCTCACGGATTTTTTGCGGTCAAAGCAAATATCATTATAGTTGCAAAAGTTGTTCGTTGTAGTTTCAAGAGGACTTGAAACTTTTAAAAAATTTTTAAATTCCTTTTTTTCGGCTCAGCATGTTTCTGCTCAAAAATTGTCGGCTCTGTTTTCGCATCGTTAATTTAGTTTCGTTGCTATTTTAGCTTCAAAAATTTTGCTTGGCATATTTGCTACGTTATGCTAGAAGCGTTTTGCTACAATTTCAAAAATTTCAAACATTCTGTTTATTAAAAGATGTTTTTGGCAATGCATGGGATGGGGCTCTGTTATTTAAATTTTTTGAAACGCTTTGTAAATTTTTGATTTTTTTTTGCAAAAATTTCAAGTTTTTCTCGATTCTCGAGGACAAAATCTGCCGATTTTCAAAAAAAAGGTATCAAAGGAAAGATCGCCTAAGCCCCTGAGTGCCTGCATACCTAATTAGTCACTTCTTACATTACCTTCTAAATACAGCTTTCGAAAAAGTGAGGGGGTGTTAATTGACTAATCTTATTTGAAATTTCGCGTTTACACATAAAGTTATGGTCGATGGAATAGTTGTTTATGGAGTAGTTGTTGAAAACGTTTCTCCATTACCGTAAATTCCGAAATTAACGATGCTATAAAAGGTCAATTTTAATCTATACGAACTCAGACGGTCAACTGTTTCAGCATCACTGGCGAGTAACAAAGCCGCTGGCAGGTATCATTTTTTGACAATCGAGGTCACTGCTACAACGGACTGTAAACTGAACTAAACATAAATATGTATATATTTGACATTCCTTCTTCTTTAGAAAACTGAATTTTAATAACTAAATTCAGTATTAGACCCTACGGTCAACCCTCGCCTTGGGCTTAAGTAAAGTTTCAGTTTATCTCTTTCTTTTTTTTCTCTCCATCCGATTACGCCGTGTCCGGACCTTTCTCCGCTGGCGCTGGCTTCCCTTTCCATTCGTCTCGAGTAATGGGATCGATCATAACTGATCCCAATTTTGACACGGCCGTTCTCTTGAGTGTGCTTTTTCTTGAGCCCGTGTCGTCCTGGCTGTTTGAATCTTGACTGGAATACGACAGCAGTCGTTGCTCCCTGGGTCGCCTCGTTTTTTTTGCTCCGTCCTCTCCGTGCACCACCTGTTTGTTTACGCTCGTGCTCTCGCTCGCCGTTCCCCTATTCGCTTGCTTCTCTGTTCCACTGTTCGCCGGTTTCTAAACACCTTCGCCTTCGTTTGTCTCTTTTTCCGCACGGTTGTAATGCTGGCTCGTAATCAGAGACCAAATCCTCCTCCCATGACTTCGCTTGATTCGCTACACTTCACATAACTGATTTATTAGTGCCAGGGCACTTGTTCATTTTCTCCAGCTTCTTCCGCAGGCTGGTCATTCTTGGAGGGCTTGGCAGTTTACGTCCCCCAGTTTCCGTCACCCGTTTTTTCCGTCCCCCGTACACCGCTTTTTCTAACTACAGAACCGTCGGTAAGCGTAAATGTATGTTTGGATTCACTAACAATTGGTTTCTTGATTGGCTTGTACCTGTGATTTCTCTCTTTTGTTCGCTGAAGTAAGAGTTCTGATCGTCGCGACGGTTTCTTGCTCGAGTGCCCTTGCTATCCTTAGCTTCCCCCTTCAGTGCCTCTTCACGCGACACTAAGCTTCCTGTCAGTTTGATGGGGTGGTTCATATTCTCCTGATCGCAATCGACATCCGAGCGTATGTTCCAGTTTATTGTAGCGGGATGTGGCTTTTTCTGCGCCCTTGGCTCGTCAGTGTCTAAACAAGCAGATTTTCACGTAACATTTCATCCCAATTCAAGTTCTGAAGCGAATGCTTTTTATTTAGATTATGTAGGAAGGTATTTGCCTCCCGGCCATGAGGTGCCTCAAATGGCGACATTTTGAACGTAGCATTAGGCGCTAACCGAAGGGCGCCAAGGGCCCTCTCAACCATTGTGTCTAGGTTCCCGTGATTTTCCTCCTTTGCGTATGTTAGAACAAAATTCTTAATACCACCTATGGTTCGTTCGACACACGCGGTGTCTCTATGGTCGTTAATCGGGGAATATACAAACTCAATTCCCTCGGTGTTACACAAATCCTTACCTACTTTTGAGGTAAAAATTGACCCTTGATTCATATAAGTTTTCCGAGGGACCCCATGCGTGTTTATGTATTTGGAAAGGAATTTTAGGACCTTGTCCGATTTACTTTTTTTACATATCATTGCTGATGGCTATCAGGTAAACCGATCGACCGCTACCAACACGTATTTGTCCGTTTCGTTTAAATACTTGATAGGGCCCCAGAAATCTAGCTGAATGCATTCATTCAATTTCCTAGACTCATCCCTGTGCATTTTTTTATGCATAGGGTTTTTAAGTTTTTAACTGCCGCTATGCACATTGCACACTCTTTCGCGGCCAACGCCAGGCTTCGATGAGTATACGGAATCAAATGTTTTTCTCTGCGTCAAACACTCTGGCTTTCCCGTGGTGATAGCTATGGATCCGATTGATGATGGGTCGCGTAACGGGATGGGAATAGCCAGCCGTCCAGCCATCCAAAGCCAACCGTCCCTCACATGGAAGTCATTACCGTACTGCGCCAGGTAGCCGCCCATGGCTCTCACTTTTTCCGCAAAATTTGAGTCCTTCAGTACTAGCATGTTGCGAATAGCTTCTAATTGTTTTTTCCGCTTTATAATTTGCCTCCACCAGCTTGAGGTTGAACAACTCGGGTAAACAAACCTGCATCTTTACTAGCTTGCAGTCTCTTGGAGTCCCACTCATTATATTGTTTGCAGGGTACAGTGGCGGGTAAACCTCCCCTGTAAACTTTGAAGGAATCGAAATAATCGCGTTGGTTTTTGGCTCTACCGTTCCTGTGATTCTGGCCTCCGTGTGTGATTTCACCACCTCTATTTCCGACGAGTTTTCACTGCTTGATACGATATCTGGATATTTGCGAACAAGTTTGTTCATTTTCTTTAAAGAGGTATTCATTTTGGAAGAAGTAAAATAAAAAGGATTACTTAGCTCACACTCCACAGTAATAATTACTTAGCTCACACAGTAATAATTCCAACTGTTTTGTCGGTTTTCCAATTTAAGTCCCTTGATATGCAAATACAAGCATACTGATGGGCTGTCATTTCGCCGCATGCATATGAGCCTTCATCCGGCGCCAATTGATGCTTGTATTTGCATATTGATTGGCTGAAACAGAGATGAGCCGTTATTTCCAGCCATTGAGCTTGATGCTACTGGAGTAAAACCGAGCAATTTGATGATCAAATTAGTTTTCTCAACTGTAAAAGTGTTATCGTATCTACTTATTCCTTGGGCTTTCCCTACCGGATGTCTTGAAAGGTTGTCAGTGAGTCCGATTTTCGACCTCGGCACATGTTCGATGACAAAATCAAACGGAGTGACACGATCAATCCACCGGGTCAATCGACAAAAAATTGTCCTCATTTCCTTGTTGTTTCAGTTAAGTAATAGGACGAGCGTTTTATGGTCGGTTACTACCGTAATTTTCCTTCCAAACACTTAATTTTGAAAATATTCTGCCCTTATACTACCGCCAGCATTTCCAACTCGTTTGTGGAATTTTTTCTTTCCGCCGCGTTTAAATATCTTGAAGCAAACGAGATTGGCCGCCAGACCTCGGGGCCTAGTTGCTCAAGCACCGCCCCTAGTCCATTATGGCTGGCATCGCACACAATACGAATATCCTTGCGTACGTTGAAGTGCTTTAGTTCAACTATATTTGCGATTTGTGTTTTAAGGTCCTCAAACGCGAGTTGGATTTCTTGCTGAGCAACGGCCGGAGGGGCGCTGACGTTTCTGCAAGTGCAGGCGAAAGTTTATGGAGGCTGTGTATCGGGCCCATAAAATATTTCAATTGCGACAGTGTTTGTGGCGGTTGCAACTTGTCTATAGGTTCCGTTTTCCGAATTAGCGTAGTGGTTCCGGAGGCATTTGTTTTTATCCCCTAACCACTCGCATTCTAACTTCGCAAAATCGCCTTTCTGTAGTTTGAGGGCCAAATTTTCGCGATTCAATTTTCTCAAATTTTTCTCGACGTTTGCAATATGTTCTGTCTCTGTGCTTTTTAGAAAACCAGAATGTCGTCAATGATTGCATACCCATTAGGAAATTCATTTCAATATGGAATCCATTACCTGTTGGAATTCCGCCGGCATCGTGGTTCAGCCGTAAAACCCCGTCTTGAATCAAAATGAACCGGTTGATTTTCCACCCACTAACACAAAGTTTGCACATATCATTACCTAGAGGCAGCTGTCCGTATGCATGTGTTTAAGTCCATGGTCGTAAATCAGACCGTACCCAATTTTCGTTCGCTAACTGTTTGGCCAATTCTATCCATTAGTTATTCAATATTTGGCATTTGGTACTTGTTTTTATGTAACTGATTATTTACCTCTCTTGATTCAAGCGCTAGTTCTACCGAACCGTCTTTTTTACTGTGATAACGATTGGCGACACAAAGTATTTATCCGAACACTCTTCGAGTTTTTCGATATGCCCTTGGCTTCGTATTTTTCCAATCTCCTTGTCAACTTTCTCTTGAAAAGTGATCGGAACGCGTCTATTTTTCTGTTCCACCGGCATTAGTGCTTTGAAGAAATCAGCCTGCACTTTATAATTGGGAATTCGCCATGCCCTTTTAAATACTTTATATAATTGCTTTCTGAAATGCAGTTGCCATTCATCCAACGATGTATCCTCCTGTTGCTCCGCGTGCCCTAGGATATTCATGACATATCCCGCGGCGGCTTGGACCAGCTGGAGACCCAGCAGTGGCATCAGATACCGTCCAATGATCGATGGTCTACAACCTCCGATTACCTTGATGTACGTCTCTGTCGATCATCCATTCGACGTCAACGTCGCCTTCATTTTCCGCATGAATTTCAACGGATTGTTTCCATAATTGCGGAACTGGTCGTCATTCGAGCTCAAAGGTAATAATTTGACACCCGCTTTCCCCATGGTTTTCCGCAATTCACCGATGGTGAAGACCAAAATTGGCGACCCACTATCGATCCACACCGTCGTCGTCTTCCCGTTGATCTTCAATGGCAATTGTACCGGGCTACTTTAAATTCGCGCTCCACCTTGTTTTTCTTAATCGACATGACGATGTAGTCCTCGGAGCTGTCCGAACCCCACCCGCGAGTTTGTGGTGGACAAATGTTTACCCATCCTACCGAAGAATCTTGCCGTGATGCGACGTCATCGTTTTCCGCAAATTGATCATCCCTGTCCATCTTGCCGTGAATAAGTTCAACCCGTCCGCGCTTTGCGCCTCTCTTCCCGCGGCCTGTCTTTTTGCAATAATTGCATTTTGCATTGCGAGCTGGACATTTTGAAGCCTGCTCCGTGGTAAAATTTGCTCGGTCGCCGTTAAAGCAACGTTTCTCCGCCCCGCCTCTTGTGTTTCCTTGGAATAGTCCCTTTGAACCCCGTTGAGAAGGCCTTCGAAACCCCCCTCGGATAGAACGATGGGTTCGGCCTTTACTTGTAAGGCATCTCCTGGCGTGTAGTCCCCCACCGGTAATTTTGTAACTCTTTGCATACTTATTGCCCCTTTCGTACGATAACGCAATCTTGTACACTTCGTACGGTGTTTTAGTTGACCTGTATATTTTCGTTTGTGCCTCCTTGTTAGTCATGTTTACTATAAAAACGTCGCGTAAGATCCGCCGTTCCAATGTGCCAAGACTACATATCGCCGCGAGTCCCTTTAGCACCGAATGAAATTGTTCGAGCGACTCCCCTTCTCTCTGCCTGCGCGACAAAAGTTGGTGGGTTTCGAACGTTTCATTTCTCTCCTTCTTGAAGATTTCTTCAAATGCATCCAGTATTCGAGGGTACCTAATAGTAGCCAAATCCAAATACGGTTTCCAGTTTTCGGTTGTGAAGCTCGTCCTGACCAAGTTCTCTAAAGCATAAATACATGTTAGAAATAAGTGTTTTTTTCCGCTTCGACCAGGTTTTTCCCCAACACCTCCGCGCGTCCCTCGACGTTTTTAAAAAGTAGTACGACGTCGGGATAAACGCGTGCTTGGCAATCACGTCCCAGGTGAATTTATTGATCCAATGTTCCCACAACACTGGAGGTTTCGCATTTTCGCTCGGCCAGAATGCCGTAATGCCCAGTGGATTTTTTCCTCCCCGAACGCCGTTTGCTGCTGGCTGCACCATGTTGAAAACGTTTCTCCAGTACAGTAAATTCCAAAATTAATGATGTTATAAAAATTTTAATCTATACGAACTCAGACGGTTAACTGTTTTAGCACCACTAGAGAGTAACAACGCCACTGGCAGGTATCAATTATTGACCATCGAGGTCACTGCCACAACTGACTGTAAACTGAACTAAACATAAATATTTTATATATATGACAAATTATTTAGTAGAGAAACAACCAAGGTTTTGGGCAAAGTCTATTTTTTGAAATTATGCATTTCGTACCGCATCAAATTTTTAAACTCGAAAAATATGAAACACTTGCCTTCAGTTTATGCTACTCCCCTAGTTGTTTCTTTTTAATTGAGTCATACAAAATTTCTGGTTCACATTTTTGGGAGCCGTTGGGTCGGTGGGGGGTCGAATCTCTGAGAAAGGGGCGTCCGCCACCTCCCCCCCCCCTTAATCGACCCCTGGTATTGAATGCGCTGAGGCAAATCAAAATTGAAATAAATCAAGAGATTTAAGCAAAATATAGGCCCAATTGTTATTACTTTTTTTGTTAAAAGTAGGTTTTTAAAAACAATAAGCCAGGGAAAAATTAATTTAATGAAACAATAATTGGCAGATTATAGCTACTAACTATATAGCTGTTAGCGCTGTAATATAATGAAAACACAATTCGGTGACATCGTTTATCTTAAGTTGAATATAGTAATTCTAAACTGCTAACTGCGCATTTTTTTGCCTTTCTAAATTTGATTACCTCTTCAGTATCGATTTTATTATCAGCTATATTCAACTTCTTTTTATTGAAATTTGATTGACGTATTTGAAAAATAAATAGTAAAAAAATGATTGGTAATATTATAAATACTAGATTTAAAATTAATTCGATGTAATAGGTTTAAAGTTCAATGGAGTTCATTTGTCCTCCATGCTTTTTCCCATTTCCATACATAGGACCATACTAAGTTCTGCTTTCTGAAGTTTCCCGTCTCGGTTCAAATCACAGATGCGCAGAAGAACTCTTCGATATTCCTCCAATTCAGAAGCCGCAACGTCCTAAAAGTTGAACAAAAATTAGGTTGAGCGATTCTTTATTCATTGGGAATGAAAGGTACTCCACAGTCTTGTCAGTTTTTTCCATGCATAATTGAATAGCTTAAAGAAGCTTCGTACAAAATTGAGTGATGTATCAGATCGAAACCTTTCAGTCGTAATTTGAGCTGCAAATGGAAACTTCCTGAAAAACTGTCACGATAGCGATAAAATGAGATTTGAAAAATTAGATTTTAGACGGGAGCTGATCTAGGATTTTCTTGAGAGGGGGGATTTTCAAAAATTTTTCAAAAATTTTTTGTTCACTTTTTTTTAGGTCGACCAAATTGATTTTTCGAGCACTCCCAGAGCAGTAAGAGACCATACTTTAAACAAACATTTTGCGCTGCATGCAAACTTTTGAAAAACAGGTCAAAAAGCCTTTTTTCGCCGCGCGCTTCCTTCAAAATTCGTTTATATTGGCGCTAACGGCGCATTTAGAAAATTTTTAGGGTGGGTTGGCCTAAAATGAATGTCATAAAATAATAACAAAGGGGGGACCCTTTGGTTGGTAAGGGGTCGAATCCCTAGAGGGGGGGCGTCCAATTTTCCCCCTAAATTCGCCCCTGATTTTAGAAAAAAGGCAATGAATTTTGGTGATTGTGTTTGCAGCACATAACGTATAGGAGTTAAAGTTTTTTGAAGCAAATTTTTTTAACCCCATTTTTTAAATTTTCTGTTAAATTTAAAAAAAATTCAAAGTTTAAGTCATCATCTATTGGTATTCTTCGAACTGCAAGATGCAATAAAATAGCTGGTCGGAATTTTTTTTTGAAAACCTCGAGTGTAGTTATGCCTCTTAAATATCCCTAAGGTTTGGTTGCGCCTCCTGATTGTCACGTTCCATTTGTCTTCCATTTGTCTCTTTAAGTTGCGAGCATGTATTTAAACAACCGTCCAACTTTAATGTCCAAAAATTGTTTTAAGTCACGCACAAGCAATGTCCGTCAAAAAATTCGAATGAAAAAAAAGTTGGTTGTAGAAAAAATGGAATATATACTCTGCAAAAAAAAATAAAAATTGGTTTTAAGTTTTCAAGTGCTCCTTTTACGTGGAAAAAGCCATAGTTGAACGATACGAAAATTGAATTGATGAGTAAAATACTTTTTCTGCTGAAACAATTAGAAAAACTTTTGTACAAGAACAAGACTGCTCGTATTTCCGGACGAAGCCTTGATTATTCCGACAGCGTTTTAAGATCAAATTTAAAAAAAAATTGATTGAAAAATTGATAAATGGAAAAATTGAAATAAAATGAAAAAAATACATACTTTTGAAAATTGATACTTTTTGTGAAAATCATACCCCCACACGCCATATAAAGTACAAAGTAATGAATTTTGCTCCCAGTAACAAATCAATTATGGCAAATAAGCTTCCTTCAACTAAATTGGACTGATTTTTAAAACGGATTAAATCTCCGCTTACGCGTTAATAGCGAGAAACATATAGCGCGTTAATTGTCCCAAATTGGCCAAAATGACAACCTTTAAACCCCCCATAACTTAACGAAAAAAGATCACAGGTGATATATCTTTTCAAAATTGAGCTCAAGACAACAATATCTTTCGAATGATATAAAAAAAATTTGTCAAAAAAGGGCTCGTTAAAAAGTCGAAACTTGTCTGAAGAAAAAACACCTCGAGCACAAATATTGAAGCTGGAAAAATTTTAAAAAGTATTTATGTGCAATTTCATTATCATCAATTTGAAATTATTAATTGTATTAGGGCCTGCTTATTGGTGGAAAGAAGTCTTCAAATTATAAAAGTGAGAATTTGTTCGGCTTTCCGTAGTTTATTGTAGTACATTTTATATCTTAAGGCTCGTTAAATTTAGAACCAAATTCACAGCAAATGCGCTACAGCGCCCCTTTTTGCGGCGAGTGTTGCGAAGATTTTGGCAACGAATGAGTCACACAGTGAATTATTACACTGAGGAACCAAAATCCCAAAAGTTTTAGACTAAACCAGAATAATTGTGTGAAATTGAATTCGGAAAATACTCATATAGAGAAGAGGGTCCTTAGTTTCATAAAACAAAAATTTTTTTTCTAATGAGGAAATGGTGTTCTTTAATTTGGTAACAAAAAGCAACTTGGAAAATTTGACAGCTGTAGTAGCAAACAAGTCAGTTAGAATGGTAGATTATAACAAAAGCAGCTGGAAAAAAAACGGATAGCCGATTGCTGCGCATGTTGCAAATTGAAGTTTTTTTTAAATATAAAAAAAATTAAAAAAACTAAACAGTCGGAACAACAAGGCTGCTCGTATCAAGGGGTAGCCTTGAATGTTACTATTGCAATTTAACTTCTATGGAGTAGTTAACATTAAGTTAATTGATGAAAGTTTCAAAAAATGAAAAATTATATAAAAATGAGTTTTTTTTTGAAAATCATCACCCCACACGCTATGTAAAAACTAAAGCCATGTATTCTGTATTTAGCAAAGTATTAAATAGACCAAACAAACACCATACATCCAATTTGGAACAATTTCTACAACGAATAAAATCTCCTCTTTATGCATTATTAATAGCACAAAATATATCGCGCGTTAAATGTCCCAAAATGGCAATCTTTAAACCCCCATGATCACAAACTTAATAAAAAATAATCACAAGATCTTTTTAAAATTGAGCTTAGGATAACAATAACTTTCGAATGATAAAAAAAATTTCTGTCAAAAATGGTTAGTTCAAAAGTACAGATTTGTCCACCCCGAGCACAAATATTTGTCATTTTCTTCGAAAATTGTCGGAACATCACAAGAATGTTTTTTTAGCGTGTCGTTTCGTAATTATTAGACAAAATAATTTGCCCCCGTTAATTTGGAACGCATTCAGTCGTAGCTTACATGTGCTCTGTGGGAACGTAATAACGCGCATTATTTTTTTTCGAAACAGCGATTTTGAAACCCCCATAACTTTACGAAAAACAATCATGGATGAAATTTGTTTTAGATTTGAGCTACAGACAACAACATCTTCCAGGAAGAGTAAAAATTCCGTCAAAAATGCAAGTTGAAAAACAAAAATTGACTGAATGAAACAAACCAACTCAAGCATAAATATTTCGCAATTTCTTCCAAAGCCGGATCAATTGGATACAGACGACACGTAAGACCAAACAGCCTGCATCCAGATCCATCATTTGTTTGCCAGCTTGCTTGCGATTCTCAAAAAAAATACTGTCGTGCTTGCAATGACCATTAAGTGTTTGTGTTTAGGTATTCGCGTGGGATCTCTCGAATACAAAATTATGTGATTGTTTTCCGATATTCAGCGCTACAATTATTGCAACAATCATTTTACTATGTCATAAAATCATTGATTTAACCTGGTTTTCGTGTTCCATTAGGTCCTTCAGGAATCCTGCCAGTTCGTCTCCTTGTATGACACCATTGCCATCCTAAAAACAATTTTCACATCACATCTCCACATTTAAAGCAATAGTTTGTTTCCTACATAGATCAAATAAGAAAAAATTGGGTTCGAAGATATCTTTTTTTTTGCGCAGAAGGTGTGTCGGTTACGTAGCAGTATTTAGGCAACCGCGTATTCAGACTGGTCAGTAAGCAGACAAATACTGTATTAACCAATCAGAATCGCGAGAAGGAAGAAATGAATAATTAATAGTTATTTATATCGTAAATTTGCTTACTCATCTCGATTCTGATTTGTTAATACGGTATTTGTCTGCTTACTGGCGAGTACGAATACGCGGTTGTCTAAATACAGACCGCTTTCCGGTGTTGTCGCACTAATTTTTTTTTTTCATTTTCATAGCAATCCAGTTGTTCACGTGAACAAATTTGCAATATAAATGATGTCACGCTCTGTCATTCTGGCTTTTTGAGCGTACACGTCAGAATTACGTAAATTGACAAGTGTCTGTTGAATAATCTCTGATATGGAAACAATTTATTATGATTGATTGTTTTTCTTTTCACCAACAGTAAGGCATAAAAAGAAAGGTACCGTGTCGTAGTGGTTGAACACAGTGTTGAATTCTTCTTTGGTGAGATTGGGTTTGTTCTGGAACTGAACCAGGAAGTTCTCCTGTACCGGCAACAACCTACATAAAGACCAACACCATTAGCAAAAAGAACAAAAGAATATGAGAGGAAATTCTGTACTTGTTACGTCATGACCCCCTCAATTCTGGTTGGCAAATATTTCCAATAAGGTCTCCCTTTGGGTTGACTGATATCAAAATTCTTCGAAAGGACCTTAAATTTCAAGGAAGAGCGTAAACGTCATTTTTGAGCTGTTCTTTTTTCTTCAAAAGTTCGTCTGCGGCGCGGAAACTTTTGGCAAAATAGAGTCTTTATAAGGTTTTAAGAGGGCACGGAAAATCAAATTGCTTGACCTAAAGAAAATGTTTAAAAAAATCGACCAATCTACCCCTTAGCCACAGTAAGTTTAGGCAAACTGAAAAAACTAAATTAATATAGTCATAATTTTATATCAAATACTCTTCTTATAATGTGTACTTCGAAGTTGTTTATAGATGTTTTTGTAGGTTCAGAAAGCAAAAATGAAGTTTACCTGGCCATTTCCTGCAATCCCAATTTGCCATCATTGTTGGAATCGAACATCTGGAGCTGCAAATGATGATAATATGATGAACAAAAATATTTAGCCGTGAAGTGAAAAAAGTTTCATCTTGATTTTTGTTTGTTTTTGAGCTTACAATAGTTTGTGCGTATTCCTCCAGTCTCTCTTTTGACACTTGGGCTGACTTCTTCTTCAGAACAGAGTGCAAGAAACTCTAAGAAATCACTCCAACTATTGATTTGAAAAAGAACCTTTTCAGAACACGCTAAAATTTGTCCGATCGTTTCTTGAATTTTTTCTACATTTACGAAGCGAGAACATTATTGTCAGCTTCGTCTTGGTTATGTTTTCAGTAAAATTTGCAACATCGAGTTTATATTTTAACAGAGGTTAAGTCCATTTACCCACCGAGTGAAAGAAGAAATTAATTGATCAGAAGCAGCATAGAGTTGTTCAACTCTTGACGAAGAGAAGAAACGCGGTTGTGCGCTGGGTAAAATTTACATAACCATTTTATGACTACTTTTTTTAAGGGCAAGCCTAGTCCAACAACTGAGCTTTCGATTGAATTGCAAGTGAATTTTTTGGCCTTGAATGCAAGTCAATTAGTAAATAAACAGTCGGTTAATTTCCAACATCGACTTTGGTTATGAAATTTTTTTCACAGTTGTTCATCTCTATCTAATCAGAACATGGCACATTTCGTCCCTCATTTATTCCCACCCCCTACATCCCCCCCCCTATTTTCGGCGGTACAACGTGAAATGTTTGAAGAGCACCCAACCGTGTCTAACCTTGAGTTCGTTGGAGTCTATGAATCCATTTCTGTCTTTGTCGTGCTCCCTCCATATCTCCATGAACTGCACACTGTTCAGCTCCTGCTCGTGTTGGAACAGCAGCAGGAAGTTCTCCTCCACCGGAAGAATCTCACCCAGCTGAACAAAATTTGCCCCTCAACTTTTAATATTGATAGTCGAAATTTGTCCAGACAATCAGACATTAGACAAAAATTGACCGGAGCAAATGTTACTTTGAATTTTACCAGCGTAAATATCGAGTAACAGTTGCGAACCACTAACCCACTATTTTAAAACGAGTAATTTTGCTCCTTTTAGTCAATCAGAACTACCTGATTATTTGTTGGGAAAATTATTTCAATTTAAGCCTCTTATGTAGCCCAACCAAAACTAACAAAGGCATATTCTTCAAAAATTGGCGCAAAACATTTATAAATGGTTTCAAACAAAAAAAAATGACATTTTGTTATGATTTGGCATTAAAAGGCAAAACTTTCCCTGGATTTACGCTGGATACTGGATTTACGTGTAAAATTGTAGGAGGAGATCTACGAACTTCGTAATTTGGCCTGGCAATGTGTTGAACTACATCAGAGATTTGATTTGCTGTACTTTGCTCAACAATTGAACCGGTAGTTTCAAAAAAAAAACTTTTCATAGAATGAAAAGAGCCAAAAATGAATCTATTTTGGGATTGAAATTTTGGATACAAACTGATTTGTATAATATTGTACAATTATATTTGATTAAAATTATCAAAATTAGGTGTAAAGGATTTATGGCCGATTATAATCGCGAGATTTTCCAGGAGATTATAATCTTTTATAATTGATTATAATTCATACACAAAACTTTTAAAATCAATTACAGTCGATTTTAATCAATCCTATCTTCTTTTTTTGCCAAAATTTTGTCACATCAAAAGCATATTTTAATTTTATCCTATGTTTTTTTAAGCAAAAATCTCTAAAAGCCAGATGTCTTGTCACACTTTGATTCATCTGAACACAAAGTTTTACCACGAAACAAAAATTTCATGGATATCCGTTCATATTAGTTAAAAAGTTTACGCGGTAGGTGAAAAATAAATATTCAAATAAATCATGAAAATAAATCAATAAACTGATGTTTTGATGGTTAAGAAAAACTTAAAATGTGCATCATGAAATAACTCTATGCAACTCTATGCAAAAAAATAAAACTATGCAAGTTTGAACTGATTTGAAACATTTATAAACTTTTTCCTCATTTTCACAAAAACCAACGTCTAAAAAAAGCCTAAATAATAAGCAATTCAGATGAAAAGGTCGAAGATAAAATGCGCAAACAAAATGGCGCCTCCCCCCTCAGGAAATCGACCACCTGCCGACCCGAAGGGTCCCTCCTTTGTACTATTTTTAGATATCCATTTTTGGAGACGAGCCCTAAATTTTTTCTAAAGGCGCTTTTGGCGCCAATATGTACTAACTTTGAGGGGGAGTGCCCGCCGAAAGAACGCAATTTTTTGGTCAAAATTTGCCAAAAACTGCCTAAAAACGCTTTTTTTGGCGAGTTTTTTTTTTAAATTTTCCCTAGCCAAATAAGAATTTCAACCAAATTTTAGCCAAATAAAAAAGTTTGGTCAAACCAGGGTCTTTTTATTGCTTTGGGAAAGCTCGGAAAATTAATTTGGTCGACCTAAAAAAGGTCGACCGAATTTTTGAAATTTTTTTGAAAATCCGCACCCCCTCGAGAAAATCTTAGATCCACCCCTGGTAGGACTAGTGCTAACATCATAATATAATCGATTATTAACGCTTGAAAATGGATGCTCGGTTGTCTTTATAAGTAACAATTTACACTACCGAAAAAATGAATCAAATATTCGTTATCACAAAAGTACAGTTTGTGTATGAATACTCTGCAATTTATTGACTAAGCTTTTTGCTAGAGTCAACGATTATAACAAAATATTAAATTCAGATCAAAACTAGCACTTAAACCCAAGCAAATGATACAAGTTCATACTTTCGGTATGTGAATTTAAAACAAAAAAGAAGTTGGTCGGTCTGGTCTGAATACTACTTCTGTGAACCATTTCGTATTAACACTTCGAAAACATATCCAGTAACCAGTACTTTGTATCCTTCTAAAGTTACTACGGAAAAATATGTCAGTTTATAGTAATTCGGATTTGAATCATTCTGCACTTGAACCCGTTCTGCCGTTGATTTTTTAAATGATTTTCCGTCTATGAGTAGTCAATTTTTTTGCGAGCCCAGAAATAAGCAATTGAAGCTGATTGGTTGAAACATATGAAGCAGACCAGTCATATACTTCGCGCAGCCCAAATTGTAGATATATTGAAAAAGCAAAAGTAAAAATTGTAGACTAAACACAGATATGAATCTGCACTTCGCAAACACAAACGTCAAAGACGGTGAAAAAAGCTGAAATAAGGGAAACTAAAAATAAAAATAATAAAAATAAACCTGGAGATTTAGTCTCAGGTCGTCGCATCTGCGCCATAGTTGCTTGACAATCGTTGAGCAATAGCCACCAATATAGCAGATATTGGTGGCTAGAGAAGATGGTATTTATTTGTCAATGCTTTTATTAGCAAAATTTTCACCAAAAGAGCACTTTTATTTGCGAACTCGCTTGGAAAAAGAAACTTCACAGTATGACACTACACTTGCATGTGGAAACAATGAAGTGGGCATGTCCCAGCTTTTAAACGACAACGTCTAAGCGAGTAAAGAATTGTGACTCGATAAAGAATTGTGAACAGAACATAATTTCAGCACCAACAATTTGCACAAGACAAAATGTAATAAATGTAGATTATAGCTTTGGTCAAATGGTCTGATAAAAAGCTAAACTTGCCTGCCATGGAATTAATGTTGACTGCTGCTGGCTGCATAACTTTTTTTTTTAAAGCCGTTTTACTGCTTTAGCCTAGTATGTAAAACCCACCCAGGAGTTCCGCTTTACATCAGACATGCACTGTACCCCACAATATTTGAGATCAATCCTGTTATTCGGTCGAAAACTGATGAAACTTTTGCTGAATCAATAAAGCAAATCTGGTTTTTCTATACTATTATATATCGCCCATGTGAGTATGTGTGCAATCGTTTTTTATTTTACCCGTTTTTCTAGACAAAATACAAAACTAAAAAGAATGACTTTTTGAAATTTGATAAATATTAGGATGAAAAGACATTGTCCGAATATTGTCTGAATATTATCAAATTGGTCAAGAAGTTCAAAGTTAAGAATGCAAAAATATATGTTTAGACAGAAAATAGTTTAGCCAAATAAAAAAATTTCAGTTCAACGAACAAATCAGAGGGGCTAATTTTGTGCATAGCTAATACTCTTGCGATACGCAGGGGTTATACAAACTGGTACTAAACTTTTTTTTCCCGAAAACAACTTTGTTCACTAGGTTTCGGCGATGATTCTTGCTTCATTCTTGTTTCATATCTTGCTTCATATTAACTTCAAAATGCATTAAATAGTAGAGGTAACACACCTGATTGAGACAAAAAAACTTGTGGTCTGAAAACGGCCATCACTGATTTTTTTCAAATTAGAAGTTTTCTGCTTTCTCGGACTATTGTCCAGCTGTTTATTTTTTATTGTCTGATTTTCCGTAGCACGGGCTCTTTTTGAAGGTTCAGTTTTCTTTTAACTTCCTGAATGACCCTTCTAAAAACCCCATAGGTGAAATCTACAAGATTTTTTGCAAATTTTTTTTCAAGTTATTGAAAACTTTTTAAATGAATAAAAACAATTAATTTTTTTGAATACTTTTGCTCCGTTCAGTAATGTGCGCTGAATTATTCAATATGCGATGATAGCGCTCACGAGTAGACAACGTTGTCAACTCGGAACATAGACTTGTTCTTGTAAACAACTTGTCCAACAAAATCAATGGGCCATTTTCCAAAATCTGCCCTTTTGTGTTTTGAAACGCACGTTCTATTCACAAAATATTTTCATACTTGTTTCCAATTTCACTCCGGCTGGATAAATTTTTGTTGTTGTTTTTCCTCCGTTTTTCTTGGTTTTGTTTGTTTACCCAAGCCAATTTTAATTCTTTTTAAATTGCCCTTGTAACACAATATTGTAGCGTTAGATGAGAGAAACAGGTTTCGTATGCGTGTGAGTCTTCTGAGAGGGTAATTCAAAATTTTTCATAAAATTTTTCATGTTTTTGTGGAAACAATTTTTCTTGGCTTAACGGTTGTCTGCTCAAAAAATTCCAGCCCTTATTCCATTTTCTTTCTATACAATAGTCTTTAATTTTCTTATTTGTCATTTTTTTTAAACAAAAGCTTTTTCTAGACATTTTCAAAACTTTTTTTTGACTCTCCAAAAACTTTGTTTTGACTTTTTTTTTGCAATTTTTCGATAAATTTTTGTCCCATGGTTTGCCGTATTACGTTTTTTGTTGTTTTGCAAATGGTACGAAATTCTGTTTGCTTCACTGTAACAAATTTTTGCAGTGCACAGTTCGTGAAAGAAATGGTTCAAACATAGTCGGTTTACTATGGAAAAAGGGTGACAAATGCTACAAATTGGAACTCAGTGACATCCACGGTTTTTTGCAGCGCATTTCTGTTGAATTCT
Source organism: Symsagittifera roscoffensis (assembly GCF_963678635.1). Taxonomy (NCBI): domain Eukaryota; kingdom Metazoa; phylum Xenacoelomorpha; order Acoela; family Convolutidae; genus Symsagittifera; species Symsagittifera roscoffensis. Next base: position 37,948,525 of record NC_087067.1, on the reverse strand, counting down.
CATCATTAAACACGAGCTCCCTTTTTGGCTATTCAGTTTAAATTTTTTGGCTCAAATTGAGTCTCTTAAAAATTGACGTTGATGAGACGCTTGCACTGAATTTGATACAATTGTTAGAGCACAAATTGTTTTAGACAGCGCTTCATTATTCAGCTAATAAAAAGATATCAGGTAAATGATGAAGAATTTTTTTCTCAAAAAACTACAGTTGATGGAAAATGAATCTGATCTCTCCAGTTAAATTCTATCAAAAAATTTTTTCTACGCAAAAGCTAGCTAAACTGCTTGCAAACAAAATCACAGAATCATGAAAATTAACTATTTTAGTCAACAGCTTTGTGAAAGATGTCTGATAAAAAGAAATTTGGACTTCGTGAGCATCGATCGAATTAATTCACAATTAGAACTTAAGTTTCCTTAGTAAGACTTTGCCTTGTAAAAAACCGGTCCCCATTTTAACAATCTTTATCTGTAATGTAGAGCTCGTAAATTAAACAGCAAATTTTAAACAGCAAAATGAAAATTTTGGATCATGAATGTACCGGCAAATAAAAAGCCATATAATTGGTCTTACATGCATACAGATTTTGCCGGACAAAGTCAATTTTTTTGTTTATTATAGTTTTTATGTTAACCGTTTTGACGAAGGATGGCCTACTGCAATGCTCCTCCTAATAAAAATCGATGACCTTAACAATCAATAGTTCATCTAATGAAAGAGCTAAAGTACCATTGGAAAATTGCTGTAAAATGTTCTAACGCTTTAATAAATCACCCAAACTAAACTGCAAGCATATGTTCGACCCATGATTCGACTTTGTTTGACTATAGTCTTCGTTTGAGTGTCTTAATTTGCGACGAAAATCGGACATCATTCGACCGTGTCGGTCGAATCATGAGTCGAACACCTCAGCCCGGGATGGCATGTATCTGATGCTAACACCGGTGGATATTTGCTCAAATCATGAATCTGTTCAATATTGTCTGGTTTTTTGACTAGTAAGAAGGAAGGGTATTCCGTTTCTTCTTTCTTGACAAAAACCAGACAATATTGAATAGACTCATGATTTGAACAAATAGTCCACTTATGGCTCAGTAGGGATATTAAAACAAACACTGGGGTATTTTGTCCTAGGGGGATTTGGTCCTAAGGGAAATTTAGTCCTGGTGGATTTTATCCGGTGGGATTTTATCCTGGGTGATTTAGTCCGCGAGCGGATACATGTCACGCTTTCAGGGAGAGAGGGAGGGGTGTTGTCATGCCTGTTCTTGGCTCTCACCTCGCTGATGGATATCCTTCCGTCTCCGTCCACGTCATATGCGTCCATGTATGTCCTGATCATCTCATTCAGCGCCTCCTCCGATATCGCCTGAACAGATTCAAATTTCACACGGAATTACTTGAAAACCGTCCTTCAATCTCTTCAATTTTTTCCCCATGGTAAATATTGTAAAAAAAATTCACCACTATAAAAGACGAATTCAAGGGTTAAGCAAATGCAGATTTTGTAGCTAGTAATGAATTCAACTCCCCTTTGCAGAGGGGGAGGGGTATTTAAGAAGATTCCTTGGTTTGTTTATTACTTATGGAGATTATGTTAATATTACCGCTGACTACTCTACCCTGGAATTCATTATTTATGGAGATTATGGTAAACAGATATCCTTCTTTAAGTATATAGACACGGTTGTTGTAAACACGTCTGCTGATTGATGATAATTTGATTACTGACTGCGTAAAAAGCTGTCAGAAGAAGTTTTCACGCAATTTTTCTCTTTTCGAGTAAAGTTATGGTGCTTTTGCTGTCTAGCAGCAAGCAAACGCACATGTTGACTTTCAGTTGTAAGCCATAACATTCATGGGTCAAATTTGGTCTCCAGGAACTAGTGAATCCTTGCTTGAAAAGCCTCACTGTGCCGCATTTCCAGCCATTTTTACCAAGGGACAACAAATATGAGTCTGAAATTGGTATTGGTAACTTTCTTACCCGGTCATTTCCTGCTGTGATGAGTTCTTTGAAGAATGATTTGATCTCGTCGCCTTCCAAATAACCAGTTCCTGAAAAATATATGGCTGAAAATGGTTTAGACAAAGCAGTTGTCTCGATGAACTAAAACAGTGAATGTGAACTAAATGCGTGTAAGCGGAACTGTTAGGTTTACTCATTTTTAGAGCAGGTGAAAAGATTTTTCTAGGTTAAAAATATCCAATATTTTATAACAGTTAAATTCAAATCCCTTTAGACGTTCAACAGTATCTTAAATGTAGTTTGTTTGATCTTTGTGTAGTCTTGAATCAGGCAAAATGAAAATTTAAATATCAAAATCGGGTGAAGAAATGTCTAGAAGTAATGCGAAAACATGATTGTCCAAAAATCAAACCACCATCGTAGATCCTACTTCTAAACCCACAAAACAAACCATCTTCGTCAAACTTATTCCAAATTCTCCAGAATTCATCAGCTGTGATTTCTGCCTTGTGTTTGAACTCCTCCATGAAAGAGTCACTTTTCTTGTTCTTCATGCCGCCTGAAATCATTTCAACCAGGAGTGAACATCAAAGAAATAAGAAGGAAAACTCACTGTCACGGTCAAACTGTTGCCAGACTAGTGAAAACTCGTGACAGGTGAGCTGAAGATAACCACACGAAGACGTTTCATCTGCTGAACTCCATTTTCGTCTAGATTTTCCACTTTTCTTTCTCCAAATACGGTTCATTTTTAAAGAGTTCAAACTTTATATATTTTTTGTTGCTATTGTTTTGTTCTTGCTTACAACTGTTCGCTATTTTCCTTTGTATTTTATTCCAAATGAATGAAGTAGCGAAAACGTTTGTAGTTTAAATTGAAAACAGTTTTCTTTGCGATGATAACAATGATAACAAAACAACTCAACTAAGGGAATGCCATTAAATGCTAGAGGGTTAAACAGAGGCAAAAAGAAATGTTGAAAAGTTTTAGATGTTTTAGGATGTAAAATGACAAGTTGCGACGCAGAAAATTTGAAATAAATGAGTTCTGAAAAATTCAAAAAAACCGAGGAAATACGGCAGCAAAAATGTCAATAGTTGTCATAAATATTCTGATAAAAAGAATGAAAGAAAATATGCTACAAATTAGCTTGGACCAATTAGCTACCAAACTGAGAATAATTTATTTTGGGGCTAATTTTTTGTAGCTTCAAAGGCAAATATCATATGGTAAAAATGGATGAACTTTAGATGGATTTATGGTATTAATTTTTGATTTAATGGTCAGAGTGTATACCAACTTGAACTACTGATCAAGTGAGCTGAAAACTAAGTGTAATTACGGCCACCTTGTTAGAAGTTATCTCAGACTTAGGGGAAGTTAGAATTTATCTTTGATTTGAGGGAAGGGCGCGATACACTAAGTACATGGATATGTTTGAATTTGAAATGAGATAAAAAAAACAAGCCAACCAGTGCGTGTAATAAAAAGATAAGCGATTTGTGAAGATGTTTATGACTGCATGGGAATAAACACCTGATGGTTTCGCTGTGTGCCACTGTTCCCTAACAAGCTCAATTACCCGAAAGCTCACTTGTTCGACAATATTACTTAAGCTGTAAATTGAGCTTCCTCGACAAGGTCGATAGTTGTAATTTGAGTTTCCTCGACAAAATCTAATGCTTATTTTTGTCCATAAGTATGATGAAGAAAATGTTTAAAAGTGGTTTGAATGGTTTAAAATTGGTTTAAAGTGTTTGAAAAAAAAAACAAGCTGAACTCACTATTTGTAACGGAAAATTATGTTTTCTAGTATCGATTTTCAAATCAAATATTTTTTCTCTCCAATTTGGTTCTTGTTTTTAAGTTAAAATGTTTCAGTTTAAGTTCTATCTTTTAAGTTAAATTCAATTTAGAGGGTAGGTTTTTCGGTTTAACGGAAATCTCTTGAATAAGTTTTCAGAAAAACTATCTTTTTTTTCTGGCTCAATGGAGCATATATGTTCAAAGGGGGCTTCGGCACACTTGGCATATATCGAAATGAGGAGTGATTCCTTTTGAATAAATTAGCGTTTTCGGCGGCCAAAATAATGACAATTGACGGAAAAGGCAAATGCACTATAGTCATCATCGAAAGTCAATTTCTCAAACAAAGGGCTCATAATCGGTAAATGGCAATATGGTTGCTTAGCGTATAAGCAATCGAAAAAATTTGCCAAGTGGAAAAATGGATTTAGAAAATAAATCTTACTGATGCTTTCAGTAATTATTTCCTTTTCCTAAGATAATTCAAAGAAAATTAAACGGAACTTGCAACGACATAGCATCGCATTCCTATGATATAAAATTAAACGTCCACTAATGAAATGAAAAATAAAACAGCGGTAAATTAATGAGTAGCCTTTTATCTTGACCGTGAAGCACTTCTAACTGACATTTAGGCGTCAAGATACCATTTAAGGCGTGCAATTATCACCAAAAAGGCCTTCAAAACAAAAGTGCTTTCAGCTGCTTTTGACATTTTCGTTAAAATAATGGAACTTTTTGAAATAATTTCAAAAAATTTATGACGCTGCTTTTGTTTGTTGGGAAATGTTTAATTCTGAAGTTAATTTAACTAAATTGGATCTCATTAATTATTCCCCGCTAAATGTGGGGTGGGGGAGAGGTTTTTTTGTTTCTTAGTAGAAAATTAACAATTAAAATGCTTAACCGTTAATTTAGTTTTTTATTGGGGGGGGGGGGGGGGGGGGGAGAGATTTCGTACTGGTTTCCATGAGAGGGGGAAGGGGATAGTTAAAAATCTGCTCCAAAATGTAAATTGAATAAATCATAATTAGGCTCTTTTTCCTTTTCCCCCCACCTGCAAATTTTTACATGTAATTTTGTTGACCACATTGTCTAATTGTTATGAAAATTTACAGACTAATAAGGCCACGACAAACATATTTGGTCTTCATACTCAACCTCGTAAAACCACTCGTTACACTAATATATTGAAGCTCGTGTGAGGTGGGGGGGGGGAAGGAAATAGAGCCCATAATTATGTAATTTGATTTACGATTCATGAGCACTTTTTTAAGATCAACATTATGTAATTTGAGTTACGATTCATGAAATCCTTTTATGATTAAATTACAGAAAAGTATACAAAATTTTGAAAGAAAAAACCCTTAAAGTAATATTTTCTACTTAAGTTACTAGGAAATGTCTTTTTTTTCTGATGTTAATTTACAAAAACCTGCCCCAAGTAGTAAGTAGAATAAATCACAATTATGTTGTTTGACTGAGAATAAACAAACCAACCGAAAATGCGCGGAGTATATGAGCCAGCCAAAATGTTACGTCACTTCAATGAAATTTGCATGAATTTTGTAACTGTTACATAATTGTTACATAAATATTAACAAACACTTACGTACTATCGGCTGGTTTAAATACCAAGGGCTTATAACTTACAATTCACGAACAGTTTTTGCTACTAAATTACAGAACAATGTGCAATATATTGAAAAGAAAAGACTTTTGAAGTAAAATTTTCTACTTAAGTGTAGCCCGAAAGGACGATTTCACGGGCATTTCATGATCGCTTTTTTGGAATATATAAATTTCCCTTTTTTGAGGAGTTTCACAATCAAATTGTGAAACATCTTTTCTGAACACTTTACTACACAAAGAAGCAAAATAATATGTTTCGGCTGCAATAGTGGTACCACCTAGAAGTTTTAGAAAAAAAAACGGCCCTGAGCTGCAAAAAATAGAACTTCACGCAACAAAGTAATTCAGTTTGGAATGTGGAAAAAAATGAAACAGACTATCAGTAGACAGCCTGAATAGCCTCAAATAGATGCTCTGCCAATTGCAGAAATGCTAATATCTTATGAAACACTTGCTTTTGTGCTTCCTGAAATTCAAAACCTAATGAACTCTTTGAAAAAAAACATTTCAATTTTGCTGCTAAAAATGTGGTTTAGAAAGTACCGCGACCTGCTGATTTAAACTTAAAAAAATCTAAATTAAAATTTAACATTGGTCTACCAGAAATGCAGAAATGATGGGCAAGGCCAAAAAAGGAACCAAATGTGAAATATATGTATACAAAAAAATTTTAAAAGAATTTCTTAAAAAGACTCAAAAACGACAAGATTCATTGTTATAGGGTGAAACCTTGAATATTCCGACTGCCTTTTAGGTCTAGGGAGCAGTTTGTTTTTTAAAAATAAATGATTTTTTCAAAGTTTTATTTTTATTTTTGAAAGTTTTTGAAAACAATCTCCTCGCACACCGTAGAAAAAACGAAAAGATAATTTAAGCTCTTAGTTACGTAACAATTATGACAAGTAGTCTGCTTCAACCAATTTGGACCAATTTGACGGGTTAAGTCTCCGCTTACGCATTAATATCGCGAAACGTATCGCACAATAAATGTCTCAAAATGGTAGTATTAGCAATCTTTAAAACAACAATACACTTCGAATGATAAAAAAAACAATTCAAATCAACCGTACTATCCCTCCTCCCCTAAATTATTCACCTTAGAATATATGTATACCGTACTATCTCTCCCCCCCCCCCTCTTAGAATGCCATCCCAAACATATTATTTCTGAAAATCATAAAAACTGCTTGTAACAAGGCAAAACCTTGAATGTTCCGACAGCGTTGAAGTTTTGAATTCAAATTATGCTTTGAATTTAAATTAAAACAGTTGATGAATTTTTCAAAAAACGGAAAAAATTGTAAACGGTTTTTGATGTTTTTTTTTGAAAATGATATCTCCACACGCTATATAAACTGCAAAGTAAATTATCTTTCATGTGCCAAAGTTTTAAATAGAATAAAAAGCATGCCTCATTTCAATTTGGAACAATTTTGTATATTAAAAACGCTTACGCGTTATTTATATGAAATATATCGCGCGTTAATTGTCCCAAATTGGCCACATTGGCATTCTTTAAACAGGGGAAAAAGAGTCATAGGTAAGATAGCTTTTTGAAATTATGCTTGAAACAACATTTTTTTTTGAATTATTTTTTAAACATCCGTCGGAAATTGCTAGTTACAAAGTCGAATACTGTCTGGAGAAAAAAAACCACACTCGAGCACAAATATTCCGTCACTTTCTTCGATATTCTGAACAATTATGGAAAAAGTATGCATTTCAAACAAAACGCACAAACAAATTAGTTTCCACTATATTTCAGGTATGATAAGTTTTTGGATTGCATATGAGTGCTGTTACTGACCAAATTAATGTACTTTAAATCAGTTTTCCCTATTATAACTGTTAAATTTGAATAAATCTGAGCTATACTCAAAAACAGTTACTAAAAATAATAGCTTCCCCTCCTCAATTGCCAAACGGGGGATATTGTATGGCTGATCCCACAATTTTTTCAAAAAGTACTAGTTAAACCGTCAAAGTTTTTCTGAGAAAAAAACCGCCCCGAGCACAAATGTTCCTTCATTTTCTTCATAAACTGTCGGAACAGTAAAAAGGTATCTAAACTTGAACCTTGACACTACATCGACCGAAAGACAATCAAATGATAGCAAAGTACGCATTTAAACAAGGCTTAGCTGGTTACTGTTCAATTAGCACAGAATTTTCCAATCATGGACTTAAAAATAATATCACAAAAAAGTTTCTTTTTGAAATTATTGTCGTTTTTTTCTGCGTGGTGTAATAAAAGGTTCTGAACAAAAATCAAGAGTTTAGGCATTTATGATAATTATAGTAAAACAAGCAAATTGATCGCAGTTTTTGTAGAAAAACGACTAGAAAACTAAAAAAAATCAAAAGAATTTTCTCATCCAATTTTTTGCAGTTTTTTGAATTGGCGACTTTTTAATTTTCAAAAAGGCGCCGAAATACTCGGAAAAACTAATTTCAGTCGAAAGCAATTGAAAGCTTTTCAGGGATTTTTTTAGCTACTTCTTTTGCAAAAATGGGGATTTTCGTTAAAAGGAACAAATTCCTCTTATGCTTAAACTATGATTTATTCCTTAATAAGGGGAATTTTTGTTGCTAGGTTCACGAAAGGGATATGACTAAAGGGATTCATTTTAATCTTAAGAAAAAACTATTGTAAGCATGCTCGCTAATTCGAAATTAGACAAAAAAATCAAAAAGTTCAAACGTGTGTTTTTCTCGACACCGAGAAAATTTTTTTTGATATCGTCCGAATCACAACTGAAAAGTTTTTAAAATGATTTATCACCCAACTTTTTCTAATGATTATTTGTGGTAGCTGAGTTTGCGTGGAAAAAAAAGAAAAAAAGAATAAAACTGAAACACACCCGAATACAAAGTTCCTCCTCAATCTTCAAATGGTCAGAGCAATAAACTTAGGCATTCTATCTTATACTACTTCTCTTATATTCTACCCGATGGGAACATACACTAAAATATTCTATCCTACGCCATTCTACTGTATTATTTTAAGTTAACTAACAATTAGTTTTTGGTTTGCTATACGGACACATTTGTAGTCTCTATATTGGTAGACTCAAAATCCTATAGACTCAAATTTAACCTCGGCAATAAGCCGACCTCTCCAAATACTCGACTATTATTTTGATATCAAAACAAAAGCATATAGCGGATGTAACTAATTCAAATCCGTAACTTCCAGCATTTAGATGAGAAAGAATTTTAGTGAGAAGAAAAACACCAATTCTCAAAGAAAAACAGAGGACGAAAACGGCAAAAATCACGGGAAATGTTCAAGATGGAGCGCTGATCGATCAACTTATGAATCAGCAAAAATTGAAGAAAAAAAACAACTACAGAGTCAAGAGAACTGAACAATTCCAAAAATTTGAACGCGACAATGCTATTTCAAAAAACGGAGAGGATTCAAAAAACTATAGAAGTTCTCGAAAAAAGTGCCCCTAAAAATTTGATGTATGAACCATAACAAGACTGCTAAAAACAGGGCGAAGCCTTGAATATTCTGACTGCCTTTCAAGTTCTATGGAGCAGTAATAACACGAAAATATTAAATTTAAAAAAAAAAGAAAAAATTTTTGTTTTCAAAAGTTTGAGATTTTAAGTGAAAATCATCCCTCTACACCCAAAGAGATAGATTTCGCTCCTAGTAACAAATCAATTATAGCAAAAAGATTTCCTTCGACCAATTTGGAACAATTTTTAAGACGGATTAATTCTCCGCTTATTCATTAATAGCGCAAAACGTATCGAGCTTAAAATGTCAATGTCTCAAAATGGTCAAATTAGCAATCTTTAAAACCCCATAAATTCACGGAAAAACATTACAGGTTAATCAAATCATTTTAAATTTGAGCTCAAGACTACAAGACACTTCCAATGATAAAAAAAAACAATTCAAATCAACCGTACTTCCCCCCACCCCCCCTAAATGATCTACCTTAGAATGTCATCCCAAACAATGTCCTCCTGAATTAACTTTGAAAATCATAAAGACTGCGTTGAACTTTTTATCGAGTAATTTAAATTGAAACAATCGATGAATTTTTCAAAAAAAAACAGAAAAAACTTTAAACGGTTTTTGATGTTTTTTTTTCGAAAATGCTCCCACCACATGCCATATAACGCGAAAAACATAGCGCGTGAATTGTCCCAAATTGGCCAAAAAAGCATTGTTTAAACCCCCATAACAAATGAAAAAATAATCTTTTTAATAAGCTTAGGACAACAATACTTTTTGAATGAAGTGTTACAATTTTAGTCGTTTATAGAATTTAAAAAAATCAATTAGCTTGCCTAAACTCAATTTGGCGCGAAAAAGAGGAGGATAATTTGCCACGAATAAATAATTCGCGTATTGAAACAAACTATCAAAATATTATTCAAGCAGCAAAGCTGCAATTTAGACAAGTGCCAGCATACTCAATTCGCAATCACAAGATTTCCGGCTCGATGGCCAGCACTCAACTTTTCTAAAATTGGTCGGAATCAAAAACCACCCAAGTATGAAAACTTGAGTCGTACAAAATTAATGCGACCGAGTAGCTAGCCTCAATTAAGTTTGGAGCAATTTTGTCGAGCGGGATAAATTGCCATAAATTTTTTGCTTCAGGTTTTTCGCATTATGAATAAAATGTTATCAAGCGTGCGTAATTTAGTCCAAAGGATGGCCAAATTTGCAATTTACTAACTCCCAGAACTTTGCAAAAATTATTGGAGATGAAATATATTTTTTTAAAATTTGGTTTCAAAGAATCGATATCTTCAATGGGGTATAAGAAATTTTTGTGTTTAAAATATTTCGATTGCCCACAATTGACTGAATAAATTAGAAAAAACTGAAAAAAAACTACACCTAGCATAACTATTCCATTTTTGTTGACAATCGGAACAAAAAAAAGCAGCTTAGAACAGGGTAAACAGTTATATGGCTCGCTAAAAACAATAAACTAAGCAATAAAAACAAATTTGGTTTCAAAGAATCGATATCTTCAATGGGGTATAAGAAATTTTTGTGTTTAAAATATTTCGATTGCCCACAATTGACTGAATAAATTAGAAAAAACTGAAAAAAACTACACCTAGCATAACTATTCCATTTTTGTTGACAATCGGAACAAAAAAAGCAGCTTAGAAAAGGGTAAACAGTTATATGGCTCGCTAAAAACAATAAACTAAGCAATAAAAAAGTATAACTGATACAAAAATTTCAAACATTAGATGAAAAAAAAAAGGTAAATACTACCTCGATAAGAAACGCTCAAAAAAGTGCCAAGAAAATTGATTTTTATACCTAAAGAAATGTTACCAAGCAATAAGGAAGTAAGATAAAAAACCACTGCGGTAAACAAAGTAAATTTTGATTGATTCTTCCGTATCAAACTGTACTTAACAGAACTCTCAACTGAAAAAAAAACATTTATAAGCATCATTGCTTGCTGTGAGCTTTTTGAGCATTCCCAAGCAGCAAAAGGATTTCAACTTTTGATAGTGGAATTAACAGTTAGGAGTTCCCAATAATTTTTACATTTTTTGACTATCGGTAGAATATTCCTACTCCTAAAATGCACCGAGACCTCTGATTTTGCGATTTTCAAAAATATATAATTTTTTTTTCAATCTCGAGCTAAAAAAATAGCAAAAATTATACCCAAAATTTAAATTTTTATCATCCCTCTGAAGGAAAATTATATGTAGATGTACGCAAATAAGCCTCCGTTGGCTTTCTACTGTTTGCGTAGCGCACAAATATACAAAAAATTTGTCCTCTGTTCAACTATTTTTTAGTTTTTATTCTATGATTGCTGCCCATAATTGATTTTACCCAGAGAAACCAATACAATTTTAAACTATGTTTCGGTACGTTTTAAAGTACTGAATCGGGCCTATTATTTTCGTACGACTTAAAGTTTTACACTTGAAGCAGTCTTTTTTCCCTTGAGATTGTTTCTGAAGTGAATTTCTTTTGATAGCGTTAAATGGTATGTCTTAGAACCATAGTCTTTTCAATGGTCTCAGCAAGCGAGAGGTCGAATGTTTTAGGAGTTGACAGAAATTGCTATAAAAAGATTATTTACTGTTCCAACTTTCGAAGAAAGTGCGGAATACTTATGCTTGGTGAGGTTTTTTTATTCAGTCATTTTTCCTCTTGTAAACTGAACGTTATTGGCGAAATTTTTTCTTTACTATCTAAAAAACTCTGCTGTCTTGAACTCAAATTTAAAATGATATTTTACCGGTGACGGGGGTTTGAAAAGTTTTCCGCACTTTCTTCGAAAGTCGGAACAGTAAATAATCTTTTTATAGCAATTTCTATAATAGCGGGGGTTTGAAAAGATGCTTATTTGGCCTATTTGGGAGAACTAGCGTGCGATATATTGCGTTTTTACAACTCGCGTAAAAATCGAGTCACTGTGTCCCTAATTAAATTAATGACGGCAATTTATTTCTATTAACGCAACCAAGACACTAAAAACACCCTTGGTTTTTTGAATTTTTTTAATGTTATCTCTTTTTTTTTCTATTTTTTTTTACAATTATTCAACCAGAAAATAACTTTTTAATCGGCCTTCAGCGCAGTCCGAAAGTTCAGGGCTTCTCCCTGACATACGAGCAGTCTTGTTTTCCTCTCGCCTTGCCCGCGGTACCGACTTGCCTGGCACTGCTTGTTCTAATCTATGGTTTTTAATATATTATTCAACGTTTCCGATTTGTTGAGTTTCATTAAGATTTTTCCAGGAAAATCCAAAGTTTTAGAAGTCTAAAACAAAAGATTTTTTTTGTGTTTATTTTTTCAAACACTGGATTCAAACATGTGCATAATACATTAACGCCATAATTTTCATTGTAAGCTACTTTTGCTTGCTTAAGAAACAGCCACAACCCATTTTGATAAAAATTAAGATTCAATTTGTTTGCCTTGAACTCAGTTTGATTTTGAACAAGCATTTCTTTATAAGCATTTAAAAACTTTTCTACAATACTGTACTTTTTTAGAATAAGCGAAGTCGACACGTTTGATCATGTGATGTAACACGTTTTAAAAGATAAAAAAAAAATAACTTTTTTGAAAGGGACAACTTTCCTCAAGGCTGACGTTTCTTATAGTTTCACACCATTGTATAAACCTATTACAAATAATAAAGGTAGTATTGCGTGCGTTTAGTTTTGCCTTTATTTTATTTTTGAAGAGACGACGTAAGTGTAAATTGCTTTACACAAAAGAGAGGTAGTAAAGAGTAAAACGAAACAGTTTGAACTGTCATGAAACGAAAAACCGCAAAACATTCAGCAAAAAAAATGGTGAAAAAAAGGGTTAATACTGGCTCAAAATGAAACATTATTAAAATGGCTAGAATTTTGATTCAAAAACATAAAAAAATTACCATGCAATTTTTTGATTGAAAGTTTGAAAACACTCTGGTAACTAAGCTCACAAATATTCACATAAATGTCAAAAAGCCAAAAACAAACCATGATTATTTCGATTACCATGATTGATTTTCTGTAGACGGAAAACTATGAGACAGAAATTGAAAACTTTCGAAAAAGTGCTCATTGATCGGCAGTTACGACGGCAGTTACAAAAAAATTTCAAATTATTAAACAGTAAAAGATTTAACAAAATGTTGAACGCATAAAAAATCTCCGTTATTGTGAAAAAAATTTCAGAAAATCTATATGAAATTGATTAAGAATTTTGAAAAAAAAATTGAGCTATAATTGGAATAAGAATACTGGGGGAGTTTTTTCAGTGGGTAAGAATCAAATTATTCGACCCATTAAAAAATTTGAAATTCGAAGAATTTATAGCTTAACCTGCATTTTATTTTCTCCAATTAGGGCTAATAAAAATACGTTCATTGCTGAAATGCAAATCGTGACCTACAATTGATAATTTTTTGCTTGAATGTTAAATTAGTTTTTATAATCGATTGTGATTTCATTTACTCCTTGTGATGAGATTAAGCCTTTTAAAGACGTAGCGAAGAGTTTTTATTTTGAAAATAATGATTTTGAGACTGAACAATTAAAATACATTTTTTTCCACGGAAGTTCACAGCCCAAAAAACACCTTTTTGAAATGTAAAAAAGTTAGAAAAATATCATTGAGCGGAGGTGAAGTGGCGCTTCTCAATTGAACGTTTAGAAGATTGAGAGCCAGCATAATCCAGGTTTGTTGTTTGTTGCATGAGCTTGCGGAAAAACTTGCCAGCCCAGATAACTCGTTGAATTCATCCAGTAGCCATTTACAGGACTAATTCGACGATTTCTTTGTACTAGGTATATTTTCAAATTTTCAACAATCTCTTGCAACAAGTTTGAATAATTTTTTCAATTTTCCGACCTTTCGATTGAGAAGCACCACTTGACCGCCGCTCAGTAAATTTTTTAACCTTTCAATGCGACCATTTAATCATAACCAAAAAAGAATAGTTCTTCGGGCATATATTTGGATTGTTCAGTTTAAAGATCATTATTCATAAAATTAAAGATTTTTGCTGCGTCTTTGTATAATTTTATTTTGTCACAAGGGAAATTGAAAAAATCGTAATTGGTTACAAAAAAAATAAGTTGATAATTTAGTAAAAAGTCAATCAAATTTTGCATTTGATCCACCTGTTTTTATTAACCTCAATTATTGAAAAGTATATGCAGGATAACACAGAAACTCCGTAAAAAACAGCCAATAACAAGAAGAAAGAAACGAGCAATGTAGTCTGTAGAAACCAAATAGGAGTTGAGACACAACGCCATAAACCAACTTGCTACGAGGTTGTAAAATTTGATTACTTGGGACTTTTTAAACCACAGGCAGTATTTAACATCCACAAAATTATCTGTGGTATCTATTGTTTCACATGGTATTTCTCTCGTATAAACTATCCCAACATTTCAAAAGAGTTCAAAAGTTATTTTGAAATATTTGGAACTACAGAAATATTTGACATAAAAAAATTTGAAGTTTTATGGCACTTTTTTGAAGGTTTGACCGAAAAATCGCGTTATACTGGTTTGAACTCTAACCTCAATTTTAGCCTATATTGTGTATGATAGATATTTGGGGCTAGTCAGACTAGTTTGAACTAGGTAGCATGATAAAAAAAAGTACCAATGAAGGGATCCTTTGATTGTCGGAGGTTCAGAGCCCTATGAAAAGAACACTGCTCCCTCCCACAAAAACAGCAATTATTTTTGAGACACAGAGTTGCAGCAGCAATCAATGCGATAAAACGCAAGCGCAGCATTGCAAAATAGCGAATAGAAAAGGAGAAAATAGATATTTGAAAACAACTTAGTCTGGGAAAAATTGAAAAGTTCAATTTCAGCAAAACTGCCGGGAACACAAACACCAGCATGTAATGAGTTTTGAATATTTACGGAGCGGCCATTAGCCGAAAACATGTAGAAGGCACCCATTGACCCTAAAACAAAAAATGCTATAAGAAACTTGTCATTTAGCAACTTTTGAGAGATAAGATTTTCAATTTTTGCACAACAACCGATCTGAATTGCCCTTCAATGTATTATTCATTTTTTTTCCGTTTTAGCTATAAAAAATAAGCTCACTAAATTAATAAAACAGAAGGTAAACTATTTTAATTGAAAATATATCTAAAAAAGTTAATCAAAAACTCAAACGATGATCGTCATATAACGAAGGAAATCAAAAAAGAACTCCGACAATCACTTTTTCTATTGTAAACATACTTTCCCTAAGCAATACTCAAAATTTGTGTATGCAAAGGCAACCACGTTGCCTCTAGACACCAAGTGAGAAGTAAAATGCAAGTTTTTACACAGAGCCGAAGTTGCAGTTCGCAAACATAAGCAAAAATATGACCAATAACGCTACTAGTAAAATCTGAATGAGTGAAACTTCTGATTGAGTCTACAAAAACTCGTAAGTGACGCTTGCCACTTATGAGTCTACATATTTTCTCAGTGACGCAATCTCATTATGATCTAGTTACAAAAAAATCATTAAAAATATCCGACCCTGCCCAAGTCCGAGCCCTCTTATTTTGTTGCGGGTCTCCTTCCATGCCTGTACTCTACAGATCCAAGATACTTTGAAGCTTAAGCGCTATTTGTAATAAAATAGTCTGTGTTAAGATCCTTATTATTGGTTGTACTTAATAGCTGGTTATTGATCAAAAGGAACACTATTTGTTCGCAACAATATTTGCAACCTAGGTTGGAAAAAAAACAGTTCATACTATAACACAAGCTCTGCTTGTCTAATTATTCAAACAAAGAAGCATGTTAAAATTGCGACAATAAAAATATTTCATAACAAGATAGTGAACAAAAAAGAAAAGACAGGGAAGACACGGAACTAACTTGAAAAAAAAAATCTTGAAAAAGTCTAAAATTTGTTCAAAAAAAATCAAATGTTCGCCTCGGATGCTGTTCATAAACCACCTTATAAAGTTTTGGATATAATTTACCGAGCAGTCATAAGCCAAAAAAACTAAGCCAACAATAAAAAATTTAGGCACAAAAATTTTTGAACTCAAAAGTTTTCACGTTTTCACGTCCCAACCTTTTGGAAAAATACCAAAATGGGAAACTAATTTTTCCTCTTAAGTACGCAATGATAATAGACCTAACTGACATAAAATAAGCCGGAACTGTTATGCTTCGGAATTGAGGCCGATAGAAAACCGTACCAAATTACAAAATATTATGAAAAAAAAACAGAAATGAGTCGATGAGAACTGCGACGAACACCACGAATCCCAAAAAAAACATGGAATATTTTCTATGACTTTTTTTCAAAAAATCACTACACAAACTGGTTTTTTATGAAAAGTTGTTCACAAAAAATATACATTTTCAACGCCATATCTGACAAAAGTAACGCCAGATTGAACAAAGTTTTTGTTTAACTAATTTTCAGGGCAAAAATAAAAACAATTTGAACAAATATGTTCTAAATTGGACAATATAGCAAAAAAACGATTAAATTGAACAGAGGGCATAACAATTTCAACGTTTCAGTTTTTCATTTTTTTTTCTTTGTCCCTTAATGTTTTGACTCGCCAATTATCTGGGAATGAAAGATACTGTATGGTTGTACCATCCTCGACAAGTCTTTTTCCTTGTCAGCAGCATTAATAATTTTTTATTTGCTTCATTTGAACATTTTCGATATTTTTTGTGGCATTTCAGGTTTTTCAGTTTTTGTTTGAACTGTTTGGAGTTTGTTCAAATACAGTCAAAGTTTGTTCAATTCGTTTGTACTTTCTGTGGCGCGTCCAAATCAAAACAAGACTGCATATATTAGGGCGAAGCCCTGAATCTTCCGACTGCCTTTTAAAGTCTAAGGAGCAGCAACAACATGAAAATTTCAAATTTGAATTTTAAAAAAATGAGATTTTTTTGTGAAAACAGCCCCCCCCCCCCACACACACCATATTAAGTACAAAAGGATAGATTTTGCTCCTATGAACAAATCAGTTATGACATATAAGTTTCCTCGAATCAGTTTGGAACGGTTTCTAATAACGGCTTAAATCTCGCTTACGTGTTAACAGCGCGAGATATATCGCGCGTTAAATGTCCCAAATTGGCCACAGTGCCAACTTTAAACCCCCATAACTTTACAAAAAATGATCAAAGGTGAAATATATTTTTTTCAAATTTCAGCTCAAGACAACAATAGCTTTCGGTTGATATTAAAAATTCCGTCAAAAATTGCTAGTTAAAAAGTCGAAACTTGTCTGAAGACAAAAAACCCACGCCGAGCGCAAATATTCCGTTACTTTCGTTAAGAAAGTTGGAACAATTAACTTTGTTCAAATCGGTGTTACTTTGTTCATATATGGCGTTGAAAAGATATAGACTAGTTCCCGATTACAAGACACTTGCTCTCGCAAGTTTAATAACATTTTTATGTTTACACAAAATTCAGAAAATATCACAAATTGATGATTAATTTATAAAACCAAATAAAGATGCTTGAAAAAATGATATAAATCACTATAGCAAAGCCATGTTTAGATGTTGCGGTTCTGTTTCCTTTTCCCCACACCAGCAAAATTTTACAACTAAATTCATTGACCACATTGTCCAATTGTTATGAAAATTTACATACAGACTAATAAAGCCAAGGACAACATTTTTGGCCTTCATAATCAACCTCGTAAAACCACTCATTACACTAAAAAGTTGAAGCTTGAGTGACGTGGGGGGGGGGGGGGAAGAGCCGATGTTGCTTAGTTTTCAGACAGAAATCAGGGTCGAAGATTTAAAAAAACTAGATATTTAAAAGTAAGCTTACGATATTATAAGTTTTAAACCCGAAGTTCAATCCATCTTCACAGATAAAACAACGCATCAATGTTTCTTGTTATTGTGAAATAAATAACTATAGTCAGCCGGTTTTAATACCAAAATCACTAAATTATATCATAGAAACTATCAACTTTTGCTTTAAAACCTGTTAAAGAATTTATTTTGAACCAACCTTTTTTTCGACTATTTACTGGTGAATCCTCTTCATCTGAAGAAACGTAACTGTCAATCAGATATTCCATAACGACTGCAACTGTGACACCTCGCGTTCAATTTGAAAAACTGTAATATCCAAAATAAAAGTTACTAAACAAAATGTTATTATACTCGCATTTCAAAAGAAAGTTGCTGTGTTTGCAAAGATGATAGATTTTTTCAGTAGAAAACACCACAAGTTTCCAACAAAGCTTTTGTGCAAAATCGATTCCAAAGCCAAAAATGTTATACACTACTACATGATATGTCATTGCAAGATGTGTTCCATTTTAGAAACGCGTCAAACATAAAAACTAAAACCGCAAAATTTTAACTGCAGTTTTATGGTTCACTGAAGCAATATGAAAATTCAATTTGAACTTGAAACTTCAAGAAACTTCAAAGGATATAGCAAAAAAAGTAACTTGTGGTACACAATAGGGTCAACCAGATGTTAGAGCAAACACTAAAACTGTTGAAAACGAGTTGAAATTAAGATAAATATATAATTAAGACAAATACCAAAAATAGACATGTTTGAGTCTCTCGATAGATATCACTGAATCATAGAAACATCAGTAAAGACTTCGGTCATCATCATTCATAATATAGCCAGAAGCATCCGCGTTTTCAGCGAGGCGTCGAAAAACGTCTGACAAGCTGATGTGACTGTGCTCGGAACCTTCTGATCTACTCACACAGCGACCAGCTATTTTGCAAGTGTGTTTAGGCTGTGCAACTGCAAATATACATACACACTTTCAACTTCGGCGAGTAAAATGTTAAATATTTTTTTTCAAAGGGATAATTTTAATTTTCAATACCTATTATATTTAGGCCTCAATTTTGACATATGAAAACGTTTTTAAAAACCGAACAAGGATTCATACACTTTATCTCACGAGGAGACTTATTTAGTGCAGAGTCAGCTCATAGGTCGCAAAATCTTTGCGAGAGAAAGTATCAAACAACCGTAATAGTTCGCTTCGGAAACACCACCAAAAAGAGCAAAAGAAGCTCCAAAAAGTCAAAAAATGGAATAAAAAAAAGTTGAAATAAGCCTTAAAAATAAAACTTTTGGCTATGTGCTGGACCCGAACCCAGACCTGTAAATTAGAAGTCTCTTTGGTACAATCGCATGAAAATTGGCAAGCACAAGCCACCAACAAAACAGTTATCACCCAATGATCATGTTAGCAAAAGTGCCACCAACAGAGCACTTTTCTTTGCGAGACAAGTTGGAAAATTGGATTTTGTAAACAAACACTACACTTACTAGCTCGCATGCGTTTTGATTTTTCAAAGCATAGCAAAAATTTTAAAAATATTATTTTAATTAGCATATCACAGAGGCGAAGCTGCACTTCGCAAACACAAGCTAGAACACAAAAAAGTAGCTTTACAACAAATTTTCGCCTGAACAACCCTTAAACGTTTCCTGAAAAAAGCAAAAATATCATCAAAACTTAAATAAGCGTCTAGTTAACCTTAATAGTTTATCAAAAACAGCTACAGTTGCTGTCAAATTGTCAAATCTATGCGTAAAAAAAACGACCAAATAGAAAAAAAACTATTTAGTTGTTCTAAATTTTAACAGCAGACTTGTAGATTAGAAACCTCACGTCCTCGCATCTGCACCCCGGTAGCTTGAAAGTAAACTAGTGGCCCAGTTCCTGCTGAACGCAACTAATTTGATATTTTAAATCATTTATTGGTATGATATGGAAATGCGTATTTTACAAAATTTCAAAAATTCGATTTTACGCAAAACCATAGTGATTTCTGTGTTTAACTACGGGATTAGCCGCTTATAAATAGGATATAAGTACCACTAGTTCTTTGAATAGAATTCTTTAACTTATATTTGGATGGTTATTGTTGGAAAAAACAATGAAAAAGTTTCCAAAAAACGGTTGAAAATTCAAAAATTGTTCAACTTTAGCATGGGAAGAGCCTTTTAGGCAAAGCAGATTGCCACAGCCTATTTTTTTAGCTTAAAATCAGGAACTTCTAACAAACGGTTTTTGCGAAAAAAAATGATTTTCCGAAATCCATTTTTTCCAAAATCCAAACCGGCTTTTCTACGAAAAAGAGGAAGTTTATATGAATAAACCAACATCATAACCACTAGGTCAGTTTTTGAGAATAAATAAGTTTCCAAAAAACGGGCGAAAATTCAGAATGTACAATTCTACAATTTTTTTTCAAAATGTGCGACATAGCCACTTGCGCAGAACGAATTGTCTAACTGGACTTTTTGTGCAATTGGACCTTAAATTTCAGATTTGGCAGAGTGCTGTTTGAGAAAAATGACAATTCCGAAAAATGGGTCGAAAGTTAAAAAATGAACATTTATAGTATCACAACTTTTTCCTGAGAAATAAGGGGCAGCCATCTATGCAAGGAAAAATTCTATATCTTTCTGTTCCGATTTCATTTTTTATCTTAGATTTGACAGGAAAATTAGGTGAAAATTCAAACAATTTTTTCTCTACCAAAATCAATTTAACCGTTTATGAAGGAGCGATTCCCATAATTTCTTTTTTGATTGAAACTTTAATCATAGATTTACGCAAACAAATTTTTGAACAAAAACAAAAAAATCAAAAAATATTAAGTCAAAATCTCCCTACTGCAATTTTCGAGGGCCGTAGGTGGTGTCAAATGAAAAAAAACTAGCGTGAACCATTACTAGCCAAAAATCAAACAGCAGCATATGCTATTAAATTCCTTATGCTTCAATAGGCATAAATATGATCAAATTGAAATATACCAAAATGCCACCGATTGAGCCTTTTTAGTTTCGATTTCACTTGGAAAAAACGTTCCTTTGTAGTAATACACCAAGCTGGTTTGTTGCAGCGTTTAAATCTCGTTCGAATCACGATGGAAAGAGCTTTAATATGATATATCGTTCATTTCTCTCCGATGGTTAATTGTGGTAGCTGTTTTTGAGTGGAAAACTTAAAACACCGAAAACAAAATTCCTCCTTTTTTAATGGTCGGAACAAAAACAAAATTGTTTTAAGTATTTAATTTTGAAACGTATCTGATTACTGCACAATTTTACCGCGGAATTCAATGTTTAGAGCGAATGTTTTTCATTGATTCCTATCAGTTTCCAAAATGTAATTTGCGCATGATTGATTGCGTTTCAATCAAGCAAGCATACAAAAAATTAAACTACACAAAAATTTAACACAGAAAGCTGCAAGTATTTCTTTTAAATGAAAAATTAACCTTACCAAAATTACAATTGTGTACATAGAGGATAAGCGGAGTTTTACACCACTTGGGGTGTTACAACACAAACGTATAAAAAAGATGTCGAAAAAATTTTAGATGTTGAAAAAACAAGATGAAACAAAATTTTCGCAATTCTCAATAAAAAACAACTAGAAGTCCAATTAAAACTGGAGGCAACTTTTTGAATTTGAACAAAGAAGCTACACTGATGCGGTACGAAGAGTGTCATTTCAAATATTGGATTCTGCCTAAAACCTTACTTGTTACTATACTAAAATAAGTGCGAAGAGTAGGAAATTTTCAGATAATCAGTTTTCCCCGAGGAGATAAAGTTTCTCTTATAAAAAATAAGGAGTCGCCGCTTCTGCACGAAGAATTATTGCAACAAATTTTTTCAATTGAACTTAAATTTTAAGAAAAGTCGAATTTTTTCATCTCAGATTTGATGCGTAAATTTTAAGAAAAACTTATTCCTAAAAAAAACCGGTAGATTTCGCGTAAACTTAAAAAATTTCAAAAGAACTGTCAAATTATTACAACCTTGACTTGTTTGAAGGCAGTATTTTTTATCTAGCAAACTGGGCTTTGTCAATTATAAAGGTAGGCTTTCAACAATCTGTTGATTCGATTACACCAATAATATATTGGGCAGGATAGTTAGCGGGAAAACTCCAAAAAAAGGGTGAACAAACCAAAAATTTGGCTTTTCCAAAAATCAAAGCTTTTTGTTTGAAAAAATTATGCAGAGCCGTTATGTAGAAGGAATTCACGCATCCTGTAATTTCGATTGAACCCAAAATCTTAGATTTGCGAGGGTAGTTTCCGAGAAAGGTCAAAAACTTTCGAGATAATTTAAAAATTAAAATTTTTACTTTTCCGAGGGCAATAAATTCTTGTGTAACATTTTCTGTTAGTATCTGCTTAGCTTATGCATAGGAGATTCCCACTACCCGTTATCTCATTGAAGTAACATCAGATCTGAGAGGTTAGTTTTCCAGAAAGTCGAAAAGATTCAATTAAGGGTCAAAAATTTGACTATTTCGAGAGCCTTACCTTTGTGTACAAAAAGGGAGTCTAGCTGCTTAAGCAGGTGAGCTTCTCAAAACAGTACTATTCATTGAATTCAAAAACTCATATTTGA
This sequence comes from Symsagittifera roscoffensis, assembly GCF_963678635.1. Taxonomy (NCBI): domain Eukaryota; kingdom Metazoa; phylum Xenacoelomorpha; order Acoela; family Convolutidae; genus Symsagittifera; species Symsagittifera roscoffensis. The sequence continues at coordinate 37,926,222 of NC_087067.1, read as the reverse complement.
GGTGAGTAATTATCGCGAAAACTAAAAAATCAAAAATATGGGTCAAATATTTCCCCACACTTTATCGAAAGCCATAGACAAGAGGGTCAAGTAAAAAAAGATTCCAGGGGAGCATGCAGGCACACAATGGAGTAAGCAGTACTTTAATTGATGCCCCTTTTTTGAAAGTCAGGAGAAGTTTCTGAGAAAAACTAAGATTTTAGCAAAAAGTGCAAAAAAATTCGAAAACGAAAAAACATACAACCAACTTGAAACGGCACAAAATTAGGTTATTAAGCCGATACGATAAAATTAGGCCAAAATAAGCGATTTTTAAGCAAAACAAAAAACAAAGGAAATACGAAGTCAAGGTAGGTAAAATTACAAACTAAGGCGAGTATCAAACACTAAAAACATTAGAAAAAAATGAGAGCAAAAAAAATTAAGATGTGACAACTAAGGCGACAACAAACAAGGAGACAAATAATCAGCCGACAATTTGGAACTGAATATTTCTCGTTTAAAAAAGGTCCTGGTCAGACTCATACCCAGGACCTTTGCCGTCCCAAGCATATTAGTTACCTCCAGGCTAAGTTGGCCGAGAACGCTTGAAAACTTGGATATATTATGTAGATGGGGAGCGGAGGCGGATGTAGAATTTTCTCGATGGGGAGCAGAGGAGGATGTAAAGTTTTCTCAATGGGGAGCGGATATTTCCCTGGGGAGACGATTGTCGACCATTTTTTTTAGTTTGACTAAATCGATTTTCAGAGCTCGTTCAAGACCTTTATAGACCTTGTTGTAACCAAAAATTCTGCGCTGCAGGCAAGTTTAATTTTTAAAAAAGCAGGCCAAAAATGGTGTTTTTAGGCTTTTTAGGACTGTTTTCCGAGCGCGCTCCTCCCTCAAAATTGGTATAAGACATTAGTATAAGACCGAAGGCGACATAAGAAAAAAATTTAGGGCCACTCAACCAAAATTAATAATCTTAAAATGGAACCAAAGTGGGGACTCATTAGCTCATCAGGGGTTTCATTTCTTGAGGGGGTCTTCGGCCCCCCTAAATCCGCAACTGCCCTCACAAACATTTTATAAAAGTATTAAAAGAAAACAAATGGCGGTAGAAAAAGTTGACATAATTTTACTGCAGATTGAAGGCAAATGTGAACGAGTCTTTAGCTAAAGTTTGGATCTGATTCATCGTTAAAGAGCAATCGGATGCCACTTGGAGAAACTCGTCTGTGAGTGAACACTTGAAGAGACCTCTGTCGTCACAGCAGATGGCTACTGGGTGCCCAATTTGGAAAAGTTCGTCAAAATGGAGATCACGACAAGATGTGAAGCGCCTTTCCTGGAAACAAAGAACAATTCATCAGGCAGAGACCTGAGTTTTATAGAAGAAAGGAATATATTTCTCCATATTTTATAATATAAATCACCTTCAAGAGGCGGATAACAGTAGGAGTCATTCCAAGCCCGTAAAAAAGGTTTCGAGCGAGCTCCTCAAAAAATTCGCCTTTAATACATAAAATTGATGTGATCATATCAGAATAAGATTTAGTTGGCGTTAAAATTTTTCGAAAATTGGCAAACTTTATGAAGTACTAACACTGGTGAAAAAATTAGATGTCGGACATATCTCTACTGGTAACTTTGCATCTATCACTTTCAGAGACAGATCTGGTCTGGAAAATAGATAAGTCCCATGGGCTATTCTGTCCACTACTCCACCTTGCAGCAGTGCCTCAGCCAGAGAAAAACTGTTTTTATCTAAGCATAATTTTTTATCTAAGACAATTGTTGTAATAGAACGGTTTACTGCTTGCTCAATCGAAGTGTCTAATCAAATTGCAGCAAACTATCAATTATAACTTAAGCGTGAAGAAGAGACCCGAATCCAGCTCCGCGACTTCAAAACCCGCGCCTCCTATCTTTTTTAAACCAAATTTTGCATCCGCGCCGCAGTTTAAAATCGCATCTTACAGTATTTTCTTAGGTCACGCCGTGATTCAAAGTCTTTACTAAACACGCGCCGAGGCCGTGCCGTCATCTCTAGGTCGTACCGTGGCTCAAGAATCTTTTTAAAGTCATATCGCTTCAATTTTTTCTTAAGTCGCACAGGGACACGAAGTATTAAAGTCGCGCCGCGGCTCAAAGTCATTTCCTAAGTCACGCCTGCCAAAGTCTTACCAGGGAAGGGACTCAAAGTCTTATATCAAGTCGCGCCGCAGCTCAAAGTATTTTCTTAAATCGCGCCGTTGTCTATTAAGATGCGCCGCAGCTCAAAGTCTTTTTATAAGTCACGCCTGCCAAAGTCTTACCAGGGAAGGGACTCAAAGTCTTATATCAAGTCGCGCCGCAGCTCAAAGTATTTTCTTAAATCGCGCCGTTGTCTATTAAGATGCGCCGCAGCTCAAAGTATTTTCTTAAATCGCGCCGTTGTCTATTAAGATGCGCCGCGGCTCAAAGTCATTTCCTAAGTCACGCCTGCCAAAGTCTTACCAGGGAAGGGACTCAAAGTCTTATATCAAGTCGCGCCGCAGCTCAAAGTATTTTCTTAAATCGCGCCGTTGTCTATTAAGATGCGCCGCAGCTCAAAGTCTTTTTATAAGTCGCGACGCCATCGTTTTTAAAATCGCGTCGTCGTCGCGACACCATCGTCTAAAATCGCGCCGTCGTCTATTAAGATGCGCCACAGCTCTAATTCTTTTCATAATCGCGACGCCAAAGTCTTTCAGGAAATCGCACCGCGCCTCGAAGTTTCTTCATAAGACGCGCTGCCAAACCCCAACAAAACATAGCATGACAAACTAGCAGTTAGAAGTTGAGACGAAAGCTGCTAAGTCGAAAAAAGTTGAAAATGCCACAAAACCCAAATCTACCAAAACTTTGGCACCCACCCCAAAAAAAAAGACTAACACGTATCAGATATTTGTTTTGCTCATCCAACGATGCAAACTGACTTCATAATGCCGATTAGGAATAAACCGAAAGAAAAACACTTTTATGCAGAGTACACAAGAAAACAAGAAAAACGAAAAATATATATACCGAACCGTAATTGGTAAATATGAACCAATATAAACACAGAGGCGAAGCTGAGCTTCGCATCACTTGCAATAAAAAAAAACAAGGAGCATCAAAAAATAATGTGTCTGAGTCTGACACAAAGTGAACAAATTAGATGAATTCTGTTAAAAAAATCGTAAGCTTGGAAAAACAAGAAAAATTTTAAGGCAATTGTTTAAAAAAAAAACAATTTATACTTCATGAAAAGAATCTGTCAACACAAACTCCATTCATGTCTTTCTCATAACTAAAAAATGGACGTTTTTTTTAATCTCCAATTATTGAAAAAATTGATACCCAACAGTTCTGAATATACTCAAAAACTTCGCTTTTTGAAATAAAACACCCCGCAAGTTATTCGAAAAAATTTGGTACCGAATTTTAAAAAATAATATTGACAATTTTTTTGTTTAACTTTTCTATTTTTATTACAGAGGGCTTGACAAGTGTTTTTCAAAAATTTATTGTTAGACTTCAACCGTTACAGTAAACAACTAAAACTAATACAACAAAAACATTAAGAAAATAAGCCGACAGAGTTAAAGCCGACCAACCTCAGTTCCGAAGAGTCTTTTTATAAGTCGCGAAGCCATCGTCTTTACGATCGCATCGTCGTCGCGACACCATTGTCTAAAATCGCGCCGTCGTCTATTAAGATGCGCCGCAGCTCTTAGTCTTTTTAAAAGTCGCGACGCTTAAGTCTTTCACCAAATCGCACCGCGCCTCGAAGTCTCTTCATAAGACGCGCTGCCAAAGCATTATCTGAAGTCGCGCCGAAACCCCAACAAAACATAGCTTGACAAACTAGCAGTCAGAAGTTGAGACGAAAGCTGCTAAATCGGAAAAAAGTTAATAATGCCACGAAACCCTAACTCAAACTAAAACTAAAACAACTAAAACAAAACTTTGGCACCCACCCCCAAAAAAAGACTAACACGTATAAAACATTTGTTTTGCTCATCCAACGATGCAAATTGACTTCATAATGCCGATTAGATATAAACCGAAAAAAAACCACTTTTATGCTGAGTACACAAAAAAACAAGAAAAACGAAAAAGTATATATACCAAACCTTAATTGGTAAATTTGAACCAATATAAACACAGAGGCGACGCTGAGCTTCGCATCACTTGCAATAAAAAAATTAGGAACATCAAAAGATAATGTGTCTGACACAAAGTGAACAAATTAGATGAATTCTGTCAAAGAAATCGTAAGCTTGAAAAAACAAAAAAACTTCAATGCAATTGTTTAAAAAAAAACAATTTATACAAACTCCATTCATGTCTTTCTCATAACCAATAAATGGACACTTTTTTGATATCCAATTATTGAAAAAATTGATATCCAACAAATCTGAATATACTCAAAAACTTTGCTTCTTGAAATAAAACATCCCGCAAGTAATTCGACAAAATTTGGTACCGAACTTCAACAAAAAATATTTACGGAGGGCTTAACAGGTATTTTTCGAAAATTTATTGTTGGTCTTCAATCGTTACAGTAAACAACTAAAACTAATACAACAAAAACATTAGGAAAATAAGCTGATACAGTTAAAGCCGACCGACCTCAGTGCCGAAAAATTAAATTTCAACTCTTTACGTAAACGGCACATATTTTGCCAATATATTACCCACGCAATTAATTAGCAATACAGCGGTACACTAACCATGTATGTCGCGGATGTGAAATACACTGAGTACCATTTGACCATTCTGTGAACAAAATTGTTAGCGTGAAAAAAAGTCTAGTAACCGATAGCAATACCCTTGATACCGCTCAAAATTTGTCTGTTGGTGGAGGGAAAAGCAAATTTGAGGAAACGATTCAGTGATTTTGCTGAACAAATTGTTTACAGAATCAGTTGTTCCCAATTGATAGTGAGTGCTAATCGCAGCACAATCATTGCATTAATCGACGAAGCAAAAAATTGAAACGTTTTTAGTTTTCGAAAAATAATAAAACTGATACACCTCGAAAATCTTGTAACTCAATTCCGTCCATTAAAGGGGCTTTAGAAATTGATTCAGGAATTTAGAAGACAGCTAAACCTTCAAAAAGAGTCCGTGCTACGGTAACTTACCCGACAAAAATAAGCAGACGGACATAAGCCCGAAAAAGCGGAAATTAAATAAAAAACAGGGCCCACCTAGATTTGAACCATAAGCCACTGCCCTCTCAAACAAGTGTGTAAGCTCTACGCCAGCTGTGCTGGATGGACATTTTATTTTGCATTTATTATCAAGCAAGATGAAAAATCTGCGAAATCTTGTGAACGAGGAAATCTTGTGAACGAGGAAAAATCTAGCACCCAGATGCAACAAACTTGCTTATCACAATCATCATAATTAGTTACCCAAAATAAAGCATTAAAATTCTGCTGGCATTCTGAGAAAAAAATGGTCTTCGAAATTCATGAACAGTATCCTTGGACCAACCTTTAGATTCGTCAATTTCACAAATATGAGCCGACACTTTCAACCCAGTTGATTTAGCACCTCTCAAAACGTGAACAATTGTTGAAATATTCAAATCTTCAACTGGAGGCCCACTGAGATCGACTCCCACGATGTAACCTGACGAATCGGCAGCCGCCATTTTGAGAACTTTTTCACTGGCTTGTGCCGAGTGCCGCGTATTGACTGAAAGCAGGAGGCGACATTTGATGGCGTACTTCTGTTCGGATTGCATTAGAGTTTCCACCACAGTTGAAACAAATTTTTCAGCAGATAAACCTATGTAGCAAACGAACTATCAGTTATTGTTCTTTTAGCAGCTATTATACTACCAATAAAACAAACGAGTTGCTGTGCAAGTAGCATAGCATATTCCGACCATCGTAATTTCGAAAAGAAGTTTCAGAAAAGAATCATGTTCAGATTTCATTTTTTAAATTTGCTTTACTGCTTTTGCATAAGTTACTATGATAAATCTTTTCGGATCAAAATACAAAACAAAAGGTCTTTACTATGATATATCACGCGAGGCTATGTTCATTCATTCTACCTGATTTTGCGTGGGAAAAAATTCTAAGTCATAGTTCCTTCTCACTCTCACTTCCTTTGTAAAACATATATAACACAAAAATGATTAAACACAGTTGTGCAGGGGCGGATCTAGGATTTTCTCGGGGGGGGGGGGGGACTAAAAATACAATAAATTTTAGAGTCTGCTGGCCAAAAATGATTTTCTTAAAAAGTACCAAAGGGGGGACCCTACGGGTCGGCAGGGGGTCGAATCCCTGAGGGGGGCGTCCCCCCCCCCTAAATCCGCTACTGCAGTTGTGCCAATAACTTAATGGTAGAAAAGAAGGAAGCAAAAAATCGAAGCAATTAGAGTTAAGAGAAGACAAGCACAATCAAAAAATCAAGTTGTGAGCGAATTTCATATTTTTTCTCCAAAAATCGAACACAAAGTTTTTATTTATACATGTGAGCTATTAACCTCGTTTGAATTTTCACAACGAGCAAAACGTCCAATCAATAATTCTATTTTCGTATTTTGCGTAGAAATCTTCTTAACACCCAGGATTTAGGAGAGGGGCAGACGCACCCCCCTCAGGAATTCGAACCCCTGCCGACCCAATGGGTCCCCCTTTGTTCTATATTAAAAAATCCATTTTTGGCCACGGACCCTAAAATTTTTCTAAAGGCTCCTTAAGATTTTCCTAAGAGCACCCTAAAACGTAAATACAATTATGATACCTTTATAATCTTCCCGTTTTCCAAAAAAAAGAAGAGTTTTGCATTTCGTTCATCAGCAACCAATTTTTATTGAAAACTTTAAGCGAACGGACAAAAACAACGCTATATCCTTCAGTTGTTTTACAAAAAAGATGTGTCAAAGAATGCATTAAGAATCAAATTTCCACGAAACTAGCTGTTATTAAAAACAAATGGAATTTTGAACCCACCATAAGCACTTCATTCTTGCTAGGTCTGGGAGCGATTAACACAGATAGAAAAGTAACTATTTTGGTAGATCTGGGATCCAAAAACTTTGCTATACTTATGGAAAAACCACGGACAAAAAAGTACCAATCACACGTTATCATTTTTAAATCCAACATATATTCAGCAAACCATCACTCGAAGCGATCGACTCTCACTCTGATTTGAATACTGGTCAAAACTGACTGCACAAAACAAAAATTGCTCCTCAACATCTGTTGAAGACTGCAAAGCGAGTTCTTACCGGCCTTGCTGAAGCAAACTAAGTGATGCCTTGTAAAATTTTCACTACATAAGCTAGATTAAGGATCCCGATTTCACTACATAGCAAGGATCCCGAAAAGTCTTGACGACATAAGACCGCACGTGTTTTTTTCCGATTCAAAATTACTTTAACCTGAGCTCAACTGGAGGCCGAGGATCAAGTATGTGAAACAAATTTCCCGCATTTTTGTAAATTTCATGCCAATATTTTTTGAAACATCAATAAATTGGAGTTCAAAAGCTCGAAAATAGTATTAATAAAACAGTTTTCTTACATTATCATACCATCTTCGAATACATAGCGCAAGTGATAATACGTAACAGCTCTGAGTAAATCTTGAAATGGGAAAGAACTATGGTGTGGGTATGTTTTTTTTTCCAGAAGCATTGTGGCTACCGCAAAGTAGGCTCATAGGGGGTCAGGTCAAATGAGGCAACGAAAATTTTGTCTGGTTTTTCACTCTACTAAAGAATTGTTGAGATAAAAAGTTCGAAATTTTAGGGTCAAGAAAGGGGGTAGTTGTTAAGTAGATTAAGTTAGTCAAATTTTTGACCAATCAGAACGCAGCAAAATTCTAACTAAAAATGGAACGCTCTAGTGCTAATTTTTTTAAATCTTTTATTTATAGTGATGGCAATTCTTTGGTAGATTCCATAGGGGTGGCGATTGTTGAGTAGAACCGATTTTTAAAATTCTATCATAGTGTGCTAAATAACCTATTCTGAACGCTTATTGGAAGAGTTCGCGTTGCTGCCATGATAAATGCGATAACCTACGGTACATTCATTCACTCTAATTTCCCTAAATTTGTGATAAATCAGAGAAGCATATATTCGAAACACGTTTTTCACGGACCACAATATAAAAAAAATGGTTTTCGAGAGGATAAATCACAGCAATATCTAAGCTGATAAGAAAAATGTATCATCTAAGCTAAATAAATTATGAATGATATAAATATAAGCTAACTTGCATGGTTTACTTGACTTGTGCTTTGATACCATCAATAACACCAGCTCATTCTACTTACTTGGAAGCTCTTTTGGAGTGGTTCTGAGTTCGAGGTACTTGACATTCTCTTCCGAGTAGCTTCGAACGATATCTTCAATTGCCGATTTCAAAGCCAGCTCGTCACTCAATATGTCTTGCATTGGAGCGAACGCGTCGAATATTCTGAAATAACAAACAAACAAAAAAATCATTTTAGTCGATAGTTTATTAATAAAGGAAAAAATTGTGTCAAACGTCAGATTATTAGTATAAATTATAAATTTTTCGCCGCTCAAAAATTGCGATGTGGGGGGAAAACGTTGGAGCGCTATAAGATCAACGCCGTGCATCTATACTAAAACTGACGTATGAAGTAAATTATGCATTTAGTATTTGATTAGAGAACTCAATTTTCTTCGACAAATCAACAACTTACTGTTTTAATGTTGGCGTGAACTTCTTGAAGTCATTGTCAAACCATAGACGTAGCTTGTCTTTCTGAGATTCAGTTTTTGCAAACTTTGATAACGTCTCATAAGAAACTGATCCACTAATGTGCGCATGCAGCTCCTAAATTGTTAAGTATTGTATCATTCTAAGACGATTTATCCACAAGGAAAAGCACCAACATACGAGCTGTCCAGCTCTTTGTGCAAAACAGCTGTTGTACCACTGACTAAAAATTCTATGCAATTTTTCGGTTATTTTTAGGGCTGGGTAATATTGCCTCACCCTCAAGAAACAACCACGGATGATGCTGGGTCTCGAACATCTGACCTCACGGTTGAGAGGCGGATACTTAGCTACTTGAGAAGCGATAGAGAGGCGGAGCGCTCTGTGAGAAATGAAAGCTAGCGTTTTTTCTTCGCTCTTTTTTGTTCGCGTCATTTTCGTAGATTGGAATGGAACTGTTGTCTAAAGTGGGTCTAAATCAAAATAAAGCCCTTTTTATTTGTAATTTGGATTTCCGAAAATTAAAATTTACAAGTTGTGATTCTAAAAAGATATTTCAAAAAAGTTTGCTCGAGAAAAACGGTCTGAACTTTTCGCTTTCCAGGCGAAATTTCAACTGATTTTGAGACTGATTGCATTTATTTTCTGGAAGAATTCCTAGTATAATTCAGCAATTTATATCTGTTTAGAGCCTGCTTTAAGCCCACTACTGCTACCCATGAAAAGGATAGAAAATTTGAAAACTTGAAAAAGATAGAAAATTGAAAACAAATTGATAACCTATGAACATGGCCAACTGACAGTTGGAAAAAAGTAGTTAAAGCAAGGAACTGAAAAAAAAAACATAGATAGCCTTAAAGCTCTTCGAATTTGTGGAACAATTTATGATGGACACTTTTTTGTTAAAATTAGGCAAGACTTTTCTTTCGCTGGGAAATCTGATAATTAGAAGTCGATCAAGTTTTTCGTGACCTTTCCACTTTTGTTGTTCGATAGTGGTTTGCCTTCCGTTTAACCATGGAAACGCATTGAATTTTAACAATGGAAATGAAAAATCAAAATCGAGTGTGGACAAATTTTAAGACTTTTTCCTGAAAAAAAAGACAAAAAAAATCAGCAGGACTTATATAAGAGTACTCACTACGTTCATCACTCTTTATAACCTGACCTATCAAAACAACAAGAAAAATTTCAAAAAAAAACAAACTTTTTTGAAAAAGACATTTTTTTGATGAATTTTTCATCTTCTTCTTTCAATTTCTTTGCAAAGGAAACTTGGATAGGAATAGCCACCGATTATTCTTTTTATCATATGCCTCTTGTAGCATTACTTTGAGATTTAAAAAAGAAAATGAGGAATTCCAAAGTCCTTTTTAATCTCTTCTTTTTCTGTAAAGCCATTTCCTTTGAAAATAATGAACACTCTGAAATATTTCGCGCACAGATTGATAAACGCTAAATTATGCATGTTGAATTTAATCATTTTTTGCTCAGCTTAAAAGGAATAATTTGTCTTGTGAAGTTAATAAGCTCATTGTTTTTCATTTTCCTACTTTTGCTTATATTCAAAATGGGAGCTCAAAACAGGGCATAAATAATGGGGATGAGATTAGAATTACGGCGTGCAGCCAAGGGGGGATTTAGAGTGACTTAATCCCCCCTAAGACCACAGTAATTCCCTCATTATTCCCCCACCCGCCCGTCGTACGCAACGCTCTATTCCCCCTCTCTCCTGTACACGTTACCCTCCGTATTCCATATCCGCTTGTGGTCCGCTAGAACCGTGGCTTAGTATGCCGATTGATTACGGGACTGAGGTGCACTTCGGAGAACGGGATAGAAGCATAAAATACACACAATGATACGTAGAACACAAAACTTTGTTCAGCGGCAACGATAAAGAATGCAAACATTTTTCAGTAGCTAAAATTGACAAACTACTGTTTTTAAATTAGGATTTATTCATATTATTGAATTTAATTCTCATTTCCATCGATTTCAATTAAGATTGCTGCTAACTTCTCATTTGTTAAAAAATTTAATTTCAGATGAAGACGTGTTAAATCATTTGGAGAGACTGAAGAAAAGATTCTGCCGTGAGAACGGTGTGACAGTTGCATGCTTCGCTGTCTTCAGCCACAAATCCCCTTCCGCTGTCTGAGTAAGACGCACACATTTCCTCTATGACGGAGTTAAGCCATCTTAGTAGATCTAAGCCGCACACTGCTCCAATTTTTACCCCTTTAGTAAGTCTTTCCATTTCAACAACAAAAATTTATTCGTATGATAGCGAAATAGGTTCGATCAAAACAACGGCGAAAACACAAAAAGAATCTCTTTTACTCAATCTGAAAAAATATCTGTTTGAAGTACTTTCAACATTCACCACTCATCGATACATAAAGTGTACAGTATCAGTAACATTAATCCTACTAAAACCTTGGTAGTTCTTTTCACACCCTGCTTCATAAAAACCTTCTGTCATCGAAGCGTTTTAAAAGTTAAACTAATCAGACCAATTTTGCACACTTTTAGTGAATTATTACCTAGCTCTAAGAGTTTTTCAATTACTTTAATTATTGGAAAAGACATCAATTCAATTCATAAAGCAAAACTTCATTTTTGCCTCCATATTTTGTCTAAACGAAGAACTTAGGTACAAATTTATTGAATCATGCTTAATCCGAAATCAGCGTTTCTGGGAAAGAGAGACTAAAAAATGGCCCTGTTGGTAGCGCTAACCTCCCCCAAATGCTATAAAACAGTGGTGGTGGGCTAACACAACTTAAACCCTCTTTTCTCCGTCTAATAAGTTGGTTGGCAGAGAAAGCAACTTATTGTTTAGCTCCATTAGCCAAACTTACTTAAAAGGATTTACTGCACAATTGCGACTTGGATATTTGGATTGCTCGACATTTGCTAAACCATTTATCGAGACTCTGACTATGTTTTCTCGTATTAGGAGTGAGACTTAGCTTGGTTTAATCCTCTAATCGGCTTATATATTTTGAACAGGCAAAGCAACCTACTAGCATTTACTCAATTAGAGAGAGGGCTCTATTTGCACAATTACATAGCTGGCGGACTTATCTCTGCTATTTCAAAGTATAGCAAATTATTTCAAAAATACTTCCAACAAATCGAGCAGATAGCGTTATCTACATAACTACACCTAAAGTACTCTTCTTTTTCATCAAAGACGGGCTAATTATTGTCCTTGCAAGACGAAAAACAGTCGACCAGTTATATCACATCCAGAAAATAGTCAAGTTGGCATTGAAATTCAAGGAATTTACATCAAGTTGTCTCACCAAAAAAAAAAATGAAAGATATCACTTTTCTTTCAACCTCTTCGATTTACATTCATTTTCAATTCAAAATATCAGCAGATCAGTGAAAAAAATAGTCAAAAAAACTTGGCCATGCCCAATCGTTTCAAGTTCCAGGGACCCGAGGGTTCCATAATCATGGAATTCGACGACAACTGCACTGTATTCCAAGTTCGGACACTTCTGTCTCAGACAATTGACCGCAAAGTGCTCGGACTGGTCGCCGCTGCCGACAAGCTGTCGGGAGGATCTGCTGGAACTAACCAATCACAGCACTCGGTTATCCGACTGTTGGACAGTCAAAGAATGAAGGAAGTTGATAGAAAAGTGGTGATGATGCTCGAGTGTGAAAAATTAGCGATGATGACGTCAGAGGGCGTGAACAAGAAAGAGCCGAGTGAAGGACAGGAAGCGAAGAGTGGTGAAATGGAAACAAGCTCCACATCAAATGGTAAGTTGTTTTGTTATATAGAATCTAAATTGAGCTTAATACTTTTCTGTATCGCACCTAGTAGAATCACACAGGGGAGGATCGAGGATTATAGCGGGGACAAAAAATGTTTTTTTTAACCTTTTAAGACAATTTATCCACGACGAAGAACATACGAGCCATTCAGCAATTTACGGATAACCGCTGTTGTTTTCCTGAATAATTAAAATCTTCTATGTTAATTTTTGTCGCTTCAACTGAAAACCTTGGCGGTCAGATTTGGAGTACATTGCGACACAAGGTCGATTACACCATCGTCAAAACATTTTTAGCGATAGCAAGCATGCCGAAACAGTTTTCTTTTATCGTAAATTTTCAGATAAAACTTCCAATTCCACAGATCATGACTCCAAAGAAACATCAAGTACGGGAAACGAACCTCAAAACACATCGCCCAAAACAAACTCACACCAATCTAAGTCTCCAGAGGAAAAGAGGGAGCCACAAGCAACATTAACACAGCAACCTTTCCCATCTCCATTCCTGGAAGCAGCAAGTGCAGGAATGGCACCCCTTCCGTTCAACTTCAACCCGTTCTTATTGGTTCCAGCAGTGCTGAAGTACTGTATCCACTTTGAGATAGACAAATTCAATATCAATGCCGAGATATTCTCACATGCAACTATGGGGTGTAATGCTGCCACGATGGAAAAGGTAAATAAAATATAGCATTTTGCGCACCATGTTAAGGAAATCGGAAATCAAACCACAAATTAATCAAATTTGAGGGTGGAAAATTTCAAAAATTTTGGGATGAAAAAAAGAAGACATGAATACGTGTCTTCATTTCGTTCATTGAAAACAAAAAACTAATAAGAGAGAATACAAAGAATACAATAAAGAATAGGAACCAAAAATTATGAACGAAGGAAGTTGAAGTTTTTTTATTTAAAATACACTAATTTAATCCAAAAGTTAAAGATGTCAAAACATGTTGACACAGAGGCGAAGCTGAGCTTCGCACCAGTTGCGATATAAATATGAATGACTATGAAAATCAAACGGAAAAAAAATCAAAAAACCGTTTTTGTCATTAGAAATTGCAACAAATGAGCAAAATATCCGGAACAAGTTTGTCTACACCAACAGAAACTGTACAACGAGCTTTGGGAATGCTAAAAAGAAGCCAAGTTTTAAAAAAGTCCTTTCTGCGGAACAAAGCAGACAAAATTGACAATGTAAATTAGCCAAAAAGTTTTATTTGCCAGAAAAACAGGTCTCAACTGACGTCAAACTCAAAGGTTTTGTCCTCTCAAGCATAGGGTTAAAGCAACTTGGAATAAAGCTGAACGATCGAGCTACTGGAACTAGGCAGACAAAAAAAACAGACGGACGATAGTCCGAAAAAGCACATAAACTCTAGCTTGCAAAAAGGGCCCTGCCGGATTCGAACGCAAAACTTTGCCATCTCAAGCAGTCGTTTAACCTCTACACTAGATGGCTGATTGAATTGGAGTTTATAATTACCAAGCGGTAATAAAGCAGAAAAAAACCTGAGCAGAAACCCTTCATGCCGAAAACAAATTCCAAAAATTCTAAACTTATAAAAGATGTTAATCCCTTTTCCACTCAGAGCACACACACGCGCACTAAAATTTTTTCGGACGTAACGACGCAATAAGAGTCCAATAATTCGATATGAATTAAACCGAAACTTATTAAGCCGATAAAAAAGACGAAAAAATGTTAAAAAAGTGAAATTTTAATAAATCGAGCTTATAAAATTACAACCGATGTGAAAAGCTAATTTCGATTAGGCCGCATTTTCTACATGCTAAAAATACTCGCAATGAAAATTGTTCACAGCTAAAATAAACGAATCTTAGATATGGCAACTAAGCCGACAAAACAAGCAGACAAACTAAAGGCCGCATTTTTTGCGAAAGGAACATTTCCAGGTTGAAAAAAATTTTCCTGGTCAGATTCGAACCCATTACCTTAACCGTTGCAGGCGTATTCTTTACCTCCAGGCTAAAAGTCGGACACGGATGGAAGTTTGAGTTCATCATGAACCAAGATACAACTGATTTTGTTCACCTACTTGTTTACCCGAGAAAAGTCTACAATTCGATTTGATAACGCTTGCTAATCGCAAGCATAATAAACATACCCCAGTATTAATTCAACATATAATGAGGCTTGGAAGAACAGGAGACGATATTGGTAACATTCAGTGAACCTGTCCGCCATATTTGATCACTTTGTGTAAAAAAAATAATCACAAAATTAGGGGAAAAATTTAAAGAATAAATTTCAAAAAAACTTTCCTTCAGGTTTTACTGTTGCCAACTGGAGAGTACATGGACGGGAGTGGGAAGTTCCTCCCTATTGTGAGACACTTCATGCAGTGTGAGGAAGGCAGGGCGAAAATCTACAGCAGAGTGAAGACGGAGTTGAAAAGAGTGGCACATAATGCGGCAGCAGCTACAGCTAGTAGTGGCAACAATGGTGGCCAGGGGAGGGGACTTCAAGGCCATACCTTACCTCATCATAGCCATACATCACAAGAGACACCATCAAACCAACTTCAGGTAAAAATATATTATGAAGATGGAGATCTAGACTAATAACCAACAAAAACGGGTCCAAGTGTGAGGTTAATCGCATGCTTCTTCCAAAAAAAAAACAGATTTCTACTATTGGTGGAACATCGTTTAGTAACATAAAAAAGGAAACTTATGGACAATTTTGATGTTTTTCAGAATGGCGCAACAACCTCATCAGAAATTCAATCATTCCCTGGTGCAAACAAACAAATAAACAACAACAACATGATGCAACACAACCTCAACAGCTTAAACGACTTGTTTCCCAACAGCAGAAACACTCAAAATGTATTCGGAGCTCTGAATTCACTTCATCTCTTAGGCTCCATGCAACGCGATTCTATAGACACGAACCCAACTCAAAATTTAACCCCGACTCCCGCGAGTGTTTTAAGCGTTACCTCTCTTGCAAACGCTACAACAGCAGGAGTAGCTTCTAATCAGCCTCAAATATCACCTAACAGTAGTAGTTTAAGTGGCAAAGCGAGTTCCTATTTTTCAACATCAAGCGAAGTTGCAAAAGCAATGCAGCAACAATCGAGCGCTATAGATTCAACATCATCTGGACAGAACATGAAACGTATGCGAAGACGAACAACAATTAGCAGGTCTGCAAAACAAGTAATGTTCGAATGGTATCTCTCAAACGGAAGGTATCTAACAGCCGATGGTCGGAGCCTCTTATCTAGTCATCTCGGACTCACAGAAGAGAATGTCCGAGTATTCTTCAAAAATCTGCGAAGACTTGAGAAAAAGTGCGAAGACACAGGAGTATCCCTGTACGATGCTCTAAATCGATCGGATAGTGAGCATTCTTCGTTTTCGGATGATTTGAATCTGCTTACACAACAGTCTTTTACAGAAGAGGACGAGGACTCGAGTCCAACTATGATAAAACTAGAGACAATCGAATGAATAATTTTCTGTTTGGTTGTTATTGTCATACACTCTGGATACTTTGTTTCTTTTAAACCCATTTCGATTTGCTATAAAAAATTTTTCACTATGGTGTATTCAAATAAAAAAAATGACTCCGATAAAAAACTTTATATTAAAAAAAACTCGCTTTAACAAGCTTACTCATTTAATAAACATACAGGAAGCATAATAGAAGAAAGATAGTGGGTGCCTGTGCAAGTAGCGCAGAAAGTTCCGACCGCGATAAAAAACAACAACAAATTTTGGACCAAAAATCTTAAATTTTACACCTGAAAAATTTCACACCATTGTTTTTTTCGACCCAGAAAACCTTTCCGAAGTTTCAAAACAGGGGCCAAATCATGACTGCAAGATATTTGATGTGATAGATCACTCGACCCGATCTGGCAATTATTAGTGGTACTTGATTTTGCGTGGAAAAAAAGAAAAAACTAAAACACAGCCAAATACAAAATCATCTACCCTTTCAGTGTTCGGGATAATAAAAGTGACCGGTTGCTGCTCAAGTAGCACAAAATAGTTTGATCACCAGCACAGATGATCAAAAATTAAATTTGGAAAGTTAATTTCTATTACAAAATTCCTGCTGTTTTTTGTTGCTAGCAAAAGTCAATTTGAATTAGGTAAAAACTGCAACAATGAGAAAAAAATTAGCTAAAAAACTTAAAAACCCAGTAGGATAAGCGAACAGCAAGTGAAGATCAAGTTTTCGGACGTAACGACGCAATAAGAGTCCAATAATTCGATATGAATTAAACCGAAACTTATTAAGCCGATAAAAAAGACGAAAAAATGTTAAAAAAGTGAAATTTTAATAAATCGAGCTTATAAAATTACAACCGATGTGAAAAGCTAATTTCGATTAGGCCGCATTTTCTACATGCTAAAAATATTCGCAATGAAAATTGTTCACAGCTAAAATAAACGAATCTTAGATATGGCAACTAAGCCGACAAAACAAGCAGACAAACTAAAGGCCGCATTTTTTGCGAAAGGAACATTTCCAGGTTGAAAAAAATTTTCCTGGTCAGATTCGAACCCATTACCTTAACCGTTGCAGGCGTATTCTTTACCTCCAGGCTAAAAGTCGGACACGGATGGAAGTTTGAGTTCATCGTGAACCAAGATACAACTGATTTTGTTCACCTACTTGTTTACCCGAGAAAAGTCTACAATTCGATTTGATAACGCTTGCTAATCGCAAGCATAATAAACATACCCCAGTATTAATTCAACATATAATGAGGCTTGGAAGAACAGGAGACGATATTGGTAACATTCAGTGAACCTGTCCGCCATATTTGATCACTTTGTGTAAAAAAAATAATCACAAAATTAGGGAAAAAATTTAAAGAATAAATTTCAAAAAAACTTTCCTTCAGGTTTTACTGTTGCCAACTGGAGAGTACATGGACGGGAGTGGGAAGTTCCTCCCTATTGTGAGACACTTCATGCAGTGTGAGGAAGGCAGGGCGAAAATCTACAGCAGAGTGAAGACGGAGTTGAAAAGAGTGGCACATAATGCGGCAGCAGCTACAGCTAGTAGTGGCAACAATGGTGGCCAGGGGAGGGGACTTCAAGGCCATACCTTACCTCATCATAGCCATACATCACAAGAGACACCATCAAACCAACTTCAGGTAAAAATATATTATGAAGATGGAGATCTAGACTAATAACCAACAAAAACGGGTCCAAGTGTGAGGTTAATCGCATGCTTCTTCCAAAAAAAAAACAGATTTCTACTATTGGTGGAACATCGTTTAGTAACATAAAAAAGGAAACTTATGGACAATTTTGATGTTTTTCAGAATGGCGCAACAACCTCATCAGAAATTCAATCATTCCCTGGTGCAAACAAACAAATAAACAACAACAACATGATGCAACACAACCTCAACAGCTTAAACGACTTGTTTCCCAACAGCAGAAACACTCAAAATGTATTCGGAGCTCTGAATTCACTTCATCTCTTAGGCTCCATGCAACGCGATTCTATAGACACGAACCCAACTCAAAATTTAACCCCGACTCCCGCGAGTGTTTTAAGCGTTACCTCTCTTGCAAACGCTACAACAGCAGGAGTAGCTTCTAATCAGCCTCAAATATCACCTAACAGTAGTAGTTTAAGTGGCAAAGCGAGTTCCTATTTTTCAACATCAAGCGAAGTTGCAAAAGCAATGCAGCAACAATCGAGCGCTATAGATTCAACATCATCTGGACAGAACATGAAACGTATGCGAAGACGAACAACAATTAGCAGGTCTGCAAAACAAGTAATGTTCGAATGGTATCTCTCAAACGGAAGGTATCTAACAGCCGATGGTCGGAGCCTCTTATCTAGTCATCTCGGACTCACAGAAGAGAATGTCCGAGTATTCTTCAAAAATCTGCGAAGACTTGAGAAAAAGTGCGAAGATACAGGAGTATCCCTGTACGATGCTCTAAATCGATCGGATAGTGAGCATTCTTCGTTTTCGGATGATTTGAATCTGCTTACACAACAGTCTTTTACAGAAGAGGACGAGGACTCGAGTCCAACTATGATAAAACTAGAGACAATCGAATGAATAATTTTCTGTTTGGTTGTTATTGTCATACACTCTGGATACTTTGTTTCTTTTAAACCCATTTCGATTTGCTATAAAAAATTTTTCACTATGGTGTATTCAAATAAAAAAATGACTCCGATAAAAAACTTTATATTAAAAAAAACTCGCTTTAACAAGCTTACTCATTTAATAAACATACAGAAGCATAATAGAAGAAAGATAGTGGGTGCCTGTGCAAGTAGCGCAGAAAGTTCCGACCGCGATAAAAAACAACAACAAATTTTGGACCAAAAATCTTAAATTTTACACCTGAAAAATTTCACACCATTGTTTTTTTCGACCCAGAAAACCTTTCCGAAGTTTCAAAACAGGGGCCAAATCATGACTGCAAGATATTTGATGTGATAGATCACTCGACCCGATCTGGCAATTATTAGTGGTACTTGATTTTGCGTGGAAAAAAAGAAAAAACTAAAACACAGCCAAATACAAAATCATCTACCCTTTCAGTGTTCGGGATAATAAAAGTGACCGGTTGCTGCTCAAGTAGCACAAAATAGTTTGATCACCAGCACAGATGATCAAAAATTAAATTTGGAAAGTTAATTTCTATTACAAAATTCCTGCTGTTTTTTGTTGCTAGCAAAAGTCAATTTGAATTAGGTAAAAACTGCAACAATGAGAAAAAAATTAGCTAAAAAACTTAAAAACCCAGTAGGATAAGCGAACAGCAAGTGAAGATCAAGTTGGCACTAATTTTGGTTAATCAACTTAGCAAACGGAAAGTTGTAGGCTAACTTTTTGACACTGAGAAAACGTTTTAGATTTTTTGAATCCAAATCATGGCTAAGACAAACCGCACTATTGAGAAGCATCCCGAGGAATCAGTTTTTAAGTAGCCAAAAGACAACTTGGAAAAATTTTAATGAACTCCAGATGACTGACTTTTTTTAAACATAAGTATTAACAAAAAATGCATCAGCTTAAAGAATTTTAAAAATCAAATTTCAACACGACAAAAGTTTCGCAAACACTAGCCAGAACACGACAAAAAGCAGCTCGACAAAGCGCATTAAGAAAAATTAGAAATAAGCCTCGAACTACTAAAAACTTAAAAATTCGGCTACCTGTCGGGTTCGATCCTGTGATCTAGATGATGAGTCAAACGCACTAACCACTCAGCCACAGACGCTTAAATTATCACAAACAGCAGCCGCAAATAAAGCAATGAACAGATGATTTGAAAAATCCAAAGCTACAGATCGAGAATATAGCAAAAGTTCCAAATAAATGGAGCAATTTTTATGAACAATTTTATTTGCTAGTTAGGCTAGAAAAAAAGAAGCTCGCCAGTGTAAAAAATGCATCAACTTTAAGGTCTTTGAAGTTCAAAATATTTCTATGATTGTCTTGTTTTCATAAAACTAAACCAGCTTAGAGAAAAATAGGGCAGTATGTAAATTCTTTTATTGTAATTCAGAAAATTGAGGTTCCTTTCAGAAACCAAACGATTCACGTATACTTGGCGTCCTTTCCAATTTTAGGAATGCGTCGTTTGCTTTCATTTCAGCAGAATAATTTAATTTAATTAGAAAAATCAAGTTAAAAACGCGATAAACAAATTTGAGTGAACAATTTTAAAGAAATTTTTTCTGAAGAATGGAACAAAAACAAAACTACCTAAATAAATGCCTTCTTTTGATCCTTAATTATAAACATCAGTTTATTTGAATTCCTCATTACCATTGTTCGATCATTAGGTGCATTGAAACAGGGCACTAGCTTCTTTTATTGTTAAACTTTGAAAAATAGCTAACAAATGCTGAAAAATGGCTAACAAATTTGCTAAACTGTGCAGACACTTTTTTTTGATTTTTTTCATCAATTTTTTGGGAATATTAATTCATTCGTAGCGTATAATACAGCTATTTAACTGTTGTAGAGGTTGTTTTTTTATAATGTACTTAAAGTACTTATAATGTACTTATACCTAAGTACTTATAATGTAGGTTGGGTTTTTCGCACAGGCTTTTCACTCGTCTGAATCTGAATGTTTGAAACTCTGACTAATTTACAGGCTTGTTGCTCTTATAATGAAAAAATTGCAAAATTATAACAATTAAAACTCTCTGCGCTACTTGCACAACAAGCGGCTACACTAAATTGAAAATTTGGACAAGGATAGCCGGTTACTGTACAAATAGCACAGAATGTTCCGACCCTAGTCTTTAGGCAAATAAAAACATAATTTAGGCATATAAGACAGTCAGAATAGTGTAGGCAAATTGGACAAAAATATTTGTGGAAAAATGACTAGAAAATAAAAAAAAGTAATAATTTTCTTTTCAAAATTTTTTTGCAGAAAATTTCTGAATTTTTAGACGTTTTTGGTTCCAAAAATGAAGCTAAAAACTCCAAAAACTAGTTTTTCTTGCTTAAAATTAAGTTTTCAGGCCTTTAATTAGGCATAATTCAGCTGTTCTAAGCCTGCTCGCTTGCTTTATTCGCTCGAATTAAGATGAAAAATCTGAAAAATTTTCCAATCACGACTGAAAGGGCTTTAATATGATATATCACTCAAACCAATCCGATGACTTTTTGTGGTGCCTTATTTTGCGTGGAAAAAAAAACTAAAACACACCCTATACAAAGTTCCTCTCCATTTTCAATGGTTGGGACAACAAAGGTCACTGATTAAATTTCAATTGATGATGATTGGCATTCGTGTAAATTTTTTCGCTAATGAGCGACAATAGCGATCTTTCAAAATTTAGAAATATTTAAAAACAAAATTATTGTTGCGACAACGTCACGAACTGACTGAGAGGAACTATGGGTAATGTTCTTGCCCAATTTCGAATTCCCCAATTACAATTCGTAGGGGGTAGTGTAACGTTCAAAAACATGACTGAACAACAGCGAGCTAGTCTATATATTTTAACTTGAACTGGTTATGTTAACTTGATCCGAAAAAAAAGATATAACAGCAAACAGTAGTCCTGAAAATCCAGTGCTTTGGTTAAAGAAAATTTCCGACCAAAAAACTCCATCAAATAGATAGTTTTCTTTTTAAAAACTTCGGCCTATAAATATCAAAGGAGGAGTCTTCGGCCTATACAAAGCGGAGCTCAAACAAAGAAAATGCTACATTTTCTATATAGCATCGGACCTTTTATTCTCTTTCAGCCTCGGACATTTTATTCAATGGGGTAGAGAGATGTCATCCGCTTTTACGCAGTCGGTCCCTCATTACCGAAGCGGGATTCGAGCTTATGCCCTTTGTGTTAAAGGACGAGCATAGGTCTGTGTACCTTCCCTCAAAAGCATGAAGCCATGGCAATTTTAAGATACATGCTTTGGGAGTGGAAAAAATTTCAATTGGAAGAAGTTATTTATTGATTTTGCATGCATTGCATGTCGCCTCCATTCTAGCGAGTAATTTGCTTTAACTGACTAGAATTGACAATCTAATCCACCCGATGTATTCTTAACGCTAGCTAACAGAAGCACAACCACACAGGACGCTTCAATTTCCCCAAAACTAAAGCTTTCTCTTATCATCAAGACTTAAATTGCACAGACTCACACTTGACTTTCCTGAAGACTTACAGCTTTTGGTAGTAGCTTGATCTTGTCGTAGGTCACTCTCTGGTTTTCATCCAGTTCCATAAGTTCTGAAGTTGAGTTGAAAGCAGGAATAAAAAATAAAAAGGATGCCACAGAACATAGTTTGAAAATCAATTACTAAGCAGGTAGCACCGAATACCCCAATGTCTGATTACTATTTCAATCAAATTAGTTAAACAGAGGCAAAGCGTACCGTCGCATCACTTGCGAAACAAAATTATATGCAAAATTCTAAAAATTAAAAAAAAAAATGATCAAAAACCATCCGTCAAATTTTATTTCAACAGGGAGTAACTATTTGTTCAGAACTTTAATAATTAGACAAATCAAATTATTGATTCACAGATTGGAAAAGATTTTGCAATTCTTTTGAAAAAATTTTCGGCTAAAATATCAACAAATCTTACATTTTGTATGCAAACCATTAACTTAAACCATTAGAAAGCTTGGACCTATTATATATATAAAAAACATTAATTGCCACTCAGATAACAAATAGATACAAATGATAAGACAAAAATGAAGTTTCCTTCATAAAATCATTCCAAAAATAAAAAAAAATATCATCAATAATTCAAAAATTTTTAGAATCATTCAATGCTTGCGTATAACAAGGAGCTAACTAAAAATACAAAAATGCTAAAACCTCAAAAAAACTTGAATCAAAAAGTTTCAAACAATTAGCAAAAAGTTTGCAGAAAATCTACTGAAAGCCTAAAACTCAAGAAAACTATAAAGAGAAGCCAATTATATTATTTTCACATACATCAACCCAAACACATCATATATAAGAATTAAAATTACAACGTACAGACTTAAACATGAAAGGGAACGCCGGTTAATAAAAAAAATGAAAATGTTAATGATTTTTAAAAAATTTCGACAACAGACAACCCCCTCTTGGATATCATGCGACAAATGCCTGATTTTGGTAGAAATAAAGATCAAAAACGAAAAAACAATAATTTTTTAAACAACCATTCGATAAGGTATCACCTTGAATAGAATTACAATGAAATTGCACAAAGCTTATTCTGAAGCTAAGTTGCTAAAAACTAAGTATAGAAAACACTTCATGGTAAAAAATCAGCAACCCAAAAAAAACCACATTCTAAATCGAACTGTATAAGATAATCTGTGAAAAATATTCCTGCAATGCTCAATATTGAATTGAAAACATTTGATAGAAAAAATTAAAAGCAGAAGCAAAGCACAGTTTCGCACCACTTGCGATAGAAAAATGAACGAATCTCACTGCTTGAAGATGAACAAAAACAATCCTTACAAAATCGTTACAAAAAAGAATATGAAATAAGCAAAAATATCAGAATTATTGGAATAAAATAATCGTACCTTTAAAAATTTTACAATATGAGGCAAAGTATCGTGCTTCGTGCAATAAAATTCATACATAGCAGGACAAACTAACCGACAAAAATAGAGATGAAAGCCGTAGTAAAAAATTGATAAAATTCTTAGAAGCCGTAGAAAAAATTGAAAAAAATGCTTGCTAAAAATTCTTTAATTTGTCCCGATTTTGTCTTGAATAAGCATTCCTGTCATAAAAATATGCTAAAGAAAAAAAGGTTGGTAGGTAAATAAGCATCAAAACAAAAATCATTAAGCGGAATCAAAGCCGACAGTTCTTGAGCAGACACACGTTGCGCCGAAAAAAAGTTTCAAGTCCCCCATCAGAACAACTAGATGAAAATTGTTTGCTCCTCAACCCTCCCGAAAAAACCTCTAAACCTACACATTAAAAACCGAAACCTTTCAAGCCGAACAAAGAATAAAAAAAAATATTGATAAACTGATATCAGAGTTGCAACCAACAAACAAATCGCTTAGAGCGGGCTTTTAAATTGCAGACATGCTGAAAAATTGTCTGTTTTTAATCTTTCTGTTCGTTGACGAATGTAAAGACGACCGGAATTTCAGTTAACTATGAACAAAGTTTTTAAGGGGAAAAAGCCTAATACCCGATTGCTTTACTCTTGCTTATCGCAAGAGTAAAAAAATTATTGAAACCGACAAGTAAGCCGACAAAAAAAATGAACTCTATACAGCCGACAAAACGTAACTATATTTCTTAGAAATGTTTTTGAAAATTCAGCTTTAGACATATTTGCATTTGCAAACACATTTAGATGTTAGCATGCCTTGACTAAAATTACTTATTCAATATCTTTTGTTCAATCTATCTTATTACAAATATTTGCCTTCATATCCAAAATCTGACACTTGTTTTTCTCACAGCACAGAAAACATTTAAGAAAAACTGAAGCATATAATTAAAGACATAAAAATAAATATACTTCTTGGTAAGATTTGAAATTTCAGCTATAGACACAAATTCATTTGGAAACACATTTAGATGTAAGAATACCTTGACTAAAATTGGAGATTACGAACATCAGTGATCCTGTGACGAAAACTCGTAATAAGGAAAAGTCTAGTACCCGGTTAAAAATGCCGGCAAAAAAAACTAATTTACTTCGTGCAAATTGTATTAAAATTTCAGCCATAGACACATTTGGAATCTCTTCTTTCATCTTGTTACTATTGAAAAAAATACCAACTTTACTCAATTAGTATGCAAACCCAATACTAGTTTTCTCACAGCACAGAGAGTATTGATGTAAAACTGAAGCAGATAACAAAAGACGACAGCCTAAAACTCAGGAAAACTATAAAGAGAAGCCAATTATATTATTTCCAAATACATCAACCCAAACACATCATATACACAAGTTTATACACAAGGATAAGAATTAAAATTACAACTTACAGACTTAAATATGAAAGGGAACGCCGGTTTATAAAAAAAAAATGTTAATGATTTTAAAAAAATTTCGACAACAGACAACCCCCTCTTGGATATCATGCGACAAATGCCTGAATTTTGGTAGAAATAAAGATCAAAAATGAAAAAAACAATAATTTTTTAAACAACCATTCGATAAGGTATCACCTTGAATAGAATTACAATGAAATTGCAAAAAGCTTATTCTGAAGCTAAGTTGCTAAAAACTAAGTATAAAAAACACTTCATGGTAAAAAAAAATCAGACACCATACATCCAAAAAAAACCACATTCTAATTCGAACTGTATAAGATAATCTGTGAAAACTATTCATGCAATGCTCAATATCGAATTGAAAACATTTGTTAGAAAAAATAAATTAAACGTAGAAGCGAAGCACAGTTTCCCACTACTTGCGATAGAAAAATGAACGAATCTCACTGCTTGAAGATGAACAAAAAACAATCCTTACAAAATCGTTACAAAAAAAATGAAATACGCAAAAATATCAGAATTATTGGAATAAAATAATCGCACCTTTAAAAATTTTACAATATGAGGCAAAGTATCGTGCTTCGGGCAATAAAATCCATACATAGCATGACAAACTAACCGACAAAAATAGAGATGAAAGCCGTAGTAAAAAAATTGAAAAAATTCTTAGAAGCCGTAGAAAAAATTGAAAAAAATGCTTGCTAAAATTTCTTTAATTTGTCCTGATTTTGACTTGAATAAGAATTCCTGTCATAAAAATATGCTTAAGAAAAAAAGATTGGTAGGTAAATAAACATCAAAACAAAAATCATTAAGCGGAATCAAAGCCGACAGTTCTTGAGCAGACACACGTTGCGCCGAAAAAAAGTTTCAAGTCCCCCATCAGAACAACTAGATAAAAATTGTTTGCTCCTCAACCCACCCGAAAAAGCCTCTAAACCTACACATTAAAAACCGAAACCTTTCAAGCCGAACAAAGAATAAAAAAATAAAATATTGATAAACTGATATCAGAGTTGCAACGGACATAAACGAGCGGGCTTTTAAATTGCAGACATGCTGAAAAATTGTCTGTTTTTAATCTTTCTGTTCGTTGACGAATGTAAAGACGACCGGAATTTCAGTTAACTATGAACAAAGTTTTTAAGGGGAAAAAGCCTAATACCCGATTGCTTTACTCTTGCTTATCGCAAGAGTAAAAAAATTATTGAAACCGACAAGTAAGCCGACAAAAAAAATGAACTCTATACAGCCGACAAAACGTAACTATATTTCTTAGAAATATTTTTGAAAATTCAGCTATAGACATATTTGCATTTGCAAACACATTTAGATGTTAGCATGCCTTGACTAAAATTACTTAAACAATATCTTTTGTTCAATCTATCTTATTACAAATATTTGCCTTCATATCCAAAATCTGACACTTGTTTTTCTCACAGCACAGAAAACATTAAAGAAAAACTGAAGCATATAATTAAAGACATAAAAAAAAATACACTTCTTGGAAAGATTTGAAATTTCAGCTATAGACACAAATTCATTTGGAAACACATTTAGATGTAAGAATACCTTGACTAAAATTGGAGATTACAAACATCAGTGATCCTGTGACGAAAGCTCGTAATAAGGAAAAGTCTAGTACCCGGTTAAAAATGCCGGCAAAAAAAACTAATTTACTTCGTGAAAATTGTATTAAAGTTTCAGCCACAGACACATTTGGAATCTCTTCTTTCATCTTGTTACTATTAAGAGAAAATACCTACTTTACGCAATTAGTATGCAAACCGAATAGTAGTTTTCTCACAGCACATAGAGTATTTATGAACAACTGAAGCAGATAACAAAAGACGACAGAGAATTGGAAAGCCAATGAAATCACTGAAGGCCAAAAATGAAGACATTTCTGAAAATATTTTTCACCATATTTTGCTTTAAAGCACAATGAGTTTCAAGAATCATCAATAAAAATTCATTTGATTTGAGAAAACGGTAGAAATAAGTAGGTGAATTTGTTGTTCCCCTCACACTTCTGAAAATAACTCCAACTCTGAAACTGAAGTTCTCTTACTTTTTCCGCCACTCGGCCTTTTGTTTTTGGAGAGCATACTTTTATGTCATCTTAGGAAATGCAATCGAAATTGACTTTGAAAAAAAATTAAAATTCAGGCCGCAAAAAAGAAAAAACTGAGCGTGAACAAATTTTCAAGACTTTTCCTGAAAGGAAAGAAAAAAACCACACGACTAACACAAGAGTCTTCTCTTTGCTTATTGACAATTATAAACAAGTAATTAATAATGCTCGTCAACTGCCTATCTGAGTTAAAATTTTGAACTGAACAATGGCCTCGGGAATTAATCCGAATCTCAACACTCCACTCCAATTGTTAAATTTCCTTTAAATCAGACTAGCCTGTAGAGCACCTCCGGTGCTTTGAATTTTCGACAATTCAAAAAACAGCATATATTGGAAACAATATCTGCGTTATTTGGGTGTACTCTGATAGCACCCGAATGCAGGGTTGCTAATTTCAAATTTTGTAAGTTTTTGTTAAATCAAATTTTGATATCAATTTTGTGAAGTTTTTTTAAATCTAAATTCTTTAAAAATGACATAAAAAAACGTCACATCTCGGAACCTAAAAGCAATTGGGCAGTCGCATTTGGAAAAAAGATTTGCAACTCCTGAGAGTTCTCTCACAGTACCCAACTACAGGGTTAGGAAATCAAATTTAGAAAAAATTAAGTTTACGTTTTCTGAGAAAATTTTGAAAAAAATCACAAAAAAACGTCATATCTCGAAAACTAAAAGAATTTGAACAGTCATATTTAGAGGCATCATTCGCAACCTGGAACTCCTCAGAGTAACGTCACAGTACTTAACTACCAGGTTGGGAAAATCAAATCTTTTGAATTTTTTAAATTTGAGTTTTTGAAAACTTTTGTAAATAAACGATATAGCTTAAACGTGAAAAAAGACTTCCGTTAAACATGCAAAAATTATATGTAGAAAAAGCTCTAATGTGTCGAGACAGTGAAGCACGTATTTAAATATAAAATAGATAGATATTATAGAAAGATCGGTTTTTAATTTAAGTTCTCTAAAAATTTTCGAAAAAATTACAAAAACCGTCGTATCTCGTAAGCTTAAAGAATTTGGGTAACAGAGATAGGAGGCCAAGTTCGCAACTCCTGAGGAATCCCTGGCAGCATCCCATTATTGGATTGCTTATTTTAAACTCGGTGAATAAACACTGAATAAAAACTGGAAAATAAAAAAAAAAATTAACCATTGCAATACACGATATAGCTTGAACGTGAAAAAATACTTTCACTGAACATGCAAAAATAATACGTTGAAAAAGCTTAAACTTGGCAAGATAGTGAAGCCCGCATTTAAATATATAATATTTAGATTGATGATATACCATCAGAAATAAAATTGCACGATCATCAAATTTCAGAAATAAAAATCCGCGACCATCGAATCTTTTCCCCTTTTGGTTTTCATAATGCTTATTTCGGCACATTTGTCTGTCTAACATATGCTTTTTAAAAAGTCTCGCGAACAATAGCTCAAACTGATAAATCCAAGGAGAGGCCGAGAAAATTAAAATTTTGTCATAAACACGAAGCTTCTACTCGTTCGTTTATGATTTCATTGGGAAAACAGTTACCAATTAAAAAACAACTGAATAAACTATCATCATGCCGCACTCGACTCTTTTGAGGGTTTCTATACCCATTACTTACTACATAATGGTTCGTCGTGGTCCACCGTAAAATGGTCGAATCAATCCTATTTAAATCAGCAGTGGATACAGCCAGGCACGGATCTAGAATTTTCTTGGAGGTCGACCAAATTGATTTTCCAACCTATCACAAAACGATATACAGGTCCTATTTTGATAAACTTTTCGGCACCGTATGCAAATTTTGAACATAGACAACAGATGGTTGGTAGATGATAAAGATCAAGAAAGCCGAAAAAGTTTCACCTTTCGAATTACAAAGAAAAATTTATATCACGTTAGATCTCTTTGAATTTCAAGCATTGTTTATGATTGGAACTTTTTTCTTAAATTCATCCCTTTCCGAGAAAACGGGATCAATAGGTTATTTTTTTATTCTGCTGGTGACATTTGAACTGTGCTATTCGATAGTGGAAATGGCTTCCTTTAATCAAGGAAATAAGCTGAATTTTGTCAGCCCCTCCTGAAAAAAAAATCATCAGGACCTATTGAAGTGACAATCACTTCATTTTTTTACACTAACAAAATAGGCCAAAAACAACGTTTTAAAGCACTTATTGAAAACTTGCGTGTTTTTGGTGCGCGATTTTCCTTCAAAAATGGCATACAAATATGGAAATATAAAGCACGTTTCGAAAAATGAAAGGGTAAGTCAGCTTAAAATGGATATCGTACAATTGTACCACAGAGGGGATACTTTGGGTCGTGAGGGAGTCGAATCCCAGAGGCAAAAAATACCGCCCTAATCCTAAATCCGCTACTGCATGTGCCAATAATTATACCAAGCCGAATAAGGATACGAAGACTCTATATCTAAAGCGGTCGTGAAGGCAAGAGCTCGCTCGTCTCAACTTGAGGGCCGTGTGTTCGAATCCCACTTCGGTAACGGTTTGGGTGATTCCAGTGTCATCCGACTCCTCAAGATGGGGACATGCCTAAATCCGCTGCTGCATTCACCCTTCACTTGTACCTTTTAGTGTCCTTTGACCCTGCATTATCATTCAATTATTTTACCGTTAAAAGAAACTTTGGCACCAGCTTGGTACACTTTGCTGCTCTTTTTTTATCTTCTCCCCCACCTCGGATCTAATTTATGGTGTAATGAGTGGTTTTACAACTTCAGTTATGAAGAACAAAAAAAATGCTTACCATAGCTTAAGTAATCAATAATTGCCATAGCTTAATTATGTCTGTATGTCAATTTTCAAGACAATCGGACAATTTATACACAGAGGCGAAGCAAGTATAAGTATAAGATTAAAACAGCATGACGCCCGCTGAAGTAGTTACAAAGAAGACTTCGAGCGGAGAAAATTTGAAAAAAGGAACAAGAAAAAAAATTAAAGATAGAAAAAAGTTTTTCTTGATTAAATTTATTTAAGTTTCTTCAAGAAAACCTTGTGAGATTGATATTGGGCATTCGAAAATGTAGAGCTATAGTCTTATCGATCTAAACCGACAGAGCACAAATTTTGGAATACAGCACAAACATAGACAACAAACTGGCAGTCAGAAATTGAGACGAAAACTAAAAGTTAAAAAAGTTGTGCGAAGTTGAAAACGTATGCCAATTGCTAGAAAATTATTCGCACGCGTAATAATTTTGTGCTCAATAAACGAACAAGTAAAAATTCTTAAAAGTTTAAAAAAACTAATTTGTAAAGTTTATATTGAAAAGATTTCAAAAATGCAGCAAAAATTTCGCAAAAAAAAAATAAAGCTCAATTACTTTCACCAGTGGCCTTCAGAAGAATTGAAGAAAGCTGAATCTTCAAAAACTAGCCATGCAATGGGAACTAAGCCGAAAAAAAAATAAGGAGACGGACGATTGCATGAAACACCACAACATTTATAGGTAAAAAAAAAACAAGAATCCAGCTGGATTCGAACCACATGCCTTTATCGTATCAAGCATATGAGTTAACTCTACGCCAGACGTCAGGTGGATAAATGATTGAATTTGAAATTATTGCACAGAGGCGCAGCGGAGCTTCGCAACACTTGCGATACAACACAAAGATAGCATTGTAAATTAGCAGACAACATGAAACGGAATCAACAAATTGATCATTTTTTCAAGATCGAAAAAACAACATCTACAAAATTACATCTAAAGAAGTTCAGCGAGTTTGTTGGAATGATATTCAATTTGAGGGAAAAATGTTGAGAGTTTACACAGAGGCGGAGCCATTGAATGGAGCAATTTTCAGCCCAGCCAATTTTTAACACAGAGACAAAGCTTCGCTTCGCAAACACTAGCGAAAACACAACAAAAAACAGCTGTAGGAAGAGCAATAAAAATTAGAAATAAGCTTCGAATTAGTAGAAATTCATCCAGGTCTAGGATTCGATCTGCGACCTTCTGCAATATAGAGATTTTGAGTCTTACGCACAAACCACTTAGCCACGCACGCTTACCCATCGACTAACAAGAGTCATGAATAAAGCGGATACAACTCATGGTATTAATCTACCAACGTTGAAAAGATACGCAGCAAATGTCATTTTATGCGCGTTGGGTTGTAAAAAGTACTGATCTCGTAACATTTTGGACGTAAGACTCAAAAAATCCCAACAGCTCGATGAATTTCGTCGATAGGAGGTACCCAGATTTTACACACAGAGGCAAGCGGAGCTTCGCAACACTTGCGATACAACACAAAGCTATTATTGTAAATTAGCAGACAGAAAATTAAAAGGAATCAACAAATCGATCATTTTCTTAAAGATCGAAAAAACTACATCTACAAACTACGTCTACAAAAGTTCCACGAGTTTGTTGGAATGATCTTAAAATTAAGGGGAAAATTCCAGCGAAAACAATTGCCTCCGTTACACACAGGGACGAATCTGGGCTTCGCAAACATTAGAGAGAACACGACAAAACAGCAGCTCTATAAAGTGAAATAAAAAAATATAAATAAGCCTCGAATTAGTGAACAAAAGTCGCTACGAGTCAGATTCATTCTGCGACCTACAGATTTAGAGTCTCATGAACTAACCACTCAGTCAACGACGCTTATCAATTCACAACCACTAGCCACAAATAAGCAGAGAACAGATGCGATGAAAATTCCAATGCTACAGATCGTGATTATAGCAAAAGTGCCACCAAATGAGCGCTTCTTACTGAGCGCTGGGTAGACGCCAGTTGAACCGAAGCCAAAACGATGCAACCAAACCGATAAAGCAAAAGCCGAATCGAACCAAGGAGCTATCGCAAAAACTTTTCAGGTGGAATTAACAGTCTAGTTACCGATAACAAGTCACTTGTTCTCGCAAGTAAAACCAAGAGAATCTACCCTGAAAACCCATTTATCAAAAAATTAGCCGTTTTAGAGTCTACGCAGATTGTTATTGCCAACGCAGATTCTACGCAGATTGTTATTGTCTAGCGACTTTTCCTTAATCCCCAGAGATCAATTGAACAGAAAAACTTGGTTTCCGAATTATTTATTATTAAATAATTTATTTTAAAAATAAATGCACCAAACAGTATGACAGATATAACTAACTTTAGGTATAGCGTATATAAACCATTAGATAACCATTCATTAAAATGTTGAAGATACAAAGTTATTCACAATTATCAATTTAGTTATACATTAGCTTAGTTAGTCGCTTAATTTGCTATATAACTTGTTTAAGCCGCATCTGCAAACAGATCGCATTCACTCCCTATTTTCGCTGTTCCATCTGTCGTGATCACTTCTCCATTACCCTTCAGAAGAACTAGAGTGGGAATACCCGAAACGTCAAATATCTCCGACAAGATCCCTTTCAACTCTCTGTCTTTGAAGTCCAAAGTGCACCATGGCATTTCTTCATAATACGAGTCAAACTCCTCTTGATTTCGATCGGAGCTGGCAAAAATTACCTCAAACTTCTTCCCCTCGTCTTGACATTTCTTGTAAAACTCAACCAATTTTGGAGTGAAGCCACGGCAAGGGCCGCACCAGTGCGCGCTGAAGTAGATTCCAACAATGTCCTTTGATGTCAAATGGTCTAGCGCAACCGGATTTTTCGCCTTGTCCACAATATGACACGTATCTGAAGGTTCGAAAACTTCAAAGTTCTTCAGTTTAGCTTTCAGTTCTAGCTTCTTTCGTTCTTTTGCCTCATCTGCGGCTTCAATAGCAGCTTCCGACCAAGGGTATGCGTCTGTGCCCATCATGTAGACGTCCCTTGCTGCGTCTTCGGCAAGCAATTTGACAGAGCTGGGATCCCTAACGTCGATTATCACAACATGCGGTGCCTCGATTTTCCCGAGAACCGGTTCGAATTTTTTCACGACACCGTCAGCCTTTTCTCCTTTGGGTATGACAGGCACTGATTTAAGTTTTTCAGCTTGACTTTCTGAAAAATCGGGTCCGGATTCTCCTTGCACTGAGACTACAACAATTGCCAGTTTTGAGGATCCCAGTTTCGTTTGAGCCTCTACGAGAGATGGGATCACAGCTTCGCTTCCGCGGCACCCTTCACCTTTGAAGAAGCCAAATGCCAACGCTTCACTGGCTGTCAGATCTCCAACTTCTGAACCGTCTTTGATTTCGGCCAATTTTGTGAACGACTTTATGTCTTCAGCTATTTCCAACAGTTGTTTTTCCTTCTTTTCTGCTACTTCCTTTTTCAGATTTGTAATATGCTCTTCTGAAAAAGGAAATCCAGGCGCGCCGAACTCTGAAATATAGGTTCGCCCATCGCTTGTTATAGTTTCCCCCGTTTCAGCGTCCAGCAGTGCCAGAGTTGGAATTCCTTCAACTCCAAACTTTTCTGAGAGCTCTTCTTTTTTGTCTCTTTTGTCGTAAGGCAATGCAAGCCAAGGCATTTCAGCGTGGTACTCGGCGAACGCAGTTTCATCTCGATCAGACGACACAAAAACGACTTCGAAGTCCTTGTCTTCGGCTTTTATCTTATTGTAAATTTCGGCGAATTCGGGTGTGAATCCACGACAAGGCGGGCACCAATGAGCCGAGAAATATACGCCGACAACTCCGCCTTTTTTCGTCGACAATTCGGATGTTTTGAATTCGGATTTGTCGTTTTTGACGAGAGTTTCGCCGAACATGGTTTCAAAAGTGGTCATTTTGATTTGCTATTCCTGAGTTCAATCTAATCGATTTCAAATCTGTTTCGCTGATTGATGAGATTGTTTTTCAGTTGTTTAGATCAGGCTGCTGTTTGTGGTCAAAACGAAAGGTATTTACATGAGTTCAACTAAAAGTTAAATCAACGCCTATATTTGAGGAATTTTATGGTGAATTTGAAAACGTATGTCAATAGTTGAGGGTAACGCCCGACATATTCGTTATTTGCCTTTGTATAAACAATGTAGAGTAATACTACGTATAAAGAGATCGAATAATTTTGTGACAAAAAAACCTGTACTTAAGTTTCTTGATTTAGCAAAAACTACGTAAAATGGTTAAGAAAAATTAGCTGAAAAAAGATAATTTTGCAGAATTTTCGTTTCATCGCTAAAGCGTTCAGAAAATGCATGCCCAAAAAAGTTAAAATGTTAAAACCACATATGTTCTTTTACTTACATGCCGCTGATTTGTAGTGCACACTTGTGAAAATTATTTTCAACTTGTCAAAGACTGAATTTTATTCAAACTGAATAATTTTTGTTGAAAAATGGTTCCAATTGAATGCCGAGCGTTTACAACGTTTTATGGTACACACAATTCTGCTTGGCAATTGTATAAAACAAATCAGAACCGCATTTGATTTGCAAATAATTCTCATTTTATCTTACTTCATGGTTCAAAATAGAACAACCGTCATTACTTACAGGAAATAAGTGGAGAAACACCGTTGTAGCAAATTACGTAATTCAGATTCATTGTCATAATATAATAGATGTTTTTGAAAAACAGCAGAAACACTGCTATTTTTGGTGACTAGCTACAGCAAGGCTGAAACTATAAAATTAAAACAATCCAAATATAACAATCTGTACCTGGTGGCTGTGAAAACACAGCATACTATATTTATACTGACTCCCAACTATTCCCATGAAAACTTTTTCAGTAGCAGCAATTTATTTCTTTCGGTTCTGCACGTTTAAATGGGGAAGAACTTCGTCTTCAGATGTACCTTTTAATTTTTGTCAGCAAAAATATTCCACAAATAATTATCGGAATGGGTGGAGCGAGCGATAAACCATATTAAAGTCCTTTCAGCCAAGATCCAAACGACATTAAGATTTTTCTCAGTGTCGAGAAAAACCGCTCCGGTTTAAACTTCTGATTTAAGGTCTAATTTTGAGCGAAAAAGCGAGCAAGCAAGCTTATATTAGAATGAGCCGTTACACGTTTATTTAACGAATTAAGACCCAAGAGCTGTTCAGCTCATCACGGCGAACCGCTGTTGTGCCCCTGTTTAAGAACTACATGCTATTTTTTTGGTTATTTTTCTGGGCTGGGTAATGTTGCTTCACCCTCAAGCAACGAGCACGGATCATAGTGGGCCTCGAACATCCGACCTTCCGATTGAGAGGCGGAGACGTAACCACTTCACCACCGCTACCCTAAGTGAAATTAGTTTTAGAAGTTTCTTTAGCATCTTCTTGTGAATAAAAATTCTTTTTTTTTGTTTGTTTTTTTCATTTTAATTATTGTTTTAGTCAGTTTTCGAAAAAATGTTGTCCAGCATGACTAAATTAGTATGACAAACGAATATGACTCAAATCTTCTCATCACACGTACAAAAAACAAAACTAATTTAAAAAAGAAGAAACCTTTTATAGTAGGTCATTAAGAATATGGCCGGAACATTGCCAGGGTGGCCACAGCGTCTGCGAAATCGCAGGCACTGGCGGCACTGATACTCGCACTGATGAAAATAAATGCCAGGCAATGACATTTTTTTGGAAAAAATAGCCTTTTTTGGCTTTTTGACCCAATTTTTTTCATGCGCTCAACTAATTTCTGCCTAATAGCCCAACTATCAAAACTTCTCAAACTATCTTTAAAAAAATCATACTGTGCAAGCCTGCTTAGGTTTTTGATTTTGAAAGATTCAGTAAATAAGAGCGATGAAAAAACATTGGCACTGATAATCATTTGATTTTTTTCGATTTCAGTGCTGAATTGAATTATCCGGACACAAAAAAAAACAAAATTTAAACAAGTTTTCCTCAAATTGATTTGACATTCCCAGGAAATAAGAACAACAATAGCTTAAAATTTTAAGGTAAAAAGTATGGTGCAACTTGTTAATCAAAATTCGTACCCAAACAGTCGCCCCAAAAACGGTTCGTTTTTGGCTGCTTTTGGTCAATCAAGAATAAAGCTGCATAATAAAAGAGAGCAAATGATTTCAAAATGAGCATCTTTTGTATCCCAATGTTTGACGACGTTTAAGCTTTATCTCCAAAAAATAGCGAAACTATGTTTAAGCATTATCTCCAAAATACAGCGCAAAACATTCAAAAAAAGTTTTTAGAGCTAACAAATTGGTATTTCAATTAGTTAAAACGACATTCTTTGGCTATCATAAAAAAATTTACTTTTAAGAAATTTAGGAAACTATACCAATCATTAACTTTCCTAGAAGAAAATGAAAAGACACGCTTAAATTGCTCAAAAACTGACCCGGTAGTTTTCGTGAAGCTTTGATCGGCTAAAAGGAGCTAAACGACCCGTTTTTTGGGTCTAACATTTTAGGTCGAATTGAAAAAACCGCACCCTTAAAACTCTGATGAAAATCTAATCGATATCAACTCTTTTCACTTCCTGTCCAATAGAAAACTAAGTTTCAAACATTTTTTTCGTCTAGATAATCAGAAAAAGATGCGAAGCGGAGCTTCGCACCACTTGCGATACAACACAATCATAAAAAAGCACGAGCCGAAAAAAATGCAAAATGATGAAAAAACTAGATGAGCGAAAACTTTCGTTTGTCTCGATGAAGGACACCTAGGGCTCAGCTAAAGCTGGAGGTAAATATTTGATATTTTTTGAATTTGTTTTACTGATGCAGGATGAAATGCGTAATTTCAATAATTAAATAGCACAAAACCTTACTTGTTTCTCAACTAAAATAACTGAGAGCGAAAATTTATGAGATTTTGGAATTTTTCCAAATACCTAGCCTATCTTTTACAAAAATTAAGGATTAGTCGGTTTTGCAGGAAAAATTTGCGCGACCGCTTCTTTTGATTGAAATTTTCATCTGAAATTTGATAGGGTAGTTTTTGAGAAAAATCAAAACAATTCTAACAAACGGTCAAAATTCAACGGTCGTGGCCGGTAAAATAGAGAAGATTTACGAAAACGGGGTTCTCGATTGAACGCTACCCTGAGAGTTCGCACGGTAATTTTCGAGTTGAGTAAAAAAACCTCCGGAAGCGGTTAAATTTTCAAAACTTTCCTTTGTTTAAAGGCCATAACTTTTTTTGCAAAAGAAACTAGGCACAGCAAATTATGAAGGTAAGTTTCCAACAACTTAAAGGGTCGATTAAACCTATGATATCAGATTTGGCAGGACACATATCAACAAGATAATACCAAAAACTGTCAACAAAAAAATTGACTTTCCGAGAATCATAGCTTTTTGTGTAACAAAATTTGAGATTCGCCGCTTATAAAGAAGAGATTCGCTTAAGCTGTAATTTCGATAGAAAACAAAGAACTCATATTTGGGAGGGTAATTCTCGAAACAGTCAAAAATCAAAATTTTGACTTTTCGGAGGGCCATATCTTTTGTGTCAAGAAAAATCGGGCTTAACCGGGTAAGCAAAGGATCTTCCCACAATCTATTTTTTGGATTGAGCCCGTAATTTCAGATATGAGAGGGTATTTTTTGTTTAAATTTATTTTAAAAAAATGCTCAAAAACTCAAAAAATAGACTTTTCCGAAGTTGATACCATTGTGAGTGGGCAGCTTGCTACTGCAGGGCAGCTTGCTACTACCCGTTATCTTCACTGAACCCACAACCTCAGGTTTGGGAGGTTAGTTCTTGAGAAAAATTAACAAAAGATTCAAAAAACGGTAAAAAAAAACTTGACTATTCCGAGGACCATAACTTTAGGTGTATAAAAAACTTGGGGGCATTCGCGTAAGCAAGGGAGCGTACCATAACCCGTTCTTTGGATTGAACCCAAAATCTCAGACATGAGACGGTATGTTTTGATTAAATTTATAAAATTTAAAAAAACACGCTCAAAAACTTATAGAATTGACTTCTCCGAGGGCGAAAACTTTTTGTGTGAAAAAAATTGTGAGTGGCCCCACTAATTCAGGGAAACTTCCCATCGCCCGTTTATTCCATTGAATACACAACCTCAGGTTTGGGATGCTAGTTTTTGAGACAAGTTTTTAAAAATCAAACAACAGTCAAAAAATCAAAAACTTGACAATTCCGAGGGCAATATTCTATATGTAAAAAAACTGGACATAACCGCTTATATCGGTGAGTTTTTCAAATCCTTTCTTATTACTGAAACTAAAAAATAAGATTTGCTAGGCTGGTTTTTCAGAGAACGAAAAAATATTGAAAAATATCTGTCAAATATTTCCCCCACAGACCTTTTCGAAGGCTATAGACAAAAGGAGAAAGAGACCAGGTGAGTGTGCAGGCGCAGAAAAATGTAGGCGGTTTTTCTATGGATACTTTTTTGAAAATCGGTAGAAGGGTTTTTGAGAAAATAAGATTTTCCAAAGCGCCTCTAAAATAAAATTAAAAAGCAATACACTTTCATAACATCTGTTTTTATCAAAAAGGAATTCTAGAAAAACATGCCCAGCAAGACATTTGAAATTCAAATTAGCAACTGGACAAACTGCACGAAGTGAAAACAAGGCCGACAATCTTTGAGCAGACACCAGTTGAGCCGAAAAAAAAATGTAACATTTAAAATTAACTTATAGAAAAACTTTTAAAAAGTTCAAGTTCCCCCCTGAAACTACCCTACAGTAACTAGTACCCATCCAGTAGTTAAATTTGAATTTTCCTTTAAATGAGCATGTCAGATAAAAAGAGCACATCAAAGAAGAGAAATTAACATGTCAAGTGATTCAACTGATTTCGTTAAACTATTTGTTAACTAGAAAAAAGTCTACAGTCCGATTTAATAACGCTTGCAAATCGCAAGCGTAATAATAAACGAACTAAAAAGCCGAAAATTGATTTTAAAAACATTTAAAAAAATTTTCAACAAGAATTTGACAAATTTCTTTGTTTAATTCTTTTTGTACCACGAAAAGCTTCAGAAAAATGTGCGGTTAGAGATCAATCGCCATAAAACCAACATAACTAATAGCGACCAGTTATTTACGGGAAAAAAGTCGTACCCCATTGCAATACCCTTGCTTATCGCAAGGGTAACACATAATTTTTTCTTTATAAAATTTGCAGTTGGGGGAAAAGCAAAAGAGCCCACTTCGCTAACGCCCGGAAAAATTACAGACCTATACAAAACACTAATTCATCTAAAAAAAATTTTGAAGATATTTTTTGAAAAACAATTATTCTACCAAGATAAATTAACTATACATTTGATCAGTAAAATAAAATTATTCTGATGAGTTTTGGAAACATAACTAAAACATTAGAAAAAACAGCCGACAGAATTAAAGCCGAACGACGTGTGCCGAAAATCTACCAATAAATCTCGAATCTGATAAAATAATAAAGCAACTGTTAACGTAAACACCAGGCCAATACAGTAGCCATGCTAATAATTAACCATGCATGTAGATAACCATGGTGATTAATTAACCATGCTGATTACCATTTGACCCATTCTATGACCAGTTATTTACGGGAAAAAAGTCGTACCCGATTACAATACCCTTGCTTATCGCATAATTTTTTTAACACATAATTTTTTCTTTATAAAATTTGCAGTTGAAGGAAAAGCAAAAGAGCCCAGTTCGCTAATGCCCGGTAAAAAATCACAGACTTATACCAAACACTAATTCATCTAAAAAAAATAATTTTGAAGATATTTTTTGAAAAACATCTCAATCAAAACTTGTATTTTTTGTTTGCCAGTCAGCTTCAAAAGAAAAAACTTTTATTCGACCAAGCTAAATTAATTATACATTTGATCAGTAAAATAAAATTATTCTGATGAGTTTTGAGAAAACTGTACATTGTAACCACCAGTATTTGGATCCTGATTCATCTTAAAATTATCAGTAGATAGTCCGAAAGGTTTCAAAAACATGTTTCCCAAATCCTTCAATTTTCCCAGCATTTCCGCTTTCAATTTCTCGTTTCTTTCATTGATTTCGCGAGGCAGATTGAATACTCTTTCCCTAGCAAGGGTGTCTGAAGGATCCAATTCTAGAATCTTCTTATAGTCTTCCAGCGCTTGTTCCAGTTGTTCTGTTTTCTCGTGACACTTTGCACGTCTTTTCAATACTTTCATGTACCGAGGATCAAATTCCAATGCCTAAACAAAAATTCTTCAACTAAATTTAGTCGCTTATCAAATGTCGACTTTCGCTTCGGAACTGATTTTTGTTTCGGAACCACTTGTGATACAACATAATGTGAACACAAAGACGAAGCGGAGCTTCGCTTCATTTCCGATACAATGAAAAAGAAGCATCGCAAGCTACCAAATGGAAAATGCGATAGAAAAAATTAAGTAAAAAACTTACGAAAATCAATATAACTTTTGAAAAAATTCAATTTCAGAAAAAACTAGAACTACTAGCATTATACAAATTTTAGTATTTAACCATGTTCACTAAGCCGACAACACGTGGTAAGACGCTCATTGATTCGAAAACCAAAAATGCCAAAGAAAATTGTTGTCATTTGAGCCGACAAAAAACTGACGCAAGTGTCATTTGAGTTCTTCAACGACACTTGCGTCTATAATAAAAACTGCTTGCAGTGCAAAAAATATCCGTGATGTGGCAACGAAGCCGACAAAACATAGGTCGTCAAATTATAGTACGACAATTGCATTTTTCCAGGAAAAAAACTTCAATTTCGGAAGTCGAACCCCAGACCATTGAATACAAAAGTAAGCGCATTACAAAACTAAGAAGGCAGATGGAAGTTGCTACGGTTGGATAATAGAGCATTATCAATACTTCAAGTTTTGCAAGAAAAATTGTTAACGGGGAAAAAGTCTAGTTCTAGATTACAAGACACTTGCTCTCGCAAGTAAAAAAAAAAACAATTGAAGTCGAAAAACAAGGAAGCTGAAAAAAACTATGTTGGTCAAAAATTTCGTATGTCTCGATAAAAGATCATTTAGGTTAACATACCAATCAAGATAATTGAATTTTACATTGAATTTTACATAGAACAAAACGTACGTAGCGGAAATAAAGCCGACTATTTTTGAGCAGACACCAGTTGAGCCGAAAAAACTTTCAAGTCCCTTTCAAAAGTTTTAAGTCCCCATGAAACTACAATGAACAACACTTGCAACTACAATGAAACTTTATTACAGCACAAGAAAAATCTGTGATAAGGCACCTAAGCCGGTAAAACTTGAGCAGACAAGCGAAAGTCCGACAATTCGATTTTAACCAAAAAACTTTTTCAATTTCATACATACTGAAAAACTCAAGGTACTGTCGGGACTCAAATTCCAGAGATCAGAGTGCACAGGCGACCGCGTTACCTCCAGGCCAAGGGGAAGGAACCTGGAAGTTATTAAGATTCAATAGTATTTAAGAATAATTGTTCAGGGTAAAGAAGTCTAGTTTCGATTACAAGTCACTTACTTTCGTAAGTGTAATTAATATGATATTCCGTAACAGTGCAGACATACGCTGGCTTTTAGGGTCCTGGATTCTATGAAAATCTATGTTAGGTTTCAGTTTGGCCCTACTAATGTTGCCTCAAAATTTCATTGCTTGTGGCCAATTTTGCCTCAACTTTGGAAGCGGATACTTACTTTAGAGCATTCTCTTATAGCTATTTTGGGTTGTTCTAGCTGCACGCAACATGCCGATCTGTTTCCATACAGAGCCGACCTCTCCTTCCTGCGTGACACTGGACAAACAGTGAGTGCTTCTGTGTAGAGATCCAACGCTTCCTTCACTTCGCCAGAGGAATACAATCGATTGGCTCTTTCTTTTATTTCTAATGCCTTAATCGCTCTGAAATACATTTCAGTTTGATATCATAGATACTTTACCGTACAATTCTGAGTAGAATCTGTTCTAGAGTGCAGTTCCTGTTATGGACAACCGAGAAAAACTGCTATAATTGATTCCAGAGGGCAGTTTTAATTAGTACGGATTAGTACTAGGTATAATTAGTACTAGGTTTTTCAGGTCTTAAATTCAGCATAAATAAGCTATTGTAAGCCTGCAAGCTCACCTTATTAATTTGAAATTAGACCAAAACTCAAAAAATTTCAAACTAGTTTTTCTCGACACTGAGAAAAAATTTTTTAAATTTTAATATGTCATTCGAAACACGACTGAAAGTGCTTTAATATGATATATCAATCGACCCATTCCGATGATTACTTTTGGTACCTGATTTTGCGTGGAAAACAAAAAGAAACAAAAAAATTAAAACACACCCGGATGCAAAGTTGTTTCCACATTTTGCAAATGGTTGGAACAAAAAAATTTAAAAATTAGTTGGACAACCTATCCTGTTTAAAACTGCAATTAAAGACAAACAAAAAATTGAAACACGTTTAAATGGTACTAGCCAAAGAGACAGGTGTGAAATTCAAATTAAGCCTAATTAATCTAGAACATTCATTACTGAAAAACGTAGATAACATGCAGCAAATCTTAGGAAAAATATTTAAACACAGAGGCGACGCTGAGCTTTGCACAACTTATCGCAAATGGTACAAAGCTCAGCGTCGCCTCTGTGTTTAAATATTTTGTACACAGAGGCATACCTGTCTCTATGGCTAGTATCAATTAAACTTGCTTCAATTTTTTTGTTAGTCTTTAATTGTAGTTTTAAACAGGATAGGTTGTCCAACAACATTTTTTGTTCCAACCACAACAGTTAAAGAATGAGTGCACCATGGCACTAAAAAATTAGCCAACAGAACTTCGAACTATGTTACAATTGAAGAAGGAAGTAGAAACACGAAAGAAAGGTTTTTTTCGTGTTTGAATTATTTTGTTTTTAAAAAGGTCCTAGTGGGGTCCATTTGGGCATGTAAAAAATTGGTGCTAGATACTTATTGATCTCCAAAGTACTACAGGACATTTCAAGGAAAAAAACTCGATAAATAAGCCGACATAATTGAAACCGAAACTCGTCAAGATTTTCGTCAAAAAAGCGAATAAAAAATTTCATTTAACTCCCACATAGGATCTACGATAGCTATATAAGTAGCATATGTAAAATACATTACATAATTTTGAAACTAAACCGACAGACCTGACTTGGACAACTATGAACCGAAAAACTATCGGTAGACACAGAGGCGAACCTGAGCGATACAAAACACGAAAGCGATACAAAACATGACGTGCGATACAAAACACGAAAGCGATACAAAACACGAAAACACGACGTGCGATACAAAACACGAAAGCCATAAAAAACCGAAAAAGTCGAGAAAACTGGATCGATAAAAATGAGTTATCATTCAGTCACACTCATTCCTCAAAACACAAACAATTACAACTTTCTTGGCTAGTGAAATGCAACCATAAAATTTCATATAATACAGACCAAAATCCATTAAGCCAAAACAAAAGAAAAATTGGAGCAAGGCAAAAAATTAAGAATAAAAAAGTTATTAACTCCCCTCACCATGAAAACACACTCACACGCATAATAGATTTTCGCTTGTCAAAATATTTAAAATAAGGCCCTTAAGCCGATTTTACAGTCCAAAACCTATCAAGCCGAACATAAACAAAAAGAAAAAATACCACAGGCCCAAAAAAGTCTCAAAAAATTACTTCGCTATTTTGAGAAAGCTATAAGTACAGCCGATCACACAACCAAAAACAACAAATGTTTCACCCAATTTTGATACTTGAAGTGAGAAAAAAATTACAAAACATTTGTTTTCTTTATTTCAAGAGTCTAGGAGATAGCGCTAAAATTTTCCACAATTTCATTTGAAGAAATCTATCAATACGATAAAACTAAATCCCGTGTTTTAAAAAAGCCTTATTGTTGTAATAAATATATTAAATAGTGTGTCTGATCAAATTTACCTCTAGTGTAATTTCATATTAAATGCGCTGGGCTTTCCTCACTGACTTTGATTATCTTACCAAATCTCGCCGTCCCACCCGTAGGCGAGTAACGTTTTTCTGGCGTAAGTAGACGCAAGAAGAAGTGAGCTGGTGAAACGACATTCAAAACGACCTCAGATTGTACCACTCTTTAATTTTATTTTTTTTTGATCGTCCGTGTCTCACTAAAAATCATTTTTATATCCTAATTGAAAAGATTCATATATCACCCCAACACTCACCATGTCTCAAAGACCTTCCTTTCTCGCTCGAGT
The DNA here is from genome assembly GCF_963678635.1 of Symsagittifera roscoffensis. Lineage (NCBI taxonomy): Eukaryota > Metazoa > Xenacoelomorpha > Acoela > Convolutidae > Symsagittifera > Symsagittifera roscoffensis. Next base: position 37,882,058 of record NC_087067.1, on the reverse strand, counting down.
TGTAAGATTTTCAGGTAGATACCGGTAAATCCAGGCAAGACGCATCCCTGAGTTTTCACGGAAACTAGTTATCGGGACTTCAAGGACCAAATATATCAAAACAGCTCTAGCAAAATCAACAATTCACTCCTACCGCGGCGCAACGCTTCATGATCTGTCTGAAACAATTTTGCAATACAAACTAAAGCACCTAAATTCGGTAACAATAGTTGCTGGATACAATGATAACCGGCTGCATCCACAAGAAAAAGAACAAAGGAAAAAATTGATTAATCTCGTCTTATGATAATTCGATTTGTACACCAACATACACTTATTGTCTCACCTAATCTCAATATAAATCCAACCCCTGAAAAGTTCTGCCGTGTTGACATCTATTTCTCGTTCTACGGTAATGATTTCTTTTCTAATTTTCTTGCAAATATAATCTTTAAAATCTCTCGCTAACTTTACATCGTCGTCCTTATTCAAATGGCTACTCAAACACATTGCCTTATTTGTAAAAACAGCTTGCGAGGCGATGTTTGGTGCTTCACATGCTCAGGCTGCATGCATGTAAAATGTAGCGGCCTAGACGGCAGCAGTGATGACTATGACAATTTCAGCTGTCATCGCTGCACCTCCCAATTTCACCGAGCTAACGACACACAAGAATGCAATCCCCCAACCCTAGCTACAACAACACTCGCCCAACTCTACCCTCACCCTTCCACTGATCCACTCTTACAAAACTCAAGAGATCCCTCCACTAAAGAACCTGTAACAACACAAGACCCATGTTCAAAACCCTGTCCAGAACTCATAAAACCACACGAAAAATATACACCGAAGTGGTTCACTGGAAACCGGTCTTTATGATCTTATCAAAAAACATTTTTGGTTAAAACTTAATTGAAACCCTCCATGAACAGCCTAATAGAAAACAACAAAAATACCTTCGATATGCGCGCAGCAATGATCTTTCTACACTTACTACTGTGCAAAGCAAAAGCAAAGCGATTTAAGCAATGGCAGGACGGAGACCTGGATGACCTATATAACGGAGGAAAGGCGCTGCAAATAGGTAAGATAAAAGGAAGTAGACGAAAAACTGAAACTGAAGCACAACAGTTCAACAAACTAATGAATACCGGAAAAATATCGAGCGCAATAGCAAAACTTAAGGACACATCCAAAAGCATTCTTTCGCTCGACTAGATCGTCAAAGATAAACAGTAGAACAGATTCTTATTGCGAAGCACCCACAATCTGAACTTATTGATGATAACTATATTACACAGTCTCAAATGAAACAGTCCGTTTCCATCCATCGATATTTGATCAGATAAACGCTTGAAAATGTGGCATTGAATATGCGATTCGATCAGACGCTAAGAGATTAAGATTAATATAGCAAAACCTACGCCGATGCGATTTTACTGAAAGATGCCGAAAATGCTTTTAACTCACTAAATCGAAAGATGGCATTGAAAAACTTCGAAAATACCTGCACATCTCTTTAAACAGCGATGAAGAACTCGCGCTCCAATCCATCTGAACTGTTCGTTTTGGCCATAAAAATCCTCACAAAACTTTTATCAGTAGATAACGTAACCCAAAAGTGGTAAGCGGACGACGGAAACCCGGTCGGTAAATTAAGCAATCTACGAACCGTCTTAAATGAATTCTTTGGCTACCATTTTAAAGCATCCAAATTCCAGCCCATAGGCAAGGGTTAAAAATTCGGTGAAGCCGAAGTTTTTTTTTCGGAAAAACAGGATTCACTACAAAGACTGGCGCCCGAGTGCTTAGTTCTGTTATAGGAACAAAATCTGAATGAAAAAATTTCTTTGAGTTTCAACAGAATGAGCACATCAAAATTTTGAAAAACTAACACTTTTGCCTGCTATACTAAAAGTGTCCAAGAACAGCTTTCATTTTTAACCAGGACAACGCATAATACTATGGAAAACTTAGAAACATGTGAAAAGATTATCATTCAACAACTAATGCGTAACCTAGTCGGCAAAGACACATTAAACCCCCAGTTCCATGAGATATCTTCCTTGCCCCTTAAAATGGGCGTCATTAACATCAAACTGCTATCCGACTATGAAAACTATCTAGACTGATATAAGGGAACATCAATAGTACTGAAATCTCAGGTTGTGCAGATTTCAACCTGAATCGTGCCCTTTACCGTGCAAATGGAGGTTACACACACATAAGACAATTAAATAAGAGACACAATCGCCAACCTCATGAAAAAGTTTTGCCATGACGTCGAGATTGAGCCGAAACTTCAGCCACTGCAAGGCGAAAGCTTTATCAACAATTCAACTACAGCTGAAAATGAGCACGACTTGACATTAAATCAGACAGACTCTGGGGTTGACGATTCAGCCGCGCTGTCTTCGACGTGAAAATTTTCACATACAATTATCACGCAACGCTGAAGAAATCCAAATATCAGCAAATCATTTAATAGAGCAGAGTAGTTTCTGTCAGCTGGTTTTGAACGATGCAGCGATTAGCCGGAAAAGTAAGTCAAAAAAGACAAGAAAGCTACCCGCAACCAAGAAAACTAAGTCAAAAAAGACAAGAAAGCTACCCGCAAAAAAAGCTTCGCGCACTTCAGGAACTTTATACTATAAAGGGGTGCAGATCGCTGCACAAAATTCAATTTACCAAAAACTCAAAAAAGCGCTATTGTAGAGGAAGGACGGCTGAGATAAATTAACATTTTGACGATGCATTTATTGCTGATATATGACTTCATTGTTACAATGAGACAGTTTGCTGATATATATGCATTTTTACAAGGCTGGTATGGCCCTATCCAGCTTCTGAAACGACCGTAACCAAACGGAAGGGCCTCTTTGTAATTTATCTTTTTTTTCAAATATAATACCTGAGAAAAATATTCGAAAAAAAACATTAGGAAAAGAAGCCGACTGAACTGAAGCCGATCGATCTCAGTGCCAAAAATGTACCAAACAAATTTGGAATCCTTCAATACAAAAACTCATTTGCAAACCTTGACGTAGAAAAACTAAATACCCCGTCGTTACTGCATGGAGCTAATAAAAATGCAACGCTAAGCAACCATTGGCACTATTAGAAACAAGGAACTATTAGAGATGAGTCCAGAAGACATGCGTCCTGTGCCTAAGGCTATATAAGGGGGAAAAAGCCTAGTACCCGATTGCAATACCCTTGCTATCGCTAGGGCAAAAATTAACATCAAAATTATACTTATACCTACATTGCTTTGAGTTCTAGATATAGCACGAGTAGTAACTAGTACCCGTTAGTTATATTTGAATTTTCATGAAACTGAGTGCTTCAATGAGACTATATTCCAATTTGGAACGCTTGCTAATCTAGAACGCTTGAAGCGTAAACAATTTTCAGTTTCTTTTAGAAGACAGGCGAAACTGCACTTCGCAGGCAAGCAGCAAAAACAAGCAAAAAAAATATAAGCCATTATTTAGTGCGCGTAAAACGAATCAAACATTTGCTATCGAACTGTCTAAAAGAACTTGAGCTGTAAATAGATACTGAAATTGGACTAAGTTCAGATACTGAAAATTTGGCCAACAGACAGTTGGAAAAGAGCCCATGAATTCAAGGAAACTGCTTGACCGCTTTGAAAGCTTTTCAACTTTCGAGTTTCAGCAAAAAACTATACGGCCTTGCAGCTTTTGAATCTGGAAATTCATTTACGATTGATTTTTTTTTTTGATAAAAATAGCCCACATTGAAAAATTTGGATCAAAGTATAGCATTCTTATTCAGCTGGTAATTTTGAAAATTAAACTAAACTTTCGGCGTCACCACTTTCATAGTTGGGCAGCGGAATTCGCCTACCTTTTAAAAATGAATTTGTATTGAACTCGAACAACAAATATTTACAAACATTATTCAAACGACCATTAAAACATGAATGACCTTGTGTAATTATTAGAGCATTTTAAAATTTTTTCCTTAAATTAAAAAATCAACATTACATATTTAAGTGTCTTCACTACGTTCATTCACACTTCAAAAATGAGACTCAGGTTAAAAAAAAGGAAAACAGCCAACTAAACTTAAATACAGAACTTAAAAGGAACAAAGGAGCACCAGAATTGGGAAGGCAAAAAACGTAATAAACTGCACAAGACTAGATGGCCCGGCTGACAATAAAAAATGAACTGTTCTTATACCAAATTGTTGCTGAGTAGAAAAATACATCCAATAGCTGAAAATCCAGATCAGTTAGCCTGAAAATGTCATCAATGGGTTAAATTTTTTCAAAGAGACCAAAACTATGGGTCAAAAAATTTCACTTGCAGAAATTTTTAGTGTAGAAAAGGCGCACCTGTATTTTAAAAAAAGTCAACCTAATTGTCTACATTTATCTAACCGTGGAGCTATTTTATTTTTTGATCCCTCAAAAATGCCATACCCAACCGCTACGATGTCAAGAGACTCTTTAGGCCTGCATTACTTTAAAGTGAACGCCCTCCAGGTGTGTTAGTTCTAATTGCCATGCAAAATACCTAAGCAATAAAAGACAGGGACTAACCAGGTAAACTAGTTTTGTTAGGGCAGCAAAGTGAACTAAAACCTTTACCACATATACATTGACTATGATTTTTTCGATTATTTAATATAATCGGGTCAAAATTATCATGACAGCCAAAAATATTTCACTTGTCAGTCATGACGTAGCCCAGTCAAAAATTCCTTGAAAATTTATAGATCAAATGAGTGTAACAAAAAATGATACAATAAGCTTCTATGATGAAACATACTTTAAGCCAAACTCAAAATAGTTTTTATCATATACTGTGCTGAGTACACAAGCAGCACCTGCAACCATTATTGCGACGGACATCTCTCTTTGAGAAAACACCCCGCCCTCGTTTCTCGGTTTATGCGCTGTGGAAAAATAAAAACAGGATAACCTTTCGTCAAGTTCCAGTGGCTCGACATTTTCTTCTTCATTCGTCAAGGCAATCTCGTCAATTTCTGCTAAAATAAATTCATTTTTGTTGTCTTCTAGTTTAGAGTCTTCTGTAGATCCAGTTTGATCAAGTTCAGCGGCCAAAGGATCAGACACATCTAGATCAGCAGGTAGTTCCGGTGGATAATTGTTTTCTACATGTTTTGTTTCTCCAGAATTATTTAGATCTTCAAATAAAGAATCTACCATCTCAGTTTTTCGAGAACTTTTTTCATAGTTGTTCATGTTCTATTAGGGACATCTAACGATTCTAGAGAACACGATTCAAAAAACTGAAAAATGATTCAGAAGAGTTAATGTGAAGAATTAAAGAAAGAGCTGGTCGACAGAGGCCTGGGAGGCCTACAGATCAGAAGTTAACCTGTGAATCTGTGACGAGTAAGAAGAATGACTAAGGAGAATTAAGAATTTTTTTCATGTTTTCTAAATAATCAGGTAAAAAAAATCATAGTAACAGAGGTTATAGTCAGGAGTCCCTTCATTGTATATCCCAAATTTTATACTTATAATCGTGATATAGCCGAAATCTTTTAGCCGTGCCATTTGACAAAGGGGTTGGTTTGTTTCATGAAAAAAGACCAATACGAAGCCAAACTACAAGACTTTTACAGTCAGACCATTTTGAAACATTAGATAACACTGATGATTCGGTGGTGTTAAAAATGAAAAGAATTTTTTTCAGGTTTTCCAAATAATCAGGTCATAAGTATCATAGTATTATTAACAAAGAGCTGTTAAGTCTGAAAAAGATCAATGACTTATTTTGAGAATGCGTTAAAATTGTAAATTCAGACAAACGTTTTCGCACATTTTTGTGCATCATCAGGTTTTGAAATTCTTAACTATCTGTACAAAACGATCAAAGATCATAAAGTGTCATACACATCATTTTTTCAAAATTTATAAAATTCAACCAATCACAAACTTACAAATATTACTGAAAATATTTAACAACTATTATGTAACAATTTGAAACATTTAGTCACAAATTTGTGAGAGTTTTCACCTTTTTTGTTTTTACAATTTCGTTTTGTCGCTGATTTCATGCTAACATGTATATTTCAAAATTTTTGGTTTTCGCCAGAACTTTTGGTTCTGAAACTATATCCTTAGTGTCAGCTCCCCACTTCTAAACTCGTGGCGCGTGTTAATTGCCGGTCTCTCTTTCCTAATGTGCAGCGCCTCTAAAGTAAGTAACCTAATGTTGCTGGAGGCCTGGTCACTTATCTTCCAATTAAACTCCGACTTACCACTCTCACTATCACACTGCCTTATATGCTGTCCAACTGGGGTATCCTTTTTTTCGGTGTTCCTCAATCCTTGTGGTGAGATGTCGGACCGTCTACAGTACCAGACGGTTTCATTTTTATTTCGATAGTCATCATCTGATATATCACCCCGCATTTTACGTGCTACCAAAACAAACAGCATTCACCTTCTACACTTTTTGACCTGTACGTGACCTCCTTATTGCACTCGGGACATATTCCGTTAAAATCTTTTTCGGGCAATAACATTTCGAATATAACAATAACGAATATCCCTCGATAGTGCAGTTTCGTAATGCTTCAGCCAAAAATATGCTAAAATAGCGGCGAGATGCCCCCATTGCCAAAACATCTTTCTGAACTTACCAGTGTTTCATTGCACTGGAAATGGACATGACTAACTGTCATGTTCAACAGTCTCTTCATGGTTTTCCTAGCAATTGATGGTGGTTCATTTTTCTCATACAGTTTTCTCAGAGCTATGTCTATTGCTTCTTTGAGTGGAATATTTGTATACAAACTCTACACATCTAGAGATATCAAATTATCATTGGGCTCCAGATTAATGCTCTCTATGATTTCTCTCGCATCTAGTGAGTTGATTTCGATGTTTGCGTCGTCAATTTTCTCGAAAAATTTTAAAAGAACCCTGTTCAAGTTATAATAATAGCTACCAGGCAATGAGACGACCGGTCTTAATGGGGTATTCTCTTTATGCACATTTGTCAACCCATAAAACCTGGCGGGCTGCCCCACAGTAGACCTTATCCTTGTGTAGAAATTTTCACTTATATCGTCTTTTTTCCTCATAGCCAACAACTTTTTTTTGATGTCTCTTTCTATCTTGTTTCTCTAATAATCGCATCAGTTGTTCCTTTGCTTTCGCTGAATTGATTTGAATCTAATGTATCAGACAAGTTGTTCTCGTAGGTGTCCTTACTCATTACACCAAAACCCATTCCCTTTTCATGTGGTACCGCAACTAATCCATTACTCTTCAGATACTTTCGGGTCTTCCCAACCCCCTTGTCAGATGGTGTTTTTTCCCTCGTTTAGCGTAGGTTTTTGCCACAGCGTCGATCTCACATAGGGCCTCTCCAAAGACTTTACGATTTTTGAGATCCGATACAAATATGGCAATAACGGCGAGAAAGTGTGTCTCAAAAAATTTATCCCTGAAGGGATGTTTCGGCCTTAATGCCGACACTTGTTGTACCCAAATTGGTAATTCAACATCATCAAGAGCTTTTACCAAACCCTCACCTTGCTTCCCTAGAGGTCGGTCTTGCCTTTCTGATAGTTTCATTAGCTTCTTCTGATGGGTCTCTCCGACTGTTGTTGTTTGTTTTGTCCCCTGAGACTTAAGTATTTCATTACCGAAGGCCAAAACTTCTCATCTACACCCCTCTGTACTGCGCCTCTCGACTTTCTACTTTGACTTCAACGTTCTTCTCATCTGTCCTTGCCTTTTTAATCACCGTTCTTAGAAGTTTTATCTGACAACTGTGTACCGCTTGGCTCGAAAAAACCCCATGTTCCGGTACCCTGAACCTCAAAAAATCAGGTATACTGTAGAATTCCAGACAAATTTTCAAAAATTTAACACGTTGGTGGCAAATGATAAATATAACAAATATGGACGCATAATCACCGACTAATTTCAAAAAGAGTTTGTTTTTTAAAGTCCAAATCAAGATTGGAGGTGGGAGTACATCTGTGCTCATTGGTTAGCAAGCCACGAGGAAAAAACCTCACGTGACACAAAGCAACACAATTAACACAACTCTAACTTACCATTTCCGTTGAAGCCTCCTCGTAAGTCGGACCAAAAGTTTCTTCGCCTCTGTTCAGCAGTATTCTTTTCTCCACCCTCCTTATCGTTTGAGATCTCTTTTTCGTGATTGAACAAAGCTTGCACAAAACAGCTGGCTGGTTGTCTGGGTGTTCGAACACAATCCGCAAAGACTTTAGCTCCAGCTGGACGTCCTGGTGCAGTGCCTGATATTCGTTGACCAGCTTCGTTCTTCTCTTCCTCTTTGAAATGATACACCTCGTAATAGAAATGACAAGAATACCCGACCTGATCAGCTGATTCCTGATATCTCAGGTACCGTTGTACCGTTTCTCTGACAATATACAATTGCGCTGATATTTGTCAGTGTATTCAGGATTTCTGTAAATTCCTCTGCAACGCAAGCTTTGTAATTGTTTGTGCGGTGGCTGTTGATAGAATTATTGATGATTTTTTGCCACACCACCACTTGACGTTTTTTTGCTAGAGGTGCCCTGAAGAGTAGGCTTGCGAGTTACTTCTGTGGGTTCGTGGTGTTCGGGTTTAAAGAAAGTCCGAGAATAGCCAATGTTTTTGGCAGAAATTGTTCTTTTTACGGGTTGCTAAGTTGTTCCAGGCTGTGGTAGAGGTCGCTAGCCGCTACAATGTAGACCATTTCATTTCTAACATGGTAAATTATAAAATGATTTTTCCTCTTAAAAGTTTTTTCCCCAAAAAAAGGGAATTAAAAATGAAATTACATCTCCTTGTAGGAGAGACCCTTATTGAGAATTGCCTCAACGCCGTAGGGTTTCAAATTTCGACATCTAAATATTTTGAGATGCGTTAAAATTGTAAGTTCAAACAAACCTTTTGCACATTTTTGTGCAGCTTCAGGTTATAAAATTCTAAAATATCTCTACAAAAAGATCAAAGCTCATAAAGGGTGTCACGCATATCATTATTTCAAAATTAAAAAAATTCAACCAATCACAACTTTACAAATGTTACTGAAATTATATTACAACTATTAAGTAACAATTTTAAACATTTAGTCAGAAATTTCTGAGAGTTTTCACATTTTTTCTTTTTACAATTTCATTTTGTTGCTAATTTTATGCTAACATGTGAATTATTTCAATTTTTTTTATTTTAGCCGGATATTTTTGATTCTGGAACTAACACTAAGGCTAAAACAAAAAATTTTGAAATAACTTACATTTTAGCATGAAATTAGCGACGAAACAAAACTGTTAAAACAAAAAAGTGAAAACTCTGAGATATTTGTGACTAAATGCTCAAAAATGTTAAATAATAGTTGTTACACATTTTCAGTATTATTTGTAAGAATGTGATTGGTTGAATTTTTTAAACTTTGAAAAATTGATGTCAATGACACTTTTTATGGTCTTTGATCTTTTTGTACAGATAATTTAGAATTTTAAAACCTGAAGATGCGCAAAATACGCTAAAGTAATGACTTAAGTGAACATTTTTACACCAAACTGAGATCAACAGGTGGTCAGCCGGCTGGTTTGTACGGTTTGCAACAGTGCATAAGAAAGACATACCACGGCGCCCTGCTCTATTTCTGCCTGGACGTTCATATGATATTTTGAACAAAATTTTGGCCAAATTTTATGATAAAACTGAAAAAGCAACATAGAAACAAACACACAAGAACCACAAGAGGTTGAAACAACACGCAAGAGTCACTGGAGTGCTCATTATTCCTGCATCAAAATGACTACTCTCCAAGAGCAAACAGAACGACCCAGAGCAGCTCAAGGAATACTTAAAGCTGTCCCAGAGTGCTGAATTGGAGCTGAAGTCACTGAGATTGGTAAGGGCACACAAACAGAGACTGGCAGAACTGAATGGTAATATCAGGGGCAAACAACAGAGACCATCGCAGACAAGGAGGAAGGTGACAAGGAGTAGAGACAGGGGTGAGGAGAGTGTGATTTGTTTGATTTTGTGACTTGTGAGATTTTTTACTCGCAGCCTGCAAAACAATGACTACAGTACTTTTGCCTGCTGTTTCGCTCAGACGAAGTTTAAAAAGAAAATTAACTTGGAAATATGTCTTAGACTATTAAAAGTTCTTTAATAATTTTCAAGTATGTGTAAATAGACTGAAGTTTCTGAGAAGGTGTCTGAAAAACGATCCAATACCGGTCTTTTTGAAACTTAGGGTCCGCGAGAACAGGGTTTTTAGGACCAAGTTGTGCATAATTTTTAAATAAAACTGTTTAGGACTGAAACGTCTAGGGCAAATGAGGACAGGAAAAGGTATGACGAGACGGTAGTGAAAACCAAATCGCTGGCGCAAAAATAAATTGACGAACAGTGGTGGGCATCCATTTTCCATTTCTTGAGGCGTCAAATTAAGGCAAGCTTAAAGACAACATCAGAAAGTTATAGAAAAAAGTTCGAACAACTGTCCGAGAGACAAGATAAACCTCTTGGGGGGAATCAGCGATCAGTTAAAGTGCTTGATAAAATTGAACAGCCTGGATGGGTACATGAAGTGCTATCAATGAGTCCGAAGCATCCAATTAGACACAAATTCAACAAAACGCTCTTTTTGGCTGTTATCGAAATTTTCCTCTCACAAACGAAAAACAGAAAAACATCTGTTGAATTTTTTTTGTGATTTAGAAGCCGCGGTAAATGCATGTGGAAAAAAGTAAGGCAAACCGCAAGAGGCAAAGCCGTTGAAAAAAACGAGGAAATGTCTCAAACATATTGGGTTGCTGGCTGTGCCTTTTGATAAGAGGTTTGGTTTTTCCATAAAGAAGAAACAAATGTATGAATGAAAACTGGAATCTTTGTCGCAATCTGCTCAGTTTTTTTGCTTTTGAAAAAAGAGGCAACCACTGATGAGATGATGCTGGAAATTGAGAATGAACTTAACAAAAAATTATTTGCCATGAACGAAAAAGACGAAATAAGCTATCAATTATTCTCTAAGATGAGGTCATCAGGGGCGCAATCCAACCGTTTAAACCGTTTAGCAATGCTGAGACACCCCGTACGACCAGTACTATCACTTCCGGGCATCTCGTATGAAAGTTGCTAGGATAACAAAATGCTAGCATAGTTTTTTGACAACATCGATGAATCCAATATAGATAACAATACTAAAGATGCCAGAAAAAAATGAAGTCATTTATCTAGATTCGGATGAAATCATAATATCACTTGATGTGAAAAGCTTACACACCAATGTGCCTCTGAAGGAGGCGATTGAAATTGCCTTACAGAAGCTCTACAACCAAGAGTCTCCTCCTGAAATTCAAAGAGCAACCATGAAAAGGCTTTCGAATATGCCGGCCAGCGAAATATATTTCAAATCTAATTATTCATGGTACGTGCAAGTTGATGGTCTAGCAATGGGCGCTTCCCTCGCTGTAATTTTTTAAAACCTATTGCTGAAAGAGTTTGAGTTTGCTCTAAGATTAAAATTACTGGCAAGAATGGAGATACAGCCGATGAATGACAAAAACGGTTTGTGCCCATGTTGCAGCAGGAAAGTAACATACAGATCAAAGGGGGTTGAAGGTTGAATGCGAGAGTTGCCAAAACTGGCATAATCTAAAATGCGGAAAAGTATCCGATGATTAATACGCTTCAAAAGCCGAGATAGTCTGGTATAGTGAAAGCTCCTCCCATGCTAAGAACAAGGAGAAGGCTACTCTTCAAATAAATTTGTTCCTCAGATACGTGGATGACATTGTTAGAACAGTTAAATGTGAGCCGATTTGTTTTCTCGATGCCGCCAATTCTTTTCATCCAAATCTGCAGTTCACTCGAGAGGAAACTAATTCAGAGAGAAGTTTGCCTTTTCTGGATTTGAACAAAAAAATGTATCGCAGAATAGGGTTGTAACCTGCAATTGGTATCAAAAACCATCAGATACTGCGACTATATTGAACTATCAGCAATGTAGTCTTGAGGGGAAAAGCGCAGATGTTAGTTGGGAAATTATAGAAAGGTCGAACATCCAAACAAAACTGTTAACACTAGAGGCAATAAATATCAGGAAAGAAAAACCGATCTTGAACACAAGCGATGAGTTTAGAGCAGGAGGTTAACACTGAAAATTTAGTCCGAAAAAAATTGTTTTTTTTTTTAAAACGTACATCTCTAAATCAAAACTATGACTCAGAAACGTCCAGATGAAATACATGAAAGTCTATTAAATAATTGTAGAGGTAAAAAATATTTTATTCTAAACAGAACCTCTAGAAGTCAACTGTGGTTGGCTAATTTTTTAACCTGATGGTTTAGATCCGAAATGTTTGTGAATTATTGTAAAAAACATTTGTAAAATGATATTTTTTTGTCAATTAGATTAGTTTTTTGTAAAAATCCATATGATGCACCTAGGTGCAATAAAGTTTGAAATTCACTTTTTATAATAATTCTCTTGAATTTTTGATCACGCTGAATTAGACTCTGATGAGAACATAATTTCTCTAATCTAAATACTTTATACACTAATATTCCACTCAAAGAAGCTATCGACATTGCACGCAGCAATTTTTCTGAGCAACAGAAACTCCCGGCAGTGCACGCCAAATTATGAAGAGATTGCTAAACCTTGCTGTAGGTCAAGTACAATTTATATGCAGTAGCATGTGGTATACACAGAAGGATTGTTTGGCTATGGGAGTTTCTCCTGCAGTCATACTGGAAAGTTTGTGGATAAAAGAGTTCGAACGTGTTCCCAAAAATTGCAAGCCAGTTGATGATCTAAGTGGCATCTGGCCAGAATGTTAAAAAATTTATGTTTAGTCAGAAATGTGTTTATTGTAAAAAATGTTCAAATTGGATCCATCAAGAATTTGGTAAGCTTCAAGAAATGCAATATAAAATTATAGCTAAGATTGTTTGGTTTTGCTTGACCAACACTCAGAGGAAAAAAACTCCTACAGAGATACGTAGATGATATCGCGGGAACTGTGAAAGGAGATCCAGAAAAAATGCTAAACGCGGCAAATCAATTACATCTTAATCTATAGTTTACTTGAGAAAAGGCAAACAAGAAGAGCAACTAAACCTTTCTTGACATTAACATTAACGTGGACGCACGTAAAAACGTAATCTGCGGATGGTATCAAAAAAACAACTGATACCGGAAAAAATTCTTAATTTTAGGATCTGCGCTCCATTATAAGAAAAACAAAATAGAAGGCAAAGATCATCGAACTTTTAGAAGCACTTCAACTTGGAATAAGTTCGATGATGCCGTAAAGGTAAATAGAAAACAGTGGGTGGGCAACCAATATCCAGAACCTTGTACTGATAAAATTATTTCAAGGACTCTTGACAGACTCATCAAAGGAGAAACCAATAAGAGCCCTGGTAACGACCTACATCAAAGGAGATTTGCTAATACAGGCACACCACCTATGATGGTGGTGCACAACCGAGGCAATGAAAGTCTGATATTTGCGATTCAAGATTTCAAGTTGTGGATGTAACCCCATCTATTTTGGCCCAACGGTTCGACATCTAACCACTAGAAGAGACGAACACGGAAAGAGTACTCACCCGTAGGACAGAATCTAAGGCAGTGTGGAAATGAGGGCACGAGCGCGGGAATGTCACTGGGGATAGGCAAACAAGAAGAGCAACTAAACCTTTCTTGACATTAACATTAACGTGGACACACGTAAGAACGTAATCTGCGGATGGTATCAAAAAAACAACTGATACCGGAAAAAATTCTTAATTTTAGGAGCTTCGCTCCATTATAAGAAAAACAAAATAGAAGGCAAAGATCATCGAACTTTTAGAAGCACTTCAACTTGGAATAAGTTCGATGATGCCGTAAAGGTAAATAGAAAACAGTGGGTGGGCAACCAATATCCAGAACCTTGTACTGATAAAATTATTTCAAGGACTCTTGACAGACTCATCAAAGGAGAAACCAATAAGAGCCCTGGTAACGACCTACATCAAAGGAGATTTGCTAATGCAGGCACACCACCTATGATGGTGGTGCACAACCGACGCAATGAAAGTCTGATATTTGCGAATCAAGATTTCAAGTTGTGGATGTAACCCCATCTATTTTGGCCCAACGGTTCGACATCTAACCACTAGAAGAGACGAACACGGAAAGAGTACTCACCCGTAGGACAGAATCTAAGGCAGTGTGGAAATGAGGGCACGAGCGCGGGAATGTCACTGCGCTTTTGTTCCCTTGGCTCAATAAATACATAATTTCTTCGTAGGTAGTTTATTCAGTATGTGCCAAGTACACAGTCAGTGATCGCAACCTGTGATAAGAGAGAGCTTCCCTGCTTGAGAAAACTACCTGCCCTGGGTTCCTCGGTACATAAGATAAAGTTTTAACAGATCTTACCTAGAAAAATCTGAGCTAGGGAAGACAGCATTTGAACTTTCAAAACTATATATTGTGAAGGTAATCGGAAGTGTTTAAAAGGAAAATTAAAGACTAAATCTTGAAAGTATTTGAGAATTTATTATGTCTGAGAACTGAAATCCTAAATAAACAATAAGTACAAACACAAGCGAATTCTCCGGTGGTAGAATTTCGTTGTAAACCTATGTCAAGCTTATATAACAAGCATGCAGAAACGAAGCTGAAAAGATTCAAAATCTTGCTCAGCTAATTAAAGAGAAAAACGGGGAAACCCGACACGATCAACAAGACTTTGAATCTCCCAAAACCAGATGTCGATTACCCAAAAATAACCAAATCTAACCTTAAATAGTTTTTTCGAATTGAGTTTCTGTGAATACCTGAGACTGTTTCAAGGTGTTTGATTTGGGAAATAATTAATGTTTTGCACATTGGATTAGTTTCCTTCCAGCTATACAGTTGCACAGGCCAATAATATGATACTCGGGTCGTACTACAGCGACGACAGAGGAAAAAACATGAACCAAGAAGAACAAGTTTATTGTAAAAAAAGTTGAATTGATCAAATTTGCCGACCTGGTCGGAAAATGCTTGAAAATCAAGTATATCGTTAAATCAAATTAAAATCAAGGTTCATCAAGAAAACCAGTGTAGAGTTTCCTGAAGGTACTGAACATGGCAAATTTTTCAGACCAAAAACAAATTTTTTCCTTGAATTGTTCAAGGTTTCCATTTTTTCTATGTTAAGTTTCAGAAAAATCAAAACACAAAGGAAAATCATGAGTCTCAAGGCATAAGCAACCTTTTGACTGTTTGGAAAAAGCGCTACTCCAGAAATATTCAAATTTACTAAGCAAGTGAAATTATGAAATTGAGAGCTAACCAAAACAGTTCAACTAGTCCAAGTTCTCAGAAATTGTTACAAATTTTTAATATTTCGTATGTCCTCACTCACTAGGCTATAAAGTCACTTTCATTGAAAGTTTAACACAACAGAGTTTCCATCAGTCTGCTTTTCCGGCCCTCATTACTGTGGTTTAAAAAAATTTGCGTCATTTTCCATTGGAACTATTTTCTACAATACATATATCGCAATTTAAAAAACTCAGTATTTGTGCTAATTTTTCCCACTGGTTCATTATTCTAGTTTTTCGAAATTAAAAAAATACGTTTTCTTGGAATATTTATTTCTCTTTGGAGCTTGCTCTACGTGCATGCAATCGTCTTGTGTAATATGTAGATAATATCGAAAATACGATTAAGCAGAAATGGAAGGCTTTTTCTTGATGTGAACATTCTTTTCCTTGCTACAATATTTTAAAAAGTTACAATTCGAACAATTTAAAACACCACAGTACAAAGTTTTGATTCTTGAGAGCGAGTGTAACCTGCCACATTCAAGACATGCAACTCTCTTGTTTCTATTCAAGGACGGCATCTCAATGAGGAACAAAAAATTTTTAACAATTTGGGAAGTGAGCGGTTTAAATAATCCCAAAAAAATTATGTGTGAGACTGACACTACTTTGAAATATCCGAAATATTGAACGAAAAGTAGTAGTATCCAATTAGTTGGTAACTTCAGTTGGTAAAGTTTTACAAGTGATTTGAATGTCAAGGAAAGTCAAAACGAATAAAAACTGATGAAGTATTGTATAACAAATGACTCAATCACAATAGTGTTCTCTCTTATTTTGGAGCAATTTTCATATCATTCAATCAGAGACGAGCTTTACTTCTCTTTAAATTTTTAAATTTTTTCATTATAATCAATCAGAACCAAGCTTTTCTTATCGTGGAATTTTCAACCGGTTTCATGTCAACTAATCAGTTCCGAGCCTTACTTATAAAAGAAACCTTAACTGCAGTACAAATCAATAGAAACCGGGCTTAATTTTTTCATATAATATGAGTAATTTTGATATCAACCAATCAGAATTGAGCTTTCCTTATTTTCGAAAGTCTTAACAGTTTTAATATTAACTAACAGAATGAAGTATTCACAGGTTATTAGCAAATCTATGTGGAAGGAAATTCAAAATCAACCAATCATATTGATTCACTCGCAATTTTTTTAATTTCCCTGTCTTCAAATTTTTTATAGGATTTTCCATTGGTTTTTTATTGAAATAAAGAAAATTATTTTACTAATTATTGAAAATTATTTTCTTACCAAATATCCTTCCTCTACGTTTTTTTATAAAATTACTTTATGTACAACAAAAATAACTAAGATCCTCATCAACGTCATCACTCTACCATTCTAAGTTTTTAAAGAGATTTCGAAATCTGAACAAAGCCTATTTTGAACAATTTGAATGTTTTGTTTTAATAGATAATTTATAACGTCTGAGACCTGAAATCCTAAATAACCGATAAGGCCAAAGACAAACGAATTCTCCGTTGATAGAATTTCGTTGTAAACCTATGTCAAGCTTATATAACAAGCATGCAGAAACGTAGCTGAGAAGATTCAAAATCTTGGTAAGCTAATTAAAGAGAAAAACGGGGAAACCCGGCACGATCAACAAGACTTTGAATCTCCCGAAACCAAATCTCGATTACCCAAAAATAACCAAATCTAACCTTAAATAGGTTATTGGAATTGAAATTCTGTAAATACCCGAGACTTTTTCAAGGTCTTTGATTTGGGAATTAATTAACATTTGGCACATTGGATTAGTTTTCTTCCAGCTATACAGTTGCACAGGCGCTTAATATGATACTACAGTGACGACAGAGGAAAAAACATGAACCAAGAAGAACAAGTTAGTTGTAGAAAAAAACGAATTGATCAAATTTGCCGAAATTTCTTAAAAAATCAAATGCATCGTTAAATCAAGTTAAAATCAACATTTATCAAGAAAACCAGAGAAAAACATGACAAAAAGTTGATCGATTTGAAAGTTTTTGTGGCGGGTTGTAATTTTGTATACTGTTGTTGATATACAAAAAGTAATTTGAACAATTTCCACGCAGAGTTGAAGAAAAGCGACTTGAGAAACCAAAAAAAGGTTCTAAAAAATTGATCACTTTCGGAATTAACCAACAATAAACTACATTCTTGGTTTAGAACTAATGATACATCAAGAATGTATTCTTGAAATTAGCAAAAATTTTCGATTTAGTACGAAACAAGTTTTTTCTTTAGCAGAGATGTCCAAGAAAGAGCATTAGCATAGTGACAGTTCAGAAAAAAATATTCAGCAGACACAATTTACTTGTAGAAATCGTCATCAAGGATAAGAAAAGTTACACTCTCAGTAGGCTTGAAGGTGTAATTGAAAGCATGGAGGATTTCGAAGAAAAAAGAAAGCTACTTTTAGCTAATTCTCCAAAAAACTGTAGGCTAAGGGTAGAGTTACCTGAAGGTACTGAACATGGCGAATGAATTTTATTCAGTTTATTAAAATCGATACAAATTCTGAGAATTTTCATTACTCTTGCATAATTGAAAAAACCTACTTTTTATTCAGGACTTTAACAAATTTACGATTCTGGTGTTTAGAAAAGAAAAAATAGGAGGAAGCTTCAAAGACAATTTTCGAAAATTGCAACTATCATTTGACAAAGTTCTGTGGATAGACACATTTGCGGATAAACACAGTTTTTGTTTATTCAACTAAATCAGTATTGAATCAACCTTGGTAACAGATAAAAACAAGCATATTAGAAAGTGGTCATATTTCAAATAAAACTTCTTCATAACTGTTCCTTATCTCTCGTATGCTTCTACAACATTATTTATAATGATTTTTTCAAATAAGTCTTCAGTTAATTAATTCCCGGTTTGTTTTATATAATTTCTCGCTATTGAACTCACTTTGCCTGAAAATTTGGGCAAAACCGGAGAATTTAAGGGGAAGAAGTATCAATTGAACAAACAATTTGACGGCAGAGGTAAAATTAGTGGTAAATCTCAAACTTCTGAACATTATGTTGTAATTTGGGCAGTTTATATTTTGCAAATGAACTTCTCGAAAAGAGTAGCTAGTTTAAACGTGTCAGCAAACTTAAATTTTTGCGGCCAAAAACTTACAATTTTCTTGCAAATTATTCGTAAAGCCTTTTTTAAATCCTGATACTTGTCCGAAATTCTCAAAATTGGTTAATTCAGAGCGATTTGGAGCCATTCAAAGCGTTCAAAAGAAAATACATAAAAACAAGGGAGAAATGGAATACATAGGTGTATTTTAACCAAAAACTCAGTAATTGAAATAAGAGCAATTCTTTTATTGGTTATCTAAAATTTTTTCTATAGCATACCTTTCTCGTGAGGTTCTCACTTGAAATACAAGCGAAATACTTATGTTTTTCTGATTTTTGTAAAAAAGCTAGAAAAAAACGATTTTGGAAAAATAACTAAGAAATAAAAATTGTGATTGATTTGCGTCGCTTAAACATTTTTGTAATACATAATTTAAGCAAGTTCGAATAAAAAACGAACTTAAATATTTTCTTAATTTTTTAATGGAATGAAACTGAGGCAACCAGATCGAAATTAAAAACATCGCAGTTTTTGCCTTGATTCCATTCATCAAATATCAGATCAATTACAGTTTAAAATATATTTCTGCTAAAATTATCAGTAATTTTGAAAAATTTCAATCAAAAAGTCGTATTATTTTTGCAAAAAAATCTTTCTTCTGTAAGTTTTAGGTCATTTTTTTCATTTGGAAAAATCAGGAAATAAGCGCTTTGAAAGCAGATTTTTGATTTCTGCTTCGTCTAACATCTTCAAAAGTAATCAATTTGCATCAAACTTAAACCTAATAGTTTAGTGGCAAAACTGTATCAATTACTGAAAGTTTTTTTGTCAAAGTAGAATTGTCTCAGATAATTTCTCTCGAAAAAATTACATAATTAAACAAATGATATCTGAATAAAAAGATTCTCAAAACTCAAATTATTGTCTTGTAATTGAAAAAATTTTGGATGAAAGTTTCCACAAAATTTCATTTTTAGGTAGACGATTGTATCTTTTATACAACCGATTTCTAATCCAAGTCTTTTTCTTGATGTGAACATTCATTTTCTTGCTGCTATATGTCAAAATATTACATTTCGAATACTTTACATTGCCACAGTACAAAGTTTGGATGCTTGAGAGCGAGTTTAACCTCTGCCACATTCAAGACATGCAACGCTCTTGTTCCTATTCAGTGACAGCATCTCAATAAATAACAAAAAAATAAAAAAAAATTTTGAGAAGTGAGAGGTTTAAAAAATTCCAAAAAATTATGTGTGAGACTTAAACTGCTGTGAAATATCCAAAATATTGAACGAAAATTAGTATCATCCAATTAGTTTGTAAATTTAGTTGGTTAAGTTTAACAAGTGATTTGATTGTCAAGGAAAGTCAAAACGAATAAAATGTGATGAAGTATTGTACAAAAAAAGACTCAATCACAATAGTGTTCTCTCTTATTTTGGAGTTTTGAGCAGTTTTGATATCATCCAATCAGAATCGAGCTTTACTTCTCTTTTTATTTTTAAATATTTTGATTAAAACCAATCAGAATCAAGCTTTTCTTATCGTGGAACTTTCATCCGTTTTCATGTCATCTAATCAGTTCTGAGCCTTACCCATATAAAGAACTTTAACTGCAGTACAAATCAATAGAAACCGTGCTTAATTTGTTTAAGGAAATTTGAGTAAATTTGATATCAATCAATCAAAACTGACCTAACCTTATCTTTCGAAAGTCTCAAACAGTTTTGATATTAACTAACAGAATGAAGTATTCACAGATTATTAGCAAATCTATAGGTAAGGAAATTCAAAATCAACCAATCAAATTGATTCACCCACAATTTTCTGACTTTCCTCTTCTTCAACTTTTTTTATAGGATTTTCCATTGGTTTGTTATTGAATTACAGAGCACTCAATCCAACTCCAATCTTGTAGTCGAAAAATTTGTTCATGAATCTAGCATTATGACTTTCTTATCAAGTATCCTCTACGTCTTTTATAAAACTACAGGTCTTTCTGTTCAACAAAAAACTAAGATCCTCATCAACGTCATCAATCTATCATTCTAAATTTTTAAAGAAATTTTGAAGTCTGATAAACGCCTATTTCGAACAATATGAATATTTTGTTTTGATAGATAATTTATAATGTCTGAGACCTGA
Source organism: Symsagittifera roscoffensis (assembly GCF_963678635.1). Lineage (NCBI taxonomy): Eukaryota > Metazoa > Xenacoelomorpha > Acoela > Convolutidae > Symsagittifera > Symsagittifera roscoffensis. The sequence goes on along the minus strand of NC_087067.1, from coordinate 37,861,496 downwards.
AATCCTAAATAACCGATGAGGAAAGAGACAAACGAGTTTTCCATTGGTTAAATTTCGTTGTAAACATAAGTCAAACTTTATATAACAAGCATGCAGAAACAAAGCTGAGAAGATTCAAAATCTTGCTCAGCTAATGAAAGAGAAAAACGGTGAAACCCGGCACAATCAACAAGACTTTGAATCTCCCAAAACCATATGTTGATCACCCAACAATAACCGAATCTAACCTTGAATAGTTTATTCAAATTGAGTTTCTGTAAATACCTGAGACTTTTTCAAGGTGTTTGATTTGGGAAGTATTTAATATTTGGCACATTGGATTAGTTTTCTTCCAGCTATACGGGGGCACTTAATGTGATACTAGAATGGCGACAGAGGAAAGAACATAAACCAAGAAGAACAAGTTGGTTGTAAAAAAAAATCGAATTGACCAAATTTGCCGACTTTGTCGGAAAATTCTTTAAATATCAAACACATCGTTAAATCAAGTTAAAATTAAGGTTCATCAAGAAAACCATGACAATTAGTTGATCGATTTGAAAACTTTTGTGGCCGGTTGTAATTCTGTATACTCTTCTTGATATACAAAAAGTAATTTGAACAATTTCCTCGCAAAGTTGAAGAAAACGAGCTGACAAACCAAAAAAAGGTTCAGAAAAATTGATCATTTTCGGATTTAACCCACATTAAACATTAAGGGAAACTGTCTTGGAAATAAAACAAGGAGGAAACCAACATATTCAGGGTACGTTCAACTAACAAAAAAAAAGTTTCAATCGGGAGTTACAACTGAAGGGCAAAAAGGTATCGATACTGCTAGACGGCAGGAGTAGCATTTCGCTCATAAGTTTTGCACTTATGATTATCTTGGAAAGCTGGGAAGCATAAAAACTTTAAAATCAAAATATTAGCGGCTAAAAACTTTGCGTCAAAAAAATTGTGTGTACATCAAAATCCAAATGGAACCAAAGTCCGAAAACTTCTTCTAGTTTTTGATAACGGCGGATAATTGATTATTCTGCCTTCTTGGTTTGGAATTCACGATTTATCAAGAATGTATTCTTAAAGTTAGCAAAAAATTGCGGTTTAGTACGAAACAGGTTTTTCCTTTAGCAGAGAATTCCAAAAAATAGCATTAGCAGAGAGACAGTCCAGAAAAAGTATTCAGCAGACACAATATACTTGTAGAAATCGGTATCAAGGATGAAAAAAGTTACACCCTCAATAGGCTTGAAGGTGTAATTGAAAGCATGGAGGATTTCGAAGAAAAAAGAAAGCTACTTCTAGCGAATTCGCCGAAAAATTGTAGGCTAAGGGTAGAGTTTCCTGAAGGTACTGAAATTGGCAAATGAAGTTTACTAAAATCGATACAAATTCTGAGAATTTTCATTACTCTTGCGTAATTGAAAAAACCTACCTTTTTATCCAAGACTTTAACACATTTACGATTCTGGTGTTTAGAAAAGAAAAAGAAGGAGGAATCTTCAAAGACACTTTTCAAAAATTACAATTATCATTTGACAAAGTTCAGTGGATAGACACACTTGCAGATAAACACATTTTTTGTTTATTCAACTGTATCAGTATTGAATCAATCTTGGTAACAGATAAAAACAAGCATATTAGAAAGTGGTCATATTTCAAATAAAACTACTTCATAACAGTTCCTAATCTCTCTTATGCTTCTACAACATTAATTATCATGATTTTTTCTTCAGTATCAAATAAGTCTTCTGTTAATTAACTCCCGGTTACAATGAGAGTAGTAGATGTTAGAGCTAAAGTGAGGGGGGAGGTGGGTGACCCCCATGTATTAAAATAGGGAATAGATCATCCGCTCACCCAGCTATGTATTAAGATTGGGTGTAGAGTCTACAATGTATTAAGATAGGGAATACCAATGGTAAGGTTTTATGGTTTGTGTGATGGTAAGATAATGGTAAGAAAAACGAAATTTTTTGGATTTTGTGTGGAAATGTCTGGTTTTTTCGCAAAAATCTCGGCGCGCATTATCTAACTGTTAAATATCACTGGTTAATTACGAGTAGATTGTAAAATGAAGGTCTTTTAATTAGTATTTTGATACATAGTAAGTCAACGGTAAGAGTTTGAGCAAAACATGAGATATTTTTTAAATTTAAAATTCAAAAAAAAATTCAAAACACAATAAGATTTGTTATAATTCGATCGAATAAAAATTTATTAGCTACTCTTGTTTCTATCTACCCAAATCTATTCTGAAATCTGCTGGAACTTCGAAAAAAGTCAAATCTCTGAATTTCTGATGAATATGTCATCAACTACAGCTGAAAGTGAAAACAATGGAAGTGAAAACAATGGAAGGTCCACCAGTCATGTTTTCTCTAATTTATTCACACAAATATTTATCACTCTTGCAAAATGGAAAAAAACTTGTAATTTGTAGATTTGTGTAGTTATATGTTTGCTAGATTTGGAAGTGTACATCCAAGTTTTAATATATTTTTCCCCTTGTTATGATAAGACTGAATCATTTTTTGCCTTGCCTCCAGGGTTGGAACTACATTCTTGTTGTTGTACCACTTCAAAAAGACTTTGAACACTGTCATTCCGTTTCTATTCCAAGCTAATTATCCAATCCAAGCGAAGGAATAGTCCTGATTTGAAGCTTTTTAAGTGCCTGTTATTCGTCAAACCTACGTTTTCTCAGCTTCTCATAATCATTGAAGTCTTTGTCTAGAGGATTGTTGTTTCTAAGTTTATTGAAACAGGCTTCATACGGCGACAATTCGGGAAAATCAAGTTTATCTTGGTTATCAAACTACTCATAAGGAAAGAATCCTTTCGTTTCGCTAGCTTTATAGGCTTTGAGAAAAGAGTTCAGACTAGTTGCCCCTCCCAGAAACTTCCTTATGTCGAGAAAATTTTTATCTCCAAACTTGAAATATATAAAGTCATTTGCTTTTTTGATGACGGGTGTTTCTTGTTCTTTATCGCGCATCAAATAAGGGATTAGGTAGGACTTGTTCAAATTCAATTCATATCTACCACTGATAAATCCAAAAACAGCTAAAGTATTTACATATTCTGGAAAAGAGCAGCTTTGCTGTATAACATTTCTCAAAAAAAGTTGACTTTAGCGACGCAACAAATCTGAAACAAAATCTAACACGAGTATATTGGAACTACGTGGAAACGCAGTACAACGAACTAGTCCCGTGCACTTGGCGCATCCTCTGCCTCTGCCGACAATGCAATCCAACTGGAAAACTCATTTAAACTGATCAGTTAGGGTTCACACCCGTGGGTCCAAACAGAAGCCTATCCTAATACTACTACTACTACTACTACTACTACTACTACTACTAATACTACTACTACTACTACTACTACTACTACTACTACTACTACTACTACTACTACTACTACTACTACTAATACTATATCTCTCCAGATGTTGTTTCAAATCGATGAGCTGGTTTTTCTGAATTCGTAAGAATTGTGTTGACATATCTGCTTCTTCCAAATCTTCAATGCATTCGTCTTCGTGCTCAAATTTGTTGCTTGAATAGATTTGACTTCGCTCGTTTAGCTGATCAAAGATCTTTTTCATTCTTTCATTGACAGCTACTTCAAAATCTTGAAATTTTTTTCTCATCTCTAGCGTACTTTGTTCAGCCAACAGCTCGAGGTTGGTTACAAAATCAATAATCAAGTTCTGTGGATCCTTGTTGTACAAAACGATGGGTTCATCAATCAGATTCGATGATATAGAAACTGAAATTGGAACATGTTTTCCGATCCAGGTAGTAGTTTGCGTCTCTTTTAGTTCTTCTCTAGGAACACAAATCGACTCAAAATTGAAAATTGCTAGATTATTGAAAAGCTTGTTATTTTCAGAAACTGAAAGACCGAATACTTCTAGCTTTTCACACAACGTTTCTCAGAGCTTTTAGACGTTCTTTGGGTAAATATGTCTCACTCGATCCTTGCATCTCAGAAGATGTTTGTTAAAATTGTCAGATTTATTAAAGAAAGTGTCACAACAAGGGCATCGAAAACAGTTGAAATCATTTGTATGAACTATATGATTTTTGAATTTCAGTAGTTTAACTGTTTTATCAAATCTTCCAATACTTCGTCGAGCTAGTTCTTTTACATATTCGCCTTCTTGGATTTCGAAATCGTAATTAAAGATGTTTCTTTGCACAATTTCCTCGAAAACAGGTAAATCTTCTAGTGAGACTCCACGAAAAATTTTAGGTTCAGAACCAGATTTTGATATAAAGTCTGTAAAGTATCTAGAAGTGTGAGAGTCAAGATCATTGTGACCGTTCATGTACATTGCCAATGCGCGAAAAGACACAAATGATCCTTGTAAGTTTCCTTGTCTTTGGTAGATAAAAAACATTTCACTTGCGTATGTCGTAGTAAGGGTTCGGGTAAGACAGACTGGAATGTTTTTGAGTAAAGCAGCAAAATTGTCACATTTGCGACCACATTGAATCACCATTTTGTGTTTTGACGTTCCTGGGTACATTGCTCAACAGTATCAACATTTTCCACTTTTCCTTGGATTGTTATCAAGTCTGCTTTAGTGCAGAGCAAATAGGATTTTTCAAATAGAGTATTGATTTCATGGGCGTAGAAATATCGATATTCACCACTCTCAATATTTTGAAGAACAAAACTCAGAGCAATTTTGATTTTAGCAAAATAATCGAGCTTGTTGAAGACTTCTTCAAAATTCTCATTGATAGTTTTCGTGTCTAATTTAGCGATTTGGAAGTTAAATTCTTAATGTCTTCCATTTTCAATCTCCGTATTCGACAGTAAATTTTGACAAGCACTAAGTTCCTTCTTTAGTTTTTCACCATCTTGCCCTTCTTCTTCCACAACCTTGTTCAAGTCCGCTACAGAATCTTTGGGTTTCCGTTGTTTTGCTCCATATTCCTTTGTCCGATGTTATTGGAGAGATTAGTAACTTGGGAACTCTTGTTCACAAGAAGGACAAACCGTTGACTGCTTCGAAATTGAAGGTGCATGCTTCTTGGCCATACGATAGTTCATTTGTTGTTGATTGTAAGTAAAATACTTACAGTCAGGACAAGAAACAACTCCTTTACTACATCTTTTTTGATTTCGAGCTGCATGTGCCCTAACGTACATAATTCCCCAGTCTCCACACTTGATTTTCTCATTTCGGCTCAGGGCAGGCATTATCTAAAAATATTTATGATTCTAGAAGTGTTCCAAAATTAAAAGTTTAAAGTACCAATTGAATAAAAAACTCACGTTTTTCTTTTCGCGAACTAACGAATTGTAGAAATTTAGGAAAAATTTAATTAACTGTTTCTGATTGGCAAACAAAATTATTGATTTAACCTGATAAAATAAGCATATTTATATTAACAATGACGTAATCGCCTACCCAATTTTCCTTTTACGGTAACGACGTCATTCTATAAATAGAAGTGAGGTCACACCCACGCAATATACCTTTTATGGTAATGACGTCATTCTATAACTAAAATGGGCGTCTCCACTCGCGCAACTTTCTTTTAATGGTAATGACGTCATCGCCTGAAGAATGTCAATTAATAAGTATTTGAACTTCCTCGAGTTACTCTACAAGACAAAAAGAAAATTTTCTGTTTGATTTCTTTATTGATGAAATTGATGTAGATTCTTACTTTTTTCAAATTTTTTTGGACTTTAATGGTGTCCAAAATAGGGTTCTCCGACTAAGTGAAAGTCTCTTTAGGGAAACTTACTCAATCAAAGAGTTTTTTTTATACAAAATTGCGTATCAATGCTATAAACTTACTGCTGAATTACACCTGACTAGAAATTTTACTTGTTTTGTAAAACTTGAAGTTAACAATAAAGTCGTACGATAATATTTCAAAGACTCTTTTTATTCCCTATCCAACTCTCAATTTTGTGAAAAACCCCCAGCAAAGTTCTTTATTCCAGCAAATTTCTTTTAAGATTTTCGAAGTTCAAAATCCTGCTTGATTCGGTTTGGAATCAGATTTCCAGAGGTTTGCTTGGAAAAATTCATCAATTTTAAGTTATCCTCTCAAATCTACATCAAAATAAAAGAACTTGACTATCTACTCAAAAATTAGCAATTTCTCATCGATTATATACAATAAACTCAATTAACTTGATGAGAAGACTTGCAGATATGCTACTTTTATTAATTTTCCTTCTTTTGTTTCTTATATCGGCAGTAATTCTTATTTTTACAGCAAACAACTTTTGGTCATTTATTTTTTGCGTTTGCTTTTGTGCATATTCTTACTTCTTTGCAAGATTTAAGCCCTTAAAAGGCAATTTTTGTCTGATTGTATACGACAACTAGAGCAAAAATGAACTTTTCTGTGATTGGAAACGATAATTTGTAAAATGGAGCTTTGATTCCGATTGGAGACGACTTTTCGAGAAGAAGTCCATAAAGGAAACCGAAACCTGATTAGACACGACTACAATCCAAATAACGAAAATCCACTCTGATTGGTTAAACCCACAAATTCGAATTGAAGGTACCCCTCTCTCTTTACCAAAAATCATTTTATTTTCAAGTTAACTACCGTCAACTACCTCCTCTCTCAGCTGTAAATACTTTAATTTCAACTTAACTTCCGTCAACTACCTCCACCTCAGCTGTAAATCTTGTTTTTACTTTGATTCTTTTACGTAGTCAACTTCCGTTACGAATTAATGCTCAAAATGATGTTCTCAGTGCAAAACAACAATCCTATGTTCTCGGTAGAATTTTGGGCTGATTTAGTACAAATCCAAGTGCGATAAACAGTTTGTGGAGTTTTTCTGGTACAAATGGACATCCCAATCCAAGTCAGGCACATGGTGGAGGTGATGCGCAAAGAATTCAACGAAAATCATATAATGCAAGTACCCATGACAGAGAACTAACTTGGAGAAATGCAAATGATGGAGGAAGTGGCTGAGCATGTGGGAATGAACTACACCGAAACTCCTGACTCAAGATATGTGGCTCAACCATTCGACAATTTTCTCTTTCCTTGGGAAGAGGGATCTATGGACAACCCAATTACATCGAAGAGGATGAGGGGTTCTCTGAGCCAAGAACTCCAGTCTGTGAACCACCAAGACAACGACCAGTGATGAAGGCACGACCAAATTTGCGCTCCATTGAGAACTTGCAAAATTCTGAGAATTCAGCTGCTCGACAGCTCTTTGATTTGTAAATAACTTAGTCCTTGTCTCTTGTTTTGTAATTTATTTTTTTTTGCATCTAGTTATTTTATTTTAAAGAGATAGCAACAAAGAGATAGAATAAGAGGTCAAAAAAAATTTGTTAAAAAATTGCAAGGGTTAATTTTTTTTAAAAAATTGTTGAAAAACTTTGTTATAAATCAAACTACTTATAAATTGGAAAATATTTTTACCAAATTATGTTGTAAAGATGGCAAAAAATTACTCAAAGTTTAACATCTTGTAAAAAAAATTTCATCTTAAAAAAAGTTTCATAACATTTTTTTCACACATTACACAAAATTGTCACAATTTTTGCAAACATGTTAAAAAGTTTACCCAACTTTTGCACCATGCAAAAATTTTTATGATAATTCTGACACACTTTTACAAAAATCAAAGAAAAACTCGCAAATTAAAAAAAATACATTAAATATTTTCGCATTTTCTTGCACTGTTGAAAATTAAATTTTTTGAATTCCTTTGGTCAGATTTTGATAGTTAAAAATTCATTTTTCACACGTATTTTGATCAAAAATATTAGAAAAACAACGTAATAAGATTAGGAATAGTACTCAAAGTCCTCAATAATGAAAAACTTTCTGCAAAAATTTAACAAGTTTTTTACAATAAGTTTTCGCATTTTTCGCATACGCATAAGGAAAAAGAAGATAGACTCCCAATTTTGTGAAAACCCCCCAGCAAAATTCTTTATTCTAGCAAATTTCTTTAAAGATTTTCAAAGTTCAAAATCCTGCTTGATTCGGTTTGGAATCAGATTTCCAAAGATTTGCTTTGAAAAATTCATCAGTTTTAAGTTATCCTCTCAAATCTACATCGAAATAAAAGTAATTGACTATCTACTCAAAAATTAGCAATTTCTCATCGATTATAAACAATAAACTCAATTACCCTGATGAGAAGACTTGAAGATATGCTACTTTTATTAATTTTCCTTTCTTTTGTTTCTTATATCGGCAATATTTCTTATTTTTACAGCAAACAACTTTTGGTCATTTATTTTTACAAATGCTTTTGTGCATCTTTTTACTTCTTTGCAAGAGTTAAGCCCTTAAAAGGTAAATGTTGTCCCTCTCTCTTTACTAAAAATCAATTTATTTTCAATTTAACTTCCATCAACTACCTCTTCTCTCAGCTGTAAAAACTTTAATTTCAACTCAATTTCCGTCAAAAAAATCAAAAAAAACTTGCAAATTAAAAAAAGTTTCATAACATTTTTTTCACACATTACACAAAATTGTCACAATTTTTGCAAACATGTTAAAAAGTTTACCCAACTTTTGCACCATGCAAAAATTTTTATGATAATTGTGACACACTTGTTACAAAAATCGAAGAAAAACTCGCAAATTAAAAAAAATACATTAAATATTTTCGCATTTTAAAAAAATTGCGACAAAAGTTTCTTGCACTGTTGAAAATTAAAGTTTTTGAAATCCTTTGTTCTAATTTTTATCATTGAAAATTCATTTTTTACATGTATGTCGATCAAAAATATTAGAAAAACAAGGTAATAAGATTGGAAATAGTACTCAAAGTTCTCAATAATCAAAAATTTTCAGCAAAATTTTAACAAGTTTTTTACAATAAATTTTCGCGTTTTTTGCATACGCATAAGAAAAAAGAAGATAGATTTTGCATTTGTTTTCTAAAAAACCACAAGAAAACTTGCATCTAACACAAAAAGTTTTTGAAATCTTTTGCACACTTGTTAAGAAAAACCAAACAAGTTTTGCAGCTTGTAAAAAATTTTATTTAAAATTTTGCCATCTTGTAGAAAAAATCAAATCAAAGTTTGCATGTTGCGGAAAAAATCTGAGTTAATTTTTGCACACGTGTTGAAAATTACAATTTTTTTGGTTGAAAAAACTTCTGACTTTAAATGAAATCATTTTTGACCAGACATTTATAAAAAAATATTCAATTATTAATAGAAAAACTGATACACTCACTATTTACAGTACCCTAACTATCAATGAAACAATCAACAAATTTCAACAAATCACTCTCATACTTTGAGTGTTGAACTTTTCGAATCTTTTCCAAAAAAGTTGATCCAGGAGTCTGAGTGGATGAAAGTTTTTGAGCAGAACTGAGATAATGTCTTTTGAATTTTTTTCGCAGCAGGCGTTTCTTTGGAACACTGGGTAATTTTAAAAGTTATCCCTGTTCCTAAGGAGTGTGCTCTATCAGTGAACGGATGCATATCGAATGCACAGGAAATTTTTCCAAACTGTATCCATGACAAGCAAGTATTCCTTTATTACTCACTGATGAAGAGTTGAATTCGTTCGATATTTGTGCCTTATGAGGATATAATCCATTAGCGTTATAAACCATTGTATTGTTAAAATAAACTTCACAACTGGAGATTAGTGAATGTAATAGATTCATTACATAAGTTAAGTAAATTTGTGGTTCCTCATCTGAATCTTCCTCCGACTTTGCTTTATGTTCTGCTTTTTCTTTTTTGAAAGAATCAAAAACCTTCCTTTGAATAAATGAAGCTTTCAACTAAGATGGGTATCACGCGTATCCAAGTAGAGATTACGATCCGTTTCAAAATCAAACTCAATACTGCTTTCATCCAGAGAAGTGCTGGGGAATACTTCTTGTACATAATTGTTTCGAAAGCTGAGACTTCATCAAAAGTCTCCAATGAATAATTTGTAAAAATCCCGTACCAAAAATGACTCTGGTTTACACTAATTTCATATTGTCGAAAATGTCTTTGCAAGAGCGACTCTTTTTTGATCTAATTTTTGAGAAATGGATCTGGTTCTATCAGCTCTACAGTTGTATTTCTTTTTCCACCTTCAAACTGTTTCCGAACTGTTTTTGTTCCCACATCTTTTGCAAATGTTTTGAGTTTTTTACGTCCAATAACAATTTCTCCAATCTCTGGAGCAGCAATTTCGAAAAAATTTGTTCCAATTTTTATCGCAGCTGGAACTGCCTTTTTTTAAATAAAGGGGATTGCAGTTCTGCCAAGAGTTTGTGCGAGAGCTCCAAAACCTCTTCCATGTTGTCTTGCATGTCCTGGAACACTAGGGAACTCCGCTGAGTTTTAAGCAACCATTTCGTATGAAGCTTGTGTCAAAAATGATTATTCGAAACCTTGCGGAACATCCAAATTTCAGTCCGAAAATTGTTGATTGTTCGCTTTTTACCAGAAAAATTTAGTTGCTGAACCTAATCATCAAAACTTGCAATAGAATCTGGAGAGAAAACCTGCTCAATACATAATGATGGAATTTTTAGCAATTTTTTCAATCCATCTCGTCAAAACCAATTCATACAAAAAAATATATTCAAAAACGCTCCAATAAGAAGAACAGCTATTACAATGAATACAGATTCAGCTGTTGCAGGATTTTTTCATGAAAACTCTTTCAGCTATCAGTAGTTTCATTTAAGAGAGCTTAGAATTATTCGGGGTGGAAGAGCAATTGTTTCATTAGATACAACTTCTCCTTGTCGTTTTTATGTTACAACAATGAAAACAATGCATTTTAACGAAGTTTTCCCACCTCTTCCTAAGGAACATTTTCAAAATCACTATATTCTAGTTTTTGACATGACTTCACTACAGGATGCAGCTGAACAGTTGCATTATCCAGAATTTAGTGGACAAAGCTTGAGATTAGAAGTGTTTTCCAGTTTTCCTTGGAGCAAGTAAGGGAACTGATAGTCTTGGGAGAAAGAATATCAAGTGTTAAAATTGACAAATTCGGAACAGTCGCTAAACTGTTTAGTTTTTTTGAGTTTTCAAGTTCGTATAAAAAGGTTGTAACTTTTTGGGACTTTTCTTTGTTACCATCTATTTTGTTTTTCTTCAGACCTAAATCTCCAAAAGCAGATACTGAATGCTGTTTCATTGAAAACCCAAGAAAGTTCTTCAACCTAGACTGTAAAACAGTGTTCAAGGACCTTTGTCCAGTTCACAAGTTTTGTGTATGGGACGTTGTTGATTCAATACGTAAATGCACGTAAATCAATAACTCTATTTTTTAAGCTAAATTACAATATAAAAATATCTATTTCTTTGTTTTAGATATAAATCAGCTAACAATTGCAAAGATGGATAACTTTTCACTTCTGCAAACTACTGAAAGAATTCCTGAATTCAGGTTCAAGTACATGGGATGTTACCGCTCTGATAAAGTACCTCAACTAACAAAATACATTTTGCAATTGTTAACTCAGGCAATTGTTGCAATTGTTAACTCCTGGATCAATGAGGGGAGCACTGGATTATGATAGCTCAATTGGACAAAACTTACGACTTTGCTGATTCTTTTGGTCGAGGAAGATCAGCTTATTCCTTTCTAACAAAAAAATATCGGAGAATGGTTCCTTAAAAGCTACAAAAAACTGATAGTTTGTGTGGATTTTACGCATTTTATTCAGCATTTCTTCTTTTTCAATTCAGCCAGACAAACTTGAATAATATTCGTGATGTGCATGTTTTGAATTTTATAAGTAATTCTTTGTAAACCTGTAGTTTTATTATTTTTAAGTAAAAATTATGGCAGTAAATTTACTATGCTATGCAAGGATTTATATACTTTCTTTGTAATTTATTTTTTTTTCTCAAAAAATTTGACTTTTTTTGAAGTTTCAGGTGGTTTCAGCATAGTTTTGGGTAGATAGAACACTGTTTGATAAAAAATAACAAAGTAATTATTAGTTCAAATTATACCAAAACTTATCGTGTTTAGAAAAAAAAATCAGTTTTTTTGATAGAAAAATCTCAATTTTTCCTCAAACTCTCACCTTTGACTTACCATGTACCAAACTAATAATTAAAAAACCTTTTGGTGTGGGGTTCTTTCAGCTAATATGAAAGATGCAACTAATAGAAACAATTTGAGTAAGTTTTATAGTAATATAATCAATCTGCCTGAAAAATGAAGAAATTATAATCAGTTTACGGAGGTTTAAATTATGCTACAAAAAATTGCGGCAGTTTTTTGGGATGAATTTTTATGGAAGATGATTTTTATGAAAAAATTGAAAAAAAATAAATTGCAACAAAAAATAAATTTCAATACGGCAACAAAAGGTACTTTACCGGCCTCCAATGAACGCAGGGATCTGAAGTTTGATGGGATGACTATTATTGGTACGATACATCTTGTGTCAGATTTTGAACACGGGTGCGGATAAAAAAAAATCCAAGATTGACCAAATTGATTTTCTGAGCTCTCCTATATCAGTATAAAGATCACATTTTGACCAAATTTTCTTCGCACGCTCCCACCTCAAAATTAGTATAGGTTGGCGCCTTTAGAAAATTTTTAGGGCCAGTTAGCCAAAAATGGATAACTAAAAATAGTACAAAGGGGGATTAAGGGGACCCTCTTAAGTCTGCTGGTGTATACTAAAATTTGTTGCTTCGCTTTTTCACAAAAAAAAGTTGTGATGTTTTTCTAGTTGTTTGTTGTTTTTTGGATTAATTTTGACTAATTTTTTGCTTCTCATTTTTTAGTGTATTGTGTTTACTCCTCGGTATGAAGTGCTATACAAGTCGTTTGAGTGCTCACGTTCCATTTTCTGGCTTGATTACAAATCCGTTAAATTCAATTCAAAAGTATTTCCTGAAAGTATTTTGCTATTTGACTAGCAGAAAACCCAAAAATGTTAAAATGACAATTACGAGGCCAAACTGTGCATTTTGTTCATTGTAAGCAGATTCCGCAACAAAGACGCTTCCTTTGTTCTTCTTTTGTTCTTTACTTTCCTTTGATCGTTCCGACATAATTTTAGCATGCTTAAAGACTTGTATCTGGAATCCAGGAACATACAGACACAAAATTGTGCTCCTATCCAGTGCACAGTTTGGCCTCGTAATGACACAAATTTAGTACTGTGAAAAAAATTATACATAAACATTATTTTAGGGAAAAGAATTGGAAAACATTAGCTCAACGACTTTATTCAAAACCTAATCAAACTTTTCATGTGCAGCCACTGATCTGTAGTGTCTCATTGTTGAGAGAATTTGAAAAAGTTTTATCAGTTTTGTTTTTCAAAATTCAGTTGGATTTCAAAGTTGATAAGCTTTTAACTCAATAACTTCAAAATTTTGCAAAAATCATGATGATTTTACTTAGGTTATCCAAATGGACATTAGAAGCACTTTACATTAAATAAATGCGAATGAGGTTGTCTCACATCAATCTGAGGCTAATTTTAGTAGCACACCATGTTAGTGTCAAGCGGAAAAGATAAACATTGAAGCTTTATGTGGGTCAATAAAGTATTTATTAAGACTAGAAAAAGAATTCGTTGAGAGATCGTGAAGGAGCCTCATTAGGAGTAGATGTTGGAGCTAAAGTGGGGTGGAGGGGGGTGGGGTTGGAGAAGGTGACTCCCATGTATGAAGATAGGAAATAGATCATGCGGTCACCCAGCTATGTATTAAGATTAAGATTGGGTATAGAGTCTACAAGGGATTAAGATAGGGAATACCAATGGTAAGGTTTTATATTTCTGTGATGGTAAGATAATGGTAAGAAAAACGAATTTCTTTGGATTTTGTGAAGAAATGGCTAGTTTTTTCGCAACAAGCTCGGCGCGCGTAATCTAACTGTTGAATATCACTGGTCAATTACGTGTAGAGAGTGGAATGAAGGCCTTTTAATTAGTAGTTTGCTACATGGCAAGTCAAAGGTAAGAGTTGAGATTTTTCTTTCAAAAAAACTGATTTTTTTTCTATAAAAAACTTAATTTCATGATAAGTTTTGGTATAATTTGACCTAATAATTACTTTATTACTTTTTTTTCAAACAGCGTTCCATCTAACCGAAACTATGCCAAAACCTAGTGAAACGTCAAAAAAAGTCAAATTTTTTCAGAAAAAATATTAAATTACAAAGAAATTATATAAATCCTTGCATCGCATAGTAAATTTACTGCCATAATTTACACTTAAAAATATTGAAACTACACATTTACATAGAATTATTTATAAAATTCAAAACATGCACATCATGAATATTATTCAATTTTGTCTGGCTGAATTTAAAAAGGAGAAATGCTGAATAAGTTGCATAAAATCCACACGAATTATCAGTTTTTTGTAGCTTTCAAGGAACCATTCTCCAATAATTTTTTGTTAGAAAGGAATAAGCTGTTCTTCTTCGACCCAAATAATCAGCAAAGTCGTAAGTTTTGTCCAATCGAGCTATCATGATCCAGTGCTCCCCTCAATGATCCAGGAGTTAACAATTGCAACAACTGCTTGAGCTAACATTTGCAAAATGTATTTTGTTAATTGAGGTAACTTATCAGAGCGGTAACATCCCATGTACTTGAACCTGAATTCAGGAATTCTTTCAATAATTTGCAGAAGTGAAAAATTATCCATCTTTGTAATTGTTAGCTGATTTATCTAAAACAAAGAAACAGATAATTTGATGTTGTAATTTAGTTTAAAAAAATAGAGTTTTTGATTTACGCGCATTTACGCATTGAATCAACAAAGTCTCATACACAAAACTTGTGAACTGGACAAAGGTCCTTGAACACTGTTTTACAGTCTAGGTTGAAGAACTTTCTTGGGTTTCCAATGAAACAGCATTCAGTATCTGCTTTTGGAGATTTAGGTATGAAGAAAAACAAAATAAATGGTAAAAATGAAAAGTCCCAAGAGTTAAAACCTTTTTATACGAACCTGAAAACTCAAAAAATTTAAACATTTTAGCGACTGTTCCGAATTTGTCAATTTGAACACTTGATATTCTTTCTCCCAAGACTATCAGTTCCCTTACTTGCTCCCAGGAAAACTGGAAAACAGTTCTAATCTCAAGCTCTGTCCACTAAATTCTGGATAATGCAACTGTTCAGCTGCATCCTGTAGTGAAGTCATGTCAAAAACTAGAATATAGTGATTTTGAAAATGTTCCAATGGAAGAGCTGGGAAAATTTCGTTAAAATGTATTGTTTTCATTGTTGTAACATAAGGACGACAAGGAGAAGTTGTATCTAATGAAACAATTGCTCTTCCACCCCGAATAACTCTAAGCTCTCTTAAATGAAACTACTGATAGCTGAAAGAGTTTTCAATGATTATTCGAAATCTTGTGGAACAAGAGAACAACTGGCGTAATTCCTACGAACACAAAAAGAATTTGTTTGTCTGTACTATCTCTTAGTTCTTTCTTGATACTATGGAAAGAATTTTTCAACAGTTTTTTAAATTGCAAATTTGTAAATGATTGATATTTCAAGTACTGTCCTGTAGAAATTATATCTCCAGTCTTCACTTTGAAGATAAATGGAACACAATGCAAAAAGGGAGTTTTTGTATCTCCGACTATGTTATAATCTATATTATCACTATATATCATCAAAGAATGGATTTTTATAATGTCGCAAGAATACTGATATAAGTGTGGAGTTTTTCTTTTCATTATAACCCCTGTTTGATTTTGCTCCAAATAACAACCAAAAATGTGACTCAAATCAGCACTTTGAATAAAAAAAAACACTGATTGATTCTGAGGTAAATGCACGGCAAATCTTTGTGTAATTTTACCTACTGATACATAGATTCCGTTATATTTAAAATCTTGAGCACATAGACGTTCTCGAATTTTGTTGTTTATGGCTAAAACTATATCAACAACACTTTCACTCTATGGGAAGCTTGCCATTGATTTGTTTACTTGCAAAAAATTGTTGCTACCAAACACCAAAGTTCGAACTAAACTAATTCGAGCTAGATCTAATTTTTACATGCTATCTGATAATCCAAATTTCAGTCTGAAAATTGTTGATTGTTCGCTTTTTACCAGAAAAATTTAGTTGCTGAACCTAATCATCAAAACTTGCAATAGAATCTGGAGAAAAAAACCTGCTCAATACATAATGATGGAATTTTTAGCGAGAATTTTTTTCAATCCGTCTCGTCAAAACCAATTCATACAAAAAAAATATATTCAAAAACGCTCCAATAAGAAGAACAGCTACTACAATGAATACAGATTCAGCTGTTGCAGGATTTTTTCATGAAAACTCTTTCAGCTATCAGTAGTTTCATTTAAGAGAGCTTAGAATTATTCGGGGTGGAAGAGCAATTGTTTCATTAGATACAACTTCTCCTTGTCGTTTTTATGTTACAACAATGAAAACAGTGCATTTTAACGAAGTTTTCCCACCTCTTCCTAAGGAACATTTTCAAAATCAATATATTCTAGTTTTTGACATGACTTCACTACAGGATGCAGCTGAACAGTTGCATTATCCAGAATTTAGTGGACAAAGCTTGAGATTAGAAGTGTTTTCCAGTTTTCCTTGGAGCAAGTAAGGGAACTGATAGTCTTGGGAGAAAGAATATCAAGTGTTAAAATTGACAAATTCGGAACAGTCGCTAAACTGTTTAGTTTTTTTGAGTTTTCAGGTTCGTATAAAAAGGTTGTAAGTTTTTGGGACTTTTCATTGTTACCATCTATTTTGTTGTTCTTCAGACCTAAATCTCCAAAAGCAGATACTGAATGCTGTTTCATTGAAAACCCAAGAAAGTTCTTCAACCTAGACTGTAAACCAGTGTTCAATGACCTTTGTCCAGTTCACAAGTTTTGTGTATGGGACGTTGTTGATTCAATACGTAAATGCACGTAAATCAATAACTCTATTTCTTAAGCTAAATTACAATATAAAAATATCTATTTCTTTGTTTTAGATATAAATCAGCTAACAATTGCAAAGATGGATAACTTTTCACTTCTGCAAACTACTGAGAGAATTCCTGAATTCAGGTTCAAGTACATGGGATGTTACCGCTCTGATAAAGTACCTCAACTAACAAAATACATTTTGCAATTGTTAACTCAGGCAATTGTTGCAATTGTTAACTCCTGGATCAATGAGGAGAGCACTGGATTATGATAGCTCAATTGGACAAAACTTACGACTTTGCTGATTCTTTTGGTCGAGGAAGATCAGCTTATTCCTTTCTAACAAAAAAATATCGGAGAATGGTACCTTGAAAGCTACAAAAAACTGATAATTTGTGTGGATTTTACGCATTTTATTCAGCATTTCTTCTTTTTCAATTCAGCCAGACAAACTTGAATAATATTCGTGATGTGCATGTTTTGAATTTTATAAGTAATTCTATGTAAACCTGTAGTTTTATTATTTTTAGGTAAAAATTATGGCAGTAAATTTACTATGCTATGCAAGGATTTATATACTTTCTTTGTAATTTATTTTTTTTTCTCAAAAAATTTGACTTTTTTTGAAGTTTCAGGTTGTTTCAGCATAACTTTGGGTAGATAGAACACTGTTTGATAAAAAATAATAAAGTAATTATTAGTTCAAATTATACCAAAACTTATCGTGTTTAGAAAAAAAAATCAGTTTTTTTGATAGAAAAATCTCAATTTTTCCTCAAACTCTCACCTTTGACTTACCATGTACCAAACTAATAATTAAAAAACCTTTTGGTGCGGGGTTCTTTCAGCTAATATGAAAGATGCAACTAATAGAAACAATTTGAGTAAGTTTTATAGTAATATAATCAATCTGCCTGAAAACTGAAGAAATTATAATCAGTTTACGGAGGTTTAAATTATGCTACAAAAAATTGCGGCAGTTTTTTGGGATGAATTTTTATGGAAGATGATTTTTATGAAAAAATTGAAAAAAATAAATTGCAACAAAAAATAAATTTCAATACGGCAACAAAAGGTACTTTACCGGCCTCCAAAGAACGCAGGGATTTGAAGTTTGATGGGATGACTATTATTGGTAAGATACATCTTGAACCATTTCCAACTGTTGGATTGGAAGCTATTAGCACTTCAAGAAATGCCCTCCTAGACCAGAAAAAAGCAATTGATGCAAAATAGTGAGTTACAATCAGATAATCGAATTTTTTTTGCCAAATAATACATAGCGTACAACTTCAGAACAGTACAGATTTCTGCCTGCACTTTTTGATATTTTTAGCAAAAATTTTCGCTGATGGAAAGACTGCTTAAAAAACCAACAAAAGTTGAACAAATAAGAAAGATTTTTAAATAAAAAAAATGATTGAATGATTGGTTTATTGGAAAAAATCTGAGAGGTTTTCCTGAGTTATTTTTTTTTTATATAATAACAGGGGCGGATCTAGAATTTTGTCGAGGGTGCGGATAAAAAAAAATCCAAGATTGACCAAATTGATTTTCTGAGCTCTCCTATATCAGTATAAAGATCACATTTTGACCAAATTTTCTTCGCACGCTCCCACCTCAAAATTAGTATAGGTTGGCGCCTTTAGAAAATTTTTAGGGCCAGTTAGCCAAAAATGGATAACTAAAAATAGTACAAAGGGGGATTAAGGGGACCCTCTTAAGTCTGCTGGTGTATACTAAAATTTGTTGCTTCGCTTTTTCACAAAAAAAAGTTGTGATGTTTTTCTAGTTGTTTGTTGTTTTTTGGATTAATTTTGACTAATTTTTTGCTTCTCATTTTTTAGTGTATTGTGTTTACTCCTCGGTATGAAGTGCTATACAAGTCGTTTGAGTGCTCACGTTCCATTTTCTGGCTTGATTACAAATCCGTTAAATTCAATTCAAAAGTATTTCCTGAAAGTATTTTGCTATTTGACTAGCAGAAAACCCAAAAATGTTAAAATGACAATTACGAGGCCAAACTGTGCATTTTGTTCATTGTAAGCAGATTCCGCAACAAAGACGCTTCCTTTGTTCTTCTTTTGTTCTTTACTTTCCTTTGATCGTTCCGACATAATTTTAGCATGCTTAAAGACTTGTATCTGGAATCCAGGAACATACAGACACAAAATTGTGCTCCTATCCAGTGCACAGTTTGGCCTCGTAATGACAGTAGCTACAGCAAAACATTAAGTAGCAGAATATCAACAAATTTAGTACTGTGAAAAAAATTATACATAAGCGTTATTTTAGGGAAAAGAATTGGAAAACATTAGCTCAACGACTTTATTCAAAACCTAATCAAACTTTTCATGTGCAGCCACTGATCTGTAGTGTCTCATTGTTGAGAGAATTTGAAAATTTTTTATCAGATTTGTTATTTGTTTTTCAAAATTCAGTTGGATTTCAAAGTTGATAAGCTTTTAACTCAATGACTTCAAAATTTTGCAAAAATCATGATGATTTTGTTTAGGTTATCCAAATGGACATTAGAAGCACTTTACATTAAGTAAATGCGAATGAGGTTGTCTCACATCAATCTGAGGCTAATTTTAGTAGCACACCATGTTAGTGTCAAGCCGAAAAGATAAACATTGAAGCTTTATGTGGGTCAATAAAGTATTTATTAAGACTAGAAAAAGAATTCGTTGAGAGATCGTGAAGGAGCCTCATTAGGAGTAGATGTTGGAGCTAAAGAGGGGTCGAGGGGGGGTTGGAGAAGGTGACTCCCATGTATTAAGATAGGGAATAGATCATCCGGTCACCCAGCTATGTATTAAGATTAAGTGTGGGTATAGAGTCTACAAGGGATTAAGATAGGGAATACCAATGGTAAGGTTTTATATTTCTGTGATGGTAAGATAATGGTAAGAAAAACGAATTTCTTTGGATTTTGTGAAGAAATGGCCAGTTTTTTTCTAACAAGCTCGGCGCGCGTAATCTAACTGTTGAATATTACTGGTTAATTACGTGTAGATTGTGGAATGAAGGCCTTTTAATTAGTAGTTTGGTACATGGCAAGTCAAAGGTAAGAGTTTGAGCAAAAATTGAGATTTTTCTTTCAAAAAAACTGATTTTTTTTTCTAAAAAAAAATTTAAAACATGATAATTTTTGGTATAATTTGACCTAATAATTACTTTATTACTTTTTTTTCAAACAGCGTTCCATCTACCCGAAACTATGCCGAAACCTACTGAAACTTCGAAAAAAAAGCAAATTTTTTCAGAAAAAAAATTAAATTACAAAGAAATTATATAAATCCTTGCATCGCATAGTAAATTTCCTGCCATAATTTACACTTAAAAATATTAAAACTACACGTTCACATAGAATTACTTATAAAATTCAAAACATGCACATCATGAATATTATTCAATTTTGTCTGGCTGAATTTAAAAAGGAGAAATGCTGAATAAATTGCATTAAATCCACACAAATTATTAGTTTTTTGTAGCTTTCAAGGAACCATTCTCCAATAACTTTTTGTTAGAAAGGAATAAGCTGTTCTTCTTCGACCCAAATAATCAGCAAAGTCGTAAGTTTTGTCCAATCGAGCTATCATGATCCAGTGCTCCCCTCAATGATCCAGGAGTTAACAATTGCAACAATTGCCTGAGCTAACAATTGCAAAATGTATTTTGTTAGTTGAGGTAATTTATCAGAGCGGTAACATCCCATGTACTTGAACTTGAATTCAGGAATTCTTTCAAAAATTTGCAGAAGTGACAAATTATCCATCTTTGCAATTGTTAGCTGATTTATCTAAAACAAAGAAATAGTTATTTTGATATTGTAATTTAGCTTAAAAAGATAGAGTTTTCGATTTACGCGCAATTACGTATTGAATCAACAAAGTCTCATACACAAAACTTGTGAACTGGACAAAGGTCCTTGAACACTGTTTTACAGTCTAGGTTGAAGATTTTTCTTGGGTTTTCAATGAAACAGCATTCAGTATCTGCTATTGGAGATTTAGGTCTGAAGAAAACAAAATAGATGGTAAAAATGAAAAGTCCCAAGAGTTACAACCTTTTTATACGAACCTGAAAACTCAAAAAATTTAAACATTTTAGCGACTGTTCCGAATTTGTCAATTTGAACACTTGATATTCTTTCTCCCAAGACTATCAGTTCCCTTACTTTGCTCCCAGGAAAACTGGAAAACAGTTCTAATCTCAAGCTTTGTCCACTAAATTCTGGATAATGCAACTGTTCAGCTGCATCCTGTAGTGAAGTCATGTCAAAAACTAGAATATAGTGATTTTGAAAATGTTCCAATGGAAGAGCTGGGAAAATTTCGTTAAAATGTATTGTTTTCATTGTTGTAACATAAGGACGACAAGGAGAAGTTGTATCTAATGAAACAATTGCTCTTCCACCCCCGAATAACTCTAAGCTCTCTTAAATGAAACTACTGATAGCTGAAAGAGTTTTCAATGATTATTCGAAATCTTGTGGAACAAGAGAACAACTGGCGTAATTCCTACGAACACAAAAGGAATTTGTTTGTCTGTACTATCTCTTAGTTCTATCTTGATACTATGGAAAGAATTTTTCAACAGTTTTTTAAATTGCAAATTTGTAAAGGATTGATATTTCAAGTACTGTCCTGTAGAAATTATATCTCCAGTCTTCACTTTGAAGATAAATGGAACACAATGCAATAAGGGAGTTTTTGTATCTCCGACTATGTTATAATCTATATTATCACTATATATCATCAAAGAATGTATTTTTATAATGTCGCAAGAATACTGATATAAGTGTGGAGTTTTCCTTTTCATTATAACCCCCTGTTTGATTTTGCTCCAAATAACAACCAAAAATGTGACTCAAATCAGCACTTTGA
>NC_087067.1:37753846-37839539 GCF_963678635.1 Symsagittifera roscoffensis | reverse complement strand
GAATTAAAAAAAACACTGATTGATTCTGAGGTAAATGCACGGCAAATTTTTGTGTAATTTTATCTACTGATAAATAGATTTCGTTATATTCAAACTCTTGAGCACCTAGACGTTCTCGAACTTAGTTGTTCATGGCTAGAACTATATCAACAACACTTTCACTCTATGGGAAGCTTGCCATTGATTTGTTTGCTTGCGAAAAATTGTTGCTACCAAATACCAAAGATCGAATTAAACTAATTCGAGCTAGATCTAATTTTTACATGCTACCTGATAATCCAAATGTCAGTCTGAAAATTTTTGATTGTTCGCTTTTTACCAGAAAAATTTAGTCGCTGAACCTAATCATCAAAACTTGCAATAGAATCTGGAGAGAAAACCTGCTCAATACATAATGATGGAATTT
The DNA here is from genome assembly GCF_963678635.1 of Symsagittifera roscoffensis. Taxonomy (NCBI): domain Eukaryota; kingdom Metazoa; phylum Xenacoelomorpha; order Acoela; family Convolutidae; genus Symsagittifera; species Symsagittifera roscoffensis. The sequence goes on along the minus strand of NC_087067.1, from coordinate 37,839,133 downwards.
TTAGCGAGAGTTTTTTTCAATCCATCTCGTCAAAACCAATTCATACAAAAAAAATATATTCAAAAACGCTCCAATAAGAAGAACAGCTACTACAATGAATACAAATTCAACTGTTGCAGGATTTTTTCATGAAAACTCTTTCAGCTATCAGTAGTTTCATTTAAGAGAGCTTAGAATTATTCGGGGTGGAAGAGCAATTGTTTCTTTAGATACAACTTCTCCTTGTCGTTTTTATGTTACAAAAATGAAAACAATGCATTTTAACGAAGTTTTCCCACCTCTCCCTAAAGAACATTTTCAAAATCACTATATTCTAGTTTTTGACATGACTTCACTACAGGATATAGCTGAACAGTTGCATTATCCAGAATTTAGTGGACAAAGCTTGAGATTAAAAGTGTTTTCCAGTTTTCCTTGGAGCAAATAAGGGAACTGATAGTCTTGGGAGAAAGAATATCAAGTGTTAAAATTGACAAATTCGGAACAGTCGCTAAACTGTTTAGTTTTTTTGAGTTTTCAGGTTCGTATAAAAAGGTTGTAACTTTTTAGGACTTTTCATTGTTACCATCTATTTTGTTTTTCTTCAGACCTAAAACTCCAAAAGCAGATACTGAATGCTGTTTCATTGAAAACCCAAGAAAGTTCTTCAACCTAGACTGTAAACCAGTGTTCAATGACCTTTGTCCAGTTCACAAGTTTTGTGTATGGGACGTTGTTGATTCAATACGTAAATGCACGTAAATCAATAACTCTAATTTTTAAGCTAAATTACAATATAAAATTATCTATTTCTTTGTTTCAGATATAAATCAGCTAACAATTGCAAAGATGGATAACTTTTCACTTCTGCAAACTATTGAAAGAATTCCTGAATTCAGGTTAAAGTACATGGGATGATACCGCTCTGATAAAGTACCCCAACTCACAAAATACATTTTGCAATTGTTAACTCAGGCAATTGTTGCAATTGTTAACTCCTGGATCAATGAGGGGAGCACTGGATTATGATAGCTCAATTGAACAAAACTTACGACTTTGCTGATTCTTTTGGTCGAGGAAGATCAGCTTATTCCTTTCTAACAAAAAATTATTGGAGAATGGTTCCTTGAAAGCTACAAAAAACTGATAATTTGTGTGGATTTTATGCAACTTATTCAGCATTTCTCCTTTTTTGGGATGAATATTTATGGAAGATGATTTTTATGAAAAAATTGAAAAAAATAAATTGCAACAAAAAATAAATTTCAATACGGCAACAAAAGGTACTTTACCGGCCTCCAAAGAACGCAGGGATTTGAAGTTTGATGGGATGGCTATTATTGGTAAGATACATCTTGTGTCAGATTTTGAACCATTTCCAACTGTTGGATTGGAAGCTATTAGCACTTCAAGAAATGCCCTCCTAGACCAGAAAAAAGCAATTGATGCAAAATAGTGAGTTACAATCAGATAATCGAATTTTTTTTGCCAAATAATACATAGCGTACAACTTCAGAACAGTACAGATTTCTGCCTGCACTGTTTGATATTTTTCGCAAAAATTTTCGCTGTTGGAAAGACTGCTTAAAAAACCAACAAAAGTTGAACAAATATGAAAGATTTTTAAATAAAAATAATGATTGAATGATTGGTTTATTGAAAAAAATCTGAGAGGTTTTCCTGAGTTATTTTTTTTATATAATGACAGGGGCGGATCTAAAAATTAGTATAGGTTGGCGCCTATAGAAAAATTTTAGGGCCAGTTAGCCAAAAATGGATAACTAAAAATAGTACAAAGGGGGATTAAGGGGACCCTCTTAAGTCTGCTGGTGTATACTAAAATTTGTTGCTTCGCTTTTTCACAAAAAAAAGTTGTGATGTTTTTCTAGTTGTTTGTTGTTTTTTGGATTAATTTTGACTAATTTTTTGCTTCTCATTTTTTAGTGTATTGTGTTTACTCCTCGGTATGAAGTGCTATACAAGTCGTTTGAGTGCTCACGTTCCATTTTCTGGCTTGATTACAAATCCGTTAAATTCAATTCAAAAGTATTTCCTGAAAGTATTTTGCTATTTGACTAGCAGAAAACCCAAAAATGTTGAAATGACAATTACGAGGCCAAACTGTGCATTTTGTTCATTGTAAGCAGATTCCGCAACAAAGACGCTTCCTTTGTTCTTCTTTTGTTCTTTACTTTCCTTTGATCGTTCCGACATAATTTTAAGTATTAAGATTAAGTGTGGGTATAGAGTCTACAAGGGATTAAGATAGGGAATACCAATGGTAAGGTTTTATATTTCTGTGATGGTAAGATAATGGTAAGAAAAACGAATTTCTTTGGATTTTGTGAAGAAATGGCCAGTTTTTTTCTAACAAGCTCGGCGCGCATAATCTAACTGTTTAATATTACTGGTTAATTACGTGTAGATTGTGGAATGAAGGCCTTTTAATTAGTAGTTTGGTACATGGCAAGTCAAAGGTAAGAGTTTGAGCAAAAATTGAGATTTTTCTTTTAAAAAAACTGATTTTTTTTTCTAAAAAAAAATTTAAAACATGATAATTTTTGGTATAATTTGACCTAATAATTACTTTACTACTTTTTTTTCAAACAGCGTTCCATCTACCCGAAACTATGCCGAAACCTACTGAAACTTCGAAAAAAGTCAAATTTTTTCAGAAAAAAAAATTAAATAACAAAGAAATTATATAAATCCTTGCATCGCATAGTAAATTTCCTGCCATAATTTACACTTAAAAATATTAAAACTACACGTTCACATAGAATTATTTATAAAATTTAAAACATGCACATCATGAATATTATTCAATTTTGTCTGGCTGAATTTAAAAAGGAGAAATGCTGAATAAATTGCATTAAATCCACACAAATTATCAGTTTTTTGTAGCTTTCAAGGAACCATTCTCCAATAATTTTTTGTTAGAAAGGAATAAGCTGTTCTTCTTCGACCCAAAGATTCAGCAAAGTTGTAGGTTTTGTCCAATCGAGCTATCATGTTCCAGTGCTCCCCTCAATGATCCAGGAGTTAACAATTGCAACAATTGCCTGAGCTAACAATTGCAAAATGTATTTTGTTAGTTGAGGTAATTTATCAGAGCGGTAACATCCCATGTACTTGAACCTGAATTCAGGAATTCTTTAAAAAATTTGCAGAAGTGAAAAATTATCCATCTTTGCAATTGTTAGCTGATTTATCTAAAACAAAGAAATAGATTTTTTGATATTGTAATTTAGCTTAAAAAGATAGAGTTTTCGATTTACGCGCAATTACGTATTGAATCAACAAAGTCTCATACACAAAACTTGTGAACTGGACAAAGGTCCTTGAACACTGTTTTACAGTCTAGGTTGAAGAACTTTCTTGGGTTTTCAATGATACAGCATTCAGTATCTGCTTTTGGAGATTTAGGTCTGAAGAAAACAAAATAGATGGTAAAAATGAAAAGTCCCAAGAGTTACAACCTTTTTATACGAACCTGAAAACTCAAAAAATTTAAACATTTTAGCGACTGTTCCGAATTTGTCAATTTGAACACTTGATATTCTTTCTCCCAAGACTATCAGTTCCCTTACTTGCTCCCAGGAAAACTGGAAAACAGTTCTAATCTCAAGCTTTGTCCACTAAATTCTGGATAATGCAACTGTTCAGCTGCATCCTGTAGTGAAGTCATGTCAAAAACTAGAATATAGTGATTTTGTAAATGTTCCAATGGAAGGGCTGGGAAAATTTCGTTAAAATGCATTGTTTTCATTGTTGTAACATAAGGACGACAAGGAGAAGTTGTATCTAATGAAACATTTGCTCTTCCACCCCGAATAACTCTAAGCTCTCTTAAATGAAACTACTGATAGCTGAAAGAGTTTTCATGAAAAGATCCTGCAACAGCTGAATTTGTATTCATTGTAATAGCTATTCTTCTTATTGGAGCGTTTTTGAATATAATTTTTTGTATGAATTGGTTTTGACGAGATGGATTGATAAAAATTCTTGCTATAAATTCCATCATATTTTTTTAGCAGGTTTTCTCTCCAGATTCGATTGCAAGTTTTGATGATTAGGTTCAGCGACTAAATTTTTCTGGTAAAAAGCGAACAATCAAAAATTTTCAGACTGACATTTGGATTATCAGGTAGCATGTAAAAATTAGATCTAGCTCGAATTAGTTTAATTCGATCTTTGGTATTTGGTAGCAACAATTTTTCGCAAGCAAACAAATCAATGGCAAGCTTCCCATAGAGTGAAAGTGTTGTTGATATAGTTCTAGCCATGAACAACTAAATTCGAGAACGTCTAGGTGCTCAAGAGTTTGAATATAACGAAATCTATTTATCAGTAGATAAAATTACACAAAAATTTGCCGTGCATTTACCTCAGAATCAATCAGTGTTTATTATTCAAAGTGCTGATTTGTGTCACATTTTTGGTTGACATTTGGAGCAAAATCAAACAGGGGTTATAAAGAAACGAAAAAGTCCAGATTATTATCAGTATTCTTACGACATTATAAAAATACATTCTTTGATGATATATAGTTATAATATAGAATATAACATAGTCGGAGATAAAAAAACTCCCTTTTTGCGTTGTGTTCCATTTATCTCCAAAGTGAAGAGTGGAGATATAATTTCTACAGGACAGTACATGAAATATCAATCCTTAACAAAATTGCAATTTAAAAAACTGTTGAAAATTTTTTTCCATAGTATCAAGATAAAACTAAGAGATAGTACAGACGAACAAATTCCTTTTGTGTTCGTAGGAATTACGCGAGTTGTTCTTTTGTTCCGCAAGATTTCGAATAATCATTTTTGATTTAAGCTTCATACGAAATGGTTGCTTAAAACTCAGCGGAGTTCCCTATTGTTCGAGGACATGCAAGACAACATGGAAGAGAATTTGGAGCTCTCGCAAAAACTCTTGGCAGAACTGCAATCCGCTTTATTAAAAAATATGCAGTTCCAGCTGCGATAAAAATTGGGGCAAATTTTTATGAAATTGCTGCTCCTTAGATTGGGGAAATTGTTAGTGGACGTAAAAAAATTCAAAACATTTGCAAAAGATGTGGGAACAAAAACAGTTCGGAAACAATTTGGAGGTGGAAAAAGAAATACAACTGTAGAGCTGATAGAACCAGATCTATTTCTCAAAAAAGTAGATCGAAAAAGAGTCGCTCTTGCAAATACATTTTCGACAATATGAAATTAGTGTCAACCAGAGTCATTTTCGGTACGGGATTTTTACAAATTCTTCATTGGAGATTTTTGATAAAGTCCCAGCTTTCGAAACAATTATGTACAAGAAGTATTCCCCAGCACTTCTCTGGATGGAAGCAGTATTGAGTTTGATTTTGAAACGGATCGTAATCTCTACTTGGATACGCGTGATACCCATCTTAGTTGAAAGCTTCATTTATTCAAAGGAAGGTTTTTGATTCTTTCAAAAAAGAAAAAGCAGAACATAAAGCAAAGTCGGAGGAAGATTCAGATGAGGAACCACAAATTTACTTAACTTATGTAATGAATCTATTACATTCACTAATCTCCAGTTGTGAAGTTTATTTTAACAATACAATGGTTTATAACGCTAATGGATTATATCCTCATAAGGCACAAATATCGAACGAATTCAACTCTTCATCAGTGAGTAATAAAGAAATACTTGCTTGTCATGGATACAGTTTGGAAAAATTTCCTGTGCATTCGATATGCATCCGTTCACTGATAGAGCACACTCCTTAGGAACAGGGATAACTTTTAAAATTACCCAGTGTTCCAAAGAAACGCCTGCTGCGAAAAAAATTCAAAAGACATTATCTCAGTTCTGCTCAAAAACTTTCATCCACTCAGACTCCTGGATCAACTTTTTTGGAAAAGATTCGAAAAGTTCAACACTCAAAGTATGAGAGTGATTTGTTGAAATTTGTTGATTGTTTCATTGATAGTTAGGGTACTGTAAATAGTGAGTGTATCAGTTTTTCTATTAATAATTGAATATTTTTTTATAAATGTCTGGTCAAAAATGATTTCATTTAAAGTCAGAAGTTTTTTCAACCAAAAAAATTGTAATTTTCAACACGTGTGCAAAAATTAACTCAGATTTTTTCCGCAACATGCAAACTTTGATTTGATTTTTTCTACAAGATGGCAAAATTTTAAATAAAATTTTTTACAAGCTGCAAAACTTGTTTGGTTTTTCTTAACAAGTGTGCAAAAGATTTCAAAAATTTTTTGTGTTAGATGCAAGTTTTCTTGTGGTTTTTTAGAAAACAAATGCAAAATCTATCTTCTTTTTTCTTATGCGTATGCAAAAAACGCGAAATTTTATTGTAAAAAACTTGTTAAATTTTTGCTGAAAGTTTTTCTTTATTGAGGACTTTGAGTACTATTCCCTATCTTATTACATTGTTTTTCTAATATTTTTGATCAATATACGTGTGAAAAAAAAAATTTTAATGATCAAAATCTGACCAAAGGAATTCAAAAAATTTAGTTTTCAACAGTGCAAGAAACTTTTGTCACAATTTTTTTAAAATGCGAAAATATTTAATGAATTTTTTTTTAATTTGCGAGTTTTTCTTTCATTTTTGTAACAAGTGTGTCAGAAATATCATAAAAATTTTTGCATGGTGCAAAAGTTCGGTAAACTTTTTAACATGTTTGCAAAAATTGTGACAATTTTGTGTAATGTGTGAAAAAAATATTATGAAACTTTTTTTAAGTTGAAATTTTTTTAGAAGATGTTAATATTTGAGTAACTTTTTTGCCATCGTTACAACATAATTTGGTAAAAATATTTTCCAATTCATAATTAGTTTGATTTATAACAATGTTTTTCAACAATTTTTTTAAAAAAATTTAACTCTTGCAATTTTTTAACAAATTATTTATGACCTCTTATTCTATCTCTTTGTTGCTATCTCTTTAAAATAAAATTACTAGATGCAAAAAAAATTTAAACTACAAAACAAGAGACAAGGACCAATTCATTTACAAATCAAAGAGCTGTCAAGCAGCTGAATTCTCAAAATTTTGCAAGTTCTCAATGGAGCGCAAAACTGGTCTTGCCTTCATCACTGGTGGTTGTCTTGGTGGTTCACAGACTGGAGTTCTTGGCTCAGAGAACCCCTCAGCCTCTTTGGTTGTCCATAGATCCCTCTTCCCAAGGAAAGAGAAAATTGTCGAATGGTTGAGCCACATATCTAGAGTCAGGAGTTTCGGTGTATTCCCGCATGCTCAGCCACTTCTTCCATCATTTGCATTTCTCCAAGTTAGTTCTCTGTCATGGGTACTTGCATTATATGATTTTCGTTGAAATCCTTCGTTGAGGAGGTAGTTGACGGTAGTTAAATTGAAAATAAAATGATTTTTAGTAAAGAGAGAGGGGTACCTTCAATTCGAATTTGTGGGTTTAACCAATCAGAGTGGATTTTCGTTATTTGGATTGTAGTCGTGTCTAATCAGGTTTCGGTTTCCTTTATGGACTTCTTCTCGAAAAGTCGTCTCCAATCGGAATCAAAGCTCCATTTTACAAATTATCGTTTCCAATCACAGAAAAGTTCATTTTTGCTCTAGTTGTCGTATACAATCAGACAAAAATTGCCTTTTAAGGGCTTAAATCTTGCAAAGAAGTAAGAATATGCACAAAAGCAAACGCAAAAAATAAATGACCAAAAGTTGTTTGCTGTAAAAATAAGAAATATTGCCGATATAAGAAACAAAAGAAAGGAAAATTAATAAAAGTAGCATATCTTCAAGTCCACTCATCAGGGTAATTGAGTTTATTGTTTATAATCGATGAGAAATTGCTAATTTTTGAGTAGATAGTCAACTTCTTTTTTTTATGTAGATTTGAGAGGATAACTTATAATTGATGAATTTTTCAAAGCAAAACTCTGGAAATCTGATTCTAAACCGAATCAAGCAGGATTTTGAACTTTGAAAATCTTGCTGGAATAAAAAACTTTGATGGTGGGCTTTCACAAAATTGGGAGTTGGATAGGGACTAAAAAGAGTATTTGAAATATTATCATATTATCATACGACTTTTTTGTTAACTTCAAACTTTACAAAATAAGTAAAATTTTTAGTCAGGTGTAATTCAGCAGTAAGTTTATAGCTTTGATAATCTTTGATTGAGTAAGTTTCCCTAAAGAGACCTTTACTTAGTCGGAGAAATCTATTTTGGACAACATTAACGTCCAAAAAATTTGAAAAAAGTAAGAATCTACATCAATTTCATCAATAAGGAAATCACACAGATTATTTTCTTTTTGTCTTGTGGAGTAACTTGAGGAAGTTCAAATAACTTATAATTGACATTCTTCAGAAATCATTATTGGTGATTCAAAGTTATGTCTAGAAATTGTTTAGTTCTGATTGGTTGAAAATTTTTCTGGAAAATTTTAGAACTTTCGAAGGAAAGACGTAGGCGATGACGTCATTACCATAAAAGGAAAGTTGCGCGAGTGGAGACGCCCATTTTATTTATAGAATGACGTCATTACCATAAAAGGTATTTTGCGTGGGTGGTGACGTCACTTCTATTTATAGAATGACGTCGTTACCATAAAAGGAAAATTGCGTAGGCGATGACGTCATTGTCAATATAAATATGCTTATTTCATCAGGTTAAATCAATAAATTTGTTTGCCAATCAGAAACAGTTAATTAAATTTTTCCTCTATTTCTACAATTCGTTAGTTCGCGAAAAGAAAAAAGTAAGTTTTTTATTCAATTGGTACTTTAAACTTTTAATTTTGGAACACTTCTAGAATCCAAAATTTTTTTAGATATTGCCTGCCCTGAGCCGAAATGAGAAAGTCAAGTGTGGAGACTGGAGAATTATGTACGTTAGGGCACATGCAGATCGAAATCAAAAAAGCTGTGCTAAAGGAGTTGTTTCTTGTTCTGACAATCAACAAGAAATGAACTATCATATGGCCAAGAAGCATGCACTTTCAATTTCGAAGCAGTCAACTGTTTGTCCTTCTTGTGAACAAGAGTTCCCAAGTTGCTAATCTCTCCAATAACATCGGACAAAGGAACATGGAGCAAAACAACGGAAACCCAAAGATTCTGTAGCGGACTTGAACAAGATTGTGGAAGAAGAAGGGGAAGATGCTGAAAAACTAAAGGAGGAACCTAGTGCTCGTCAACATTTACTGTTGGATACGGAGATTGAAAATGGAAGACATAAAGAATTTAACTTCCAAATCGCTAAATTAGACACGAAAATTATCAATGAGAATTTTGAAGAAGTCTTCAACAAGCTCGATTTTTTTTTGCTAAAATCAACATTGCTCTGAGTTTTGTTCTTCAAAATATTGAGAGTGGTGAATATCAATATTTCTACGCCCATGAAAACAATACTCTATTTGAAAAATCCTATTTGCTCTGCACTAAAGCAGACTTGATAACAATCCAAGGAAAAATGGAAAAAATTTGATACTGTTGGGCAATGTACCCAAGAACGTCAAAACACAAAATGGAGATTCAAGTTGATCGCAAATGTGACAATTTTTGCTGCTTTACTCAGAAACGTTCCAATGGGATGTCCGGAGTCTGTCTTACCCGAACCCTTACTACGACATAAGCAAGTGAACTGTCTTTTATCTACCAAAGACAAGGAAACTTACAAGGATCATTTGTGTCCTTTCCGCGCATTGGCAATGTACATGAACGGTCACAATGATCTTGATTCTCACACTTCTAGTTACTTTACAGACTTCATATTAAAATCTGGTTCTGATCTTAAATTTTTTTGTGGAGTCTCACTAGAAGATTTACCTGTTGTCGAGGAAATTGTGCAAAGAAACATCTTTAAATACGATTTCGATATCCAAGAAGGAGAAAATGTAGAAGAACTAGCTCGACGAAGTATTGGAAGATTTGATAAAAACAGTTAAACTAATGAGATTCAAAAATCATATCATTCATACTAATGATATAGATAGTTTTTTAAAGTGTTTTTGATGCCCTTGTTGTGACGTTTTCTTTAATAAATCCGACAATTTTAACAAACATCTTCTGAGATGCAAGGATAAAGTGAGACATATTTACCCAAAGAACGTCTATAAGCTCTGCGAAACCTTGTGTGAAAAGTAGAAGTATTCGGTCTTTCAGTTTCTGAAAATAACAACCTTTTCAATAATCTAGCAATTTTCGATTTTGAGTCGGTTTGTGTTCCTACAGAAGAGTTAAAAGAGACGGAAGCTACTACCTGGATCGGAAAACATGTTCTAATTTCAGTTTCTATATCATCGAATCTGATTGATGAACCCAACTTTTTGTACAAGAAAGATCCACAGAACTTGATTATTGATTTTGTAACCAACCTCGAGCTGTTGGTTGAACAAAGTAAGCTAGAGATTAGAAAAAAATTTCAAGATATTGAAGTAGCTGTCAATGAAAGAATGAAAACGATCTTTGATCAGCTAAACGAGCGAAGTCAAATCTATTCAAGCAACAGATTTGAGTACGAAGACGAATGCATTGAAGATTTGGAAGAAGCAGATATGTCAACACAATTCTTACGAATTCAGAAAAACCAGCTCATCGATTTAAAACAACATCTGGAGAGATTTAGTAGTAGTAGTAGTAGTAGTAGTAGTAGTAGTAGTAGTAGTAGTAGTAGTAGTAGTAGTAGTAGTAGTAGTAGGATAGGCTTCTGTGTAGACCCACGGGTGGGACCCCTAACTGATCAGTTTAAATGAGTTTTCCAGCTGGATTGCATTGTCGGCAGAGGCAGAGGATGCGCCACGTGCACGGGACTAGTTCGTTGTACTGCGTTTCCACGCAGTTCCAATATACTCGTGTTAGATTTTGTTTCAGATTTGTTGGGTCGCTAAAGTTAACTTTTTTTGAGAAACTTTTATACAGCAAAGCTGCTCTTTTCCAGAATATGTAAATACTTTAGCTGTTTTCGGATTTATCAGTGGTAGATATGAATTGAATTTGAACAAGTCCTACCTAATCCCTTATTTGATGCGCGATAAAGAACATGAAACACCAAAAAAGCAAATGACTTTATATATTTCAAGTTTGGAGATGTAAAATTTCTCGACATAAGAAATTTTCTGGGAGGGGCAACTACTCTGGACTCTTTTCTCATAAAGCTAGCGAAACGAAAGGATTCTTTCCCCATGAGTGGTTTGATAACCAAGATAAACTTGATTTTCCCGAATTGTCGCCGTATGAAGCCTTTTTCAATAAACTTAGATACAACAATCCTCTAGACAAAGACTTCAATGATTATGAGAAGCTGAGAAAGAGTGGGCTTGACGAAAAACAGGCACTTAAAAAGCTTCAAATCAGGACTATTCCTTCATCTGGATTGGATAATTAGCTTGGAACAAAATCGGAATGACAGTGTTCAAAGACTTTTTGAAGTGGTACTACAACAAGGATGTAGTTCCAACCCTGGAAGCAAGGCAAAAAAAAATTCAATCGTGTCATAAAAAGGGGAAAAATTATTGAAACTTGGATGTACACTTCCAAATCTAGCATACATATAACTACACAAATCTACAAATTACAAGTTTTTTTCCATTTTGCAAGAGTGATAAATATTTGTGTGAATAAATTAGAGAAGACATGACTGGTGGACCTTCCATTGTTTTCACTTGAAAAGCTGTAGTTGATGACATATTCATCAGAAATTCATCAAATTTTTGTAAATCGATCGTTGGAATTGATGCAAGCCTGCTTCACGCTTTCTCAATGTGTCAAGATATGCCAACAGGACTGTACACGAGTTAGGAGTTTGACACTGATATGCAGAAATTCAAGGCTTGACATAATCGAACTCGCAACTTTGAGAATATGGTCATGTCTTTCTATCAAGAAACAAGACCAAAATGTAAAATTGAGAGCTTTTTTACATCTGGAAAACAGAAAAAAATCGACTGCTTTAATGTTGATGGTTACTGCAATCACTGTAACATTGTGTTCGAAGCAATGGAATGTTACTACCACTTCTGTTCTTGTCGATAAGCTCGTCCCTTCTTAACAGATCAGGATATTGAACGAGGTAATAAGAAGAGAGAGATGGATGATATGAAACGGGAATACATAAAAGAGAAAGGATACAAAGCTGGAGAAATAAGCGAGTATGACTGGTGGGAAAATTTCAAAACCAATGAGTAGATCAAAATGCTCGTCAAAACCCACTTTCCCTATAAAAGACCTCTTTCTACAGACCCCCTTTTGGCAAAAACAAAAGATGGACCTCTTTTTGGTTATGTTCAGTGCGATTTAGCTGTTCCAGGTGAGCTAAAATTAAAACTTGCCAACTTTCTTCCAGTTTTCAGAAACACTGAACTTGGAAGAAATGATAGTGCCGACTATATGAAAAGCTATGCAGTCAAGAACGAAACATTAAAGCATCCTCAGAGAACGCTGATATCTAGTTTCAAGCTAGAAAATGGAACAGTAATAACTTCTCTAATCAACTTTTATATGGAACTTGGCTTGCAGTGCACCAAATTTTACCGTTTTGTTCAGTATACTCCCCGAAAATCTTACAATAGATTTTTTCAACCATGGTTGATGCGAGCGAGACGAGAAGGAGATGAAAACCCTCTATCAGAAATTGTAGCAGAAACAATGAAATTTTGGCTAATTCCTCTTAAAGATATCAGATCATGGATAGATCCAAGCATACAACCACAAAATATCTGAACGATGAAAAAACTCATAAGGCAATGAAACACTGTTTAAAAGAGTGAACACAGTTGAGAAAGACTTATATGAGGTCGAATTGCTGCAATCCACCATTGAACTCAGAGAACCCATCATTGTTGGATTCTTCATGGTGCAGTATGCAAAACTGAGAATGTTGGAGCTCTACTATAACTTCTTCGACAATTTCTGTGATGTAAACAAAATTGAAGAGTTAGAGATGGATACAGACTAGCTTTATTTAGCTCTTGCGGAAGAGTTTTTTTTGTCTGTAACCAACCGAATAAGAGACCTGCTTGGGAAAAAAGGAGAGAAAATGACTGCAGAGACTCTTTCAAGGTGGATGCAAAATCTAATTTCTTCCCTGGAACGTGTTGCAGTAAGCATAAAAAGCATGATAAGCGGGAGCCGGGACTTTTCAAAGAGGAATTTAGGTGCACAGAAATGTTATGTTTATGCAGCAAAACTTATTGCTGCTATGACAACAAGTCAGATAAATTTCAATTTAGCAGCAGAAGATTAAACAAGCGAGTTCTCGAAGATTCTAGAGATGGACCCATGTCAAAGTACAGGAGAGTGCTCGATGAAGCAATCAACCTAACATCTAGAAATAAAGGACTCAGAACCATGAATCATATGGTAGCCACATATGAGCAAACAAAAAAAGGACTTAGGATTTTTTATCCAAAAAGACAAGCTCAAGACGATGGAATTCATACAAAACCATTGAACTTATAAAAACTGATGCAATTTCGCAAGTTTATAACAAGTGATGCAATGTATTAAATTTTTGTACGATGCAGTGTTTTGTTGGTATTTTATTATAAAGTTGCGGTGAATTTCAAATACGATGCAGTGAGTTATATACTTTCTTTGTAAGTTAATTTTTTTCTCTCGAAAATTTGATTTTTTTCGAAGTTCCAGTAGATTTCAGAATAGATTTGGGTAGATAGAAAGTAAGAGTAGCTAATAAATTATTATTCGATATAATTATAACAAATCTTATTGTGTTTTGAATTTTTTTTGAATTTTAAATTAAAAAAATATCTCATGTTTTGCTCAAACTCTTACCGTTGACTTTCTATGTATCAAAATACTAATTAAAAGACCTTCATTTTACAATCTACTCGTAATTAACCAGTGATATTTAACAGTTAGATAATGCGCGCCGAGATTTTTGCGAAAAAACTAGACATTTCCACACAAAATCCAAAAAATTTCGTTTTTCTTACCATTATCTTACCATCACACAATTCATAAAACCTTACCATTGGTATTCCCTATCTTAATACATTGTAGACTCTACACCCAATCTTAATACATAGCTGGGTGAGCGGATGATCTATTCCCTATCTTAATACATGGGGGTCACCCACCTCCCCCCCTCACTTTAGCTCTAACATCTACTACTCTCATTGTATATTTGAAGCACCTGATATATAATTTGAATTACATGCATACATTGATTTTGACATGGAAAACTTCTTGAATAACTTCAAAAAATTTTATTGTTAACTCTATCATTTCCTCATAAACCAAAATTTTTGTACACCTTAAAATATTTAACGCTTCATGTTTTTTCGCAAAGTTTTCTCCAAAACATGCAAAGATTAGGTTAGACAACAGCCTAATTGAAGAATACGTTACTTTTTCTGTGATTCAGACGAGTCTTACTGCATTAAAAGGCATTTTAATTGCTTTCGCAGAACCTACATGTTTAGATTGACTCCAGTGTAACTCCATGCGTAAAAAACCACAATCTAAACTTTCAAATTAAAATTTATTGATTTGTATCCCAAATTATGAATAGGAAACGAAGTAATATAGATAAACTGTCACAATAGGATTGAGGCAGAACTGAAGAAAAAAAGCAACTGAGAAAGTGAGTACAGGTCCGGAGTGGCCTTCTCATAGAGTATTTTTGGATGAAATATACCGTCTGTTTGTCACGCTATCTATTTTTGGCCGAATAGGTTTGTGTAACTTCTTAGTCTCAATAGATCTAGAGATACACTGTTTTATAGCGGAGTTAGTGCAGAGAAGAAAGCAACTGATTTTAATCTTTATTTTAATTCTCTGAAATAGTAAAATTTCAGTTTTTTACATCTAAATTAGGATTTAGTCTTGAATCTTGTTTGGTTAGCAATAACTATTTTACAGGGAAAGAAAGTATGTATTAAGTAACTAGTTTCACATTGGTTCCAAAAACTCAAAAGGGAAAAAATAATTTTGGGTTTTTTGGTGCTCCTGAAGCAAAAATTGACGTAAAATTTTTTGAGAAAGCAAAAAAAACGTAAAATTAAACAACTTTGCAGATCGAAAAGATATGATACCATAGTTTTTTTCTAACCTTGTATCTGAATACCGAAAAATGTTCTCCGCAGCACCTATATAAGACAAAAAAGCTCTAAGTGCATAAGTATTTGTGACTTTTTGTTTCTGAATGTTGTTTTTGAATTCTTAAATTGAACATTTTGGTGCTGCGCATTCGTTGAAACATTTTGCTCGAGATTTCATCTCATTCAAACTGCAGATTAGCACGGATTTTTGCCTGCAATTATGATAGTTTTCTCAGAACATTTTGATGTTGGTGAAAATTTCTCAAAAAAAAAATTGTGTAAAAAACCAACAAAACGTAATCAAATTAATAAACTGTCTTAAAAAGTCGGAATGATTGGTTAATTGAAAAAAAAAACACTAGGAGTAATTTTTGAGTTATTTGTTGTTATTTATATATTAAACCTCTGTGTTTTTCACAACAAAATATTGTAATGTTTTGTTGTTTTTGGACTAATTTTTGACCAGATTTTTGCTTCTGTTTTTTTTTGAGTTTAGGGTGTATACTCATAGGGTTAGAACCTGTCGGTATCAGGTGCTGGACATGTCGTTTTATTTTTTACATTGCATTTTTTCGACTCGCCCACAAATCCGTTCAATTCAATTTCGAAAAAAAATACTGAGGGTATTCCGTTTTTTGACTCGCAGGAAATGCAATAATAACAAAAAGACAGTAGCTACAGGAAAAAATTAATAGCAGGATATCAACATCCTAGGATCGTTAAAAGTTATATATAAGCATAGTTTTGAGGAAATGAGTTGGAAAACATTGCTTTAATGATTTTAATCAAAATTTAACCAAACTTTATGCTTGAAGCCAAAGATTGTTGAAATAATGTCTCATTGTTGAAATAATTAGAGAAATTTTTATCAGCACTGTTTTCCCAATTTCAAATTAATTACAAAATTGACAAGCTTTTGCTTCAATATTTTCTAAGTTTTTGCAAAAATGACTACGAGTATAGCTAACAATCTCTAAACTGACATAATAATTAGAAAAGCTTTGCATTAACTAAGTTTTATTGAGGTTGTCTCACCTCAGTTTGAGTTTAATTTATAAGCAACATCCAAAATGAAACTCTATTTAGATCTATCATTCTCATAGTAGCACGCGATGTTTTTGTTGACAGCGTAAAGATAAAACTTGGAGCTTGATCTGGGGCAATGGATGTTATTTACTGTTCCAATTTTCGTAACGAAAGTAACGAAATATTTTTTCTCGAGTGTTTTTTTTATCCGACTTTCGTAACGAAAGTAACGGAATGTTCGCGCTCGGGGTGGTTTTTGTTTCTTTAGATAAACTGTGACTTTTTGACTAGCCAATTTTGACGCAAATTTTCAAAAAATATTCGAAAATATTTTTGTCATGAGCCTAAATTTGAAAAAAAAAACATGTCTCTCGTGATCATTTTTTCTAAAGGTATGGGCCATTTCGGCCAATTTGGGACAATTAAAGCGCTATTTATTTCGCGCTATTAACGCGCAAGCGAACAATTAATCTGTCTGAGAAATTGTTCCAAATTGGTTGCGGAAGTTTATTTGCCATACTTATTTTGTCACTTGAAGAGAAAATTATCATTTTGTACTTGACTTGCCGAGTGGGGACATGATTTTAACAAAAAATCTCAAATAAAAAACAGATCATTTTATTTTACCCATTTAATTTTTTCATGTTCATGCTGCTCCCAAGGCCTTAAAATGTAGCCGGAACATTCAGGGCTTTGTCCTGATACAGCAGACTTGTTTTTTTTTCAGGCAAATGTCGACTTTTCAACTAGCCATTTTTGCCAGGGGTCTTTTTACATTATTCAAAAAAATGTTGTCCTGAGCCTTAGTTTTAGAAGATGCTTCACCTGTGACCATTTTTGAAGTCACGGGGGATTTAAGATGGTTCGAAACAAATTCGAATTTTTTCAGCGTGAACTCTAACATTTCCTCATAAAACTTAATTCTCGTTTACCTTAACATATTTTAAAAAAATTGAACTGAGGACAAGAAGAAAAGCAATTAAGAAAGCTCAATAACGAAAAAAATCAATTTTGCGTTTCTCGGCGCCTCTGAAGCAAAAATTGAAAAAATTCAGAGTGCATAATAACATAAAAACTAACAAAGCTTGTGCCGCAGTTAGAAAAGACTACCAATTTTTTTTTTGGCGTTTTGACGGATACAAAATTTTTTTGAGAATTTTTCATTGGGTGACAATTGCCTCGAGGAAAGCTTGTTCTCGAACCTTGTATCTGAATACCATAAACTGTTCTCTAGAGCACCTTAGAGTTCGCAATAAAAAATTTAAGTTTAAGACTAAAAAGTCGGCTTTATGTGCATCAGTTTTTGTAAGTTTTTCATTCTGAAAGTAATTTTGATATCGTGAATTTTGGTGTTGCACATTCGTTGAAGAGTCTGGATCACAATTTAATTTCCTTCAAACTATTTTCAAGTGATTGTAAACATGTCTCAAGTGCCTAATGAGCTATCCCCATGCTCAATTGATCCCTTTTTCCTGTTTCCTCATTTTTTTTGCGTTCGTTAATAATCTCGTTTTTCATTTGTTAAAACTGAGCCGCAGCCGTTCAATTTTGCTTCACCGTCGTCTAGATTCTCGAAACTCATTCATAAATGATACGTCAATTTTTGTTTTATACGCTAGTTACACATAGGGGCCATAATTTATTTTTTATTTTTGTCTGCTGAAGAAGGTTTCTTGATTTTTACTATTTTAAATGGAAGTTTTAATGATGTTTTGATGACCAAACGACTTTTATATCTAAGTTTCAAACAATCAAAATTTTGACAGACCCTGTATTGAAAAGTCTTCTGTGCTGCAGGTTTTTTTATTAGGCGAGTCGAGGTTGTCTTTTTGCGTCTGAAAAGTTTTAAGAAATAATCGACAATTGTTCTGAACCAGGGGTGAAACCAGGATTTTTTCGAAGGGATTTTTGAAATTAGAAGGAGAACTCCTTTAGAAAAATTTTAGGCCGGTTCGTCAGCCGAAAATAGATATCTCAAAATAGTACAAAGGTGGGGCCTTTTGGGTCGGCAGATGGTCAAATCCCTGAGGGGGGGGGGGGTGCAGTTCAACCCCCCGCCCATCCCCACTTTAAGTCTGCTACTGTTCAAAACCTTATCATATGGAACAGTGGCACAGTGTCCGTTTTTCTTCTTCCAATTTTTGACATTCGTATCCAACAAATGTTAATGTTTATAAAAAAGTTAATTTTTTTGGATACACATCAGTTTTTGAAAAAGCCTCAAAGGGCAAAAAAAACATAAGAAAAAAAACAAATTTTATCTGTTTTTTTTTCTAATAATATGTGTATTTATACCAAAGACATCAAAGAATTTATCAACAAAAGCACTAAATTCAATAACTACATTTGAACTTAAATTATATCATCATCTTAATTTGAAGTTAATATATACAAGGATAGACGCTTTGATTAAACCTTTTTTACACGTTTCATGCCTAAGTTTTTCAGTGATCCATGCGGAACAAGGTAGAAAAAACCAACCTAAGCTCACGCCTTAACGAGGAGAGGAGTCAAGCAGCTTAGAATAAAAGCACAAAACGATGCACTTCATAACAGCAGTCAAAAAGTATTTGTTTAAGGAAGGATGTTTCTGATAACAGCAGGTAGCAAAAACTTTTAAAAACTAAGAAAAACCAGGATTCATACATTTCGCTTCCAAAGCTTTACGATGTTTAGAAGCAATGGGAAACAAAGAGTTGTAGTTTTTTGCTCTCAACTGGATGTCACTATTTGAAACTACTTGCAGAAGTTTGCTCAAAACATATTTGAATCTTATAAGCTAGAAATGCAAGAGAAGGCAAACAAGTACTGGCTCGTATACAACGTAAGGAGCCCTAATACAACGCTGGAAAATGAAAACCATTCTCAGAACGTTTTTTGTCTGCATAAACTGATGATTTTTGATGGACAGCTTTCAAATCAGTGATAAGCCTCAACTCTTACATCTTAAAAATCCAGTTCTTTTAAGGATTCAAATGCTTGATTTAGGTCCAAAAAACACAAATTTAAGCTATTATTCTCAAAATGTGTGCTTTTGAAGTAAAATCAACAAAAGCGTTTGGGCTTGTTAACTGTTTTTTTTTCTGCAACTGAACTGTTTTTCAAAAATGACATCGAAACAATTTAAGTATTTAATGATTTAGTGAGCATAATTTTCTCATAGAACTTTTAACAACCCAAGCTCATAAAGAGGTCTGTATTTGTTCAATTTGGTCTGAAAACTAACAACAAAGTGATTGGATAATTCAATTTTTTGCAATTTTTTTTTGAAAGCATTAGCATTTTTATCATTTTTTTCATGTTCCCTAGCATTTTCAATAAAAAAACAAAGAAACAACTTTTTAAATCTCGGTTTTTCTACAGTCACGAGACATGAAAAGTTTAGTTATCAAGCGATGAAAAGCATCAACATTTTTTCACCTTTCTGCCGTTTTCTCTCCATTTACTTGGGAGATGCACGATTGAAACTTTGACATATGATGAATAAAACTTCTTACTAGAAGATAACCTGGAAAGAACCGTAAAATTTTGATTCAAAGGAGTCTTTTGTCCATTTAACAGGAGGGCACCAAAAATGTTATCGTGATACCAAAACGTCCGCATAAACAGAAGAAGCAGTTTAAAATTTTGGAACTGAAATATTCGTTTAAAAGCTAAAGAGTTAAGCTAAGCCCTCATATAGGTTTCACTTTACATTTGAAAGAAATGAAAAAATTGATAGGCTCTTAGACAAAATTTGACTGAAAACTCAGCTTTTTCTTTTTTAAATTGACAAAATTTGGATCAACTTATATATCGTAATTAAACAGTGTTTTATATATATCTTTGAATTGAAACTTTTATGAGGGACTGGTTTAGACACTAAATTTTCCCACGAATTATTTATTTTGTCTCTACTCTTATGGGAGTTTTTGGCACTTAGATTACCTCTCTGAGACCCTCTAATTACACGCCTTAAAACAAAAATGTACATTTTCTTATCACTTTATATTGTAGCAAGGAATTAAATCTACTGTAGTTGAAATTTTCAAACGTGAGTCTCAAGTGTTGAAATTTCAAGTTGGAATCAAAACTTTTTTGATTTAGACATCCATTGTTTTAATAAATGGCCAATGAACATCCGCGCGTTCCATTATAGCCACCAATTAATGCCCAGTGTTATGTCAATCCTCTTCATTACTGTTGGTCATTCTCCAGACATTTCCCACCGCACGTGGTTATCGCATCTTTTCCTTCGGGTCCATTTCAAATCAAACTGTTGAAAGCATTTTTTTTGACCAAACTTTGGTACTTAAACTAGGCAACCAGAATACAATCTCGACACTTTTTCTTTCTTTCCTAATGGTAATAAGAATGTTATCAAGGCTTAAAAGTTTTTCTTCATCATGTGGACCATTCACAAAAAAAAACCATCAAAATTCAAAGAAGGCAAAGACAGCCAGTTGTTGTGCACATAGCACAGATATACCGACCATATTTTTGAAAAATTGGTTTGAATTTCGTCGTTTTTTGCTCGTGAAATAATGCGAAGATCTGAACAAAAATCATCAAAACATCAAACATCAAAAATCTGAATAAAACATCAAAACTCATTTTGACATCGATAGTGGGTGTAGTTTCCACTTAAGTGTCATATCTTAGCATTATTTCACGAGCAAAAAACGACGAAATTTAAACCAACTTTTTAAAAATATGGTGGGTATATCTGTGCTATGTGCACAGCAACTGGCTGTCCTTGCCTTCTTTGAATTTCGATGGTTCTTTTTGTGACTGGTCCACATGATGAAGAAATACGATTGTAATCTTGACGACGTTGCATTTGTTTCTTTCAGCATACAAATCAGAGATTTTTCAGCTTTTTAAAATCGTATTCTTATGTTAATTTAGGACGCGTGTTTTTCATTTTAGTCGCTTAATTTTTTTTGTGTTTTAGGGGCTCCAAACTTTCCAAAATCTCCATTATAGAAGATATGACGCAATAAGAAGTCGTCATTCTAAGATATGATAGATACAAGTAAAATTAAAATAGAGATTTTAAGTTTCTTTAGAAAAAATTATTTTAGTTTTTTTGGAAATATGATCATTTTCACGCATCTGACATAAGAGAAAAACCTGATTCGAATCACTATAAAGATGCTATTTTCTATATAAAGATCCTAACAAATCACTATAAAGATACCTATCGTCGAAGCGACCAGGTAGGGGACTTAAAGAAGGGAGGTCAGAAAAAAATATCACGACTGGATCACCGGCTCTAAAGAGCTGGACCCACTTTTCTTTCTCATGTTACCAAAAATGTGTTTTTGCACCTATTCATACTCTAGTAAACATATGATCATGTCCACTCTATTCTTTTGGCTTAGTTTTGAAAGTGTTAAATTGAATTGAATTGAAATTGATTGCGATTCAAATTGTTCTAAGCAAGGCCTCTTGTTTGATCTTTATCTCATTAAGTTATTTTGATTTGATATGATGTCATTGATATTTACTTTTTACCCTAATCTGCTAATTGTAAGCTAAACTGCTAATTGTAAATTTTGTTATCAATTTTTGCTCATTGTTAGATTGCTCATGATTAAAAAATAAAATACTTAAAAAAATAAATAAATTCTTTAGACGCTTTTTGTCACTTTTTGGGAGGTTTTGGTCAAAAAATTGCATTTTTTAAAAACGCTCTGAAGGACATACTAGCAATTAGAATTTGAAGAACAGACCAACAAAGTTAAGCCTCTTGCAGGAAACCTAAGACCTGTTTTGCAAACTAAAACCAAAACCTTGCTCTATATTACAGAGCTAGACTTAAATTGTCAGAGCGGCTTTTTTGATCTGAACTTAATCAAATTCCGTACTCATGTAATCCGCTGTAAAACTGTATTGTGTCAGGCAGGTAGGTAGAGTATTTTTCGGCTTCACAGAACCTTTTTCTTTCAATTTATGTAGACCGCCAGAGTAAGATTATAATTGCACCAAACTTGTACCATCATTTTTAAGAGAGGCACAATTTTTTGAAACCGAAAGGGATGTCATTTTAAATATATCTTATACCAAAAAGTATTTTATTCCCCGTTTTGATTTTCATGACGCATTTTTCTGATTCTAATTTGCATCTGAAGTCAAAGGGTGTCTTCGTCATCAAATCATTCGAGCGGCTGAAAGGGGATTTTAAATACGTCACAGTTAAAAGTAGTTCTTCCACTTCTTTCAGTTTAACCTTTTTGTTGCCTTCTGTTACTCGTGTTTTGTATCAACACAAAAGAGTAGCGCGCAGAAGATAGATAATTATCTTGTGACGTAATCTAAATACATGTGACAGGGTCTAGGGCAACAGGAAGAAAGTTCGTCAGGGCGAACTTTCGAGACAACAGTTTTTCATGCCAAGTATTTTTGAGTTTGATTATTCCGAGGAGTAAAGAGCTATCTCTTTAGGTTGATAATTTGATGTTGAGAAGACATCATAATCATATAAATATAAAAAAAACAGTTGTTAATTCGACAGAACAACTTGGTTAATTTTTCTTGCACTCACTTTTGAACAGCATTAGTCAGTTGCTATGCAAATAGCAGAAACCGCAATCATTGAAGTAGAAAAAAAAAAGAAAAAAAACTGAAGCTTTTAACGATTTTTTTGAAATTTTTTCTCTAAATTTCTCGTATCATTTAGTCAAGAAATTGGCAAAGTTCAAACCAATTTTCTTCATCCTTGTGACAATCTTTTGATTAATTTTTTTTTCGAATCCGAATAACGGCCAATAGCAGGACTTTGATTTCTCATTTGACCCCTTACACCCCTTACATGCATTCACTGAGGCATCTAAAATCGGCCTAAAAAGTACCACACTTTTCCCACTTCGTGAAGCGGTCCGAACAAAAAAGAAATAAAAACTCTGCCAAAAATAGAACTAGAGTTGAGCATTTCTTATTTTAGATAAGCCTAAAATCCTAAATTTAAACAAAGAAAGACATAAGTGGGCTGTTGAGAATTTTCGATTTATAAATAGAAATTGAATGGAATTATATGGTATGTCTGCCCTATATTTTAGTTCGAAATTTGACCTGATTTCTAGTTGTTTCTTTCTGACCGAATCTTAATAGCCGAAAAAGAGAAGGGCCGAAAACTGTGTTACTATTAAAAATGCTGCTTTCGAAGAATCGGAATAAGCATAAGCGTGAAAATCAGTCAGTTTTGGACAGTTCAGCGGACGTTGTTTTTTTTCGGTTGTTCGGTCCCTCGGCTAAGAGAACTGCCTCTCTCCCACTGTTTTTCCCTTCAAATAAATGACGTCAAAAGAAGACAAAACCCCACAAGGGTTGCCGCAGCTAGACCGCCCCGATAAATACACATTATCTACCCTCAAATACTCGAAACTTTATCGCGCTCAGTCCACATGATCAATTTTCAGCCTCGGGCAAACTAATGAAACAACAAAGGAACATTTTTGCGCCTTGAAAATAGCCCTAAACCCTTCACGAAAAGCGACTGAGCGCACTTGACATGACATGAATTTAATTTATGTTCATACGCTAGTTTCATATTGCGTCATTAATGCTCGGTACTTTATCAAGTGATACTTCGCCTCTTGTAAACTTGGCCGGGGTCCGAGAGAAAGACGCGGCTGGTCCTGGAAATATCCAAATTATTACACCTAGTTGTGATTAGGATCAGCAATATAACGGATTAACCGGTTCGACATTGTCCGCAAAGTTAGTTTGGGAAAACTAAAAACATTTCAGATGTTATCTGTAAATGAAACTCTAAAATTTAAATAATTTCAAACGTCTCAAAAAATATAAAACATAAGTTGTGCAATCTACTTTCAAATACTTCCAAATTGAAAGTGGATTTGATCAGTACTTGTAACTACTCGGAAAACAGCTTCAGTTTTTTCATTATCTGACATAAAATAAATTATGAAATGGACACAAAGTCAAGTAAGGATAGCCGGTTACTTTGCAAGTAGCACAGAATGTTCCGACCACAGTCTTACAAGATTTTAAAAAAGTTTTCTCAAGTTGGTGTTGTTTTTTTTCTGCATTTTGTTTTAAAAAAAATTGAAGGGAAAATTAGACCTTGGGCATATTTGAGAGCAGGGGCGGACTTAGGGGGGCGGGGGTGGGCGGACACCCCTACTCAGAGATTCAAACCCCTGCCGACCCAAAGGGTCCCCCCTTTGATACTTTTTAAGAAATCCATTTTTGGCCGACCGACCCTAAAATTTTTCCAAAGGCGCCTTGGGCGCCAATATATACTAACTTTGAGGGGGAGCGCGCGCCAAAAAACGCGATTTTTTTGTCAATTTTTCAAAAAATTCCAAAAACGGCTTTTTGACTGTTTTTTCAAAATAGGGGAAAATTTTTCTTTGGGATAGCTCGAAAAATCAGTTTATTCGACATAAAAAGAAAAAAAAGGTCCTCAAAAATTTCGAAAATTTTTTGAAAATCCCCCCCCCCCTCCCCGATAAAATCCTAGATCCTCCCCTATTTTAGAGTCATAGTGAAGTAGGTCAATTGGAAAAAAAATGAGAAAAAATTCAAAAAATTTTTCAAAATTTTCGTTGAAAGTTTTTGAACTTTCAAGTTTTGATTCCTGAAAGTTGCCTTCAAAAACTCCAAAAACGACCATTACGTGAGCTAAACTAATTTTTTATAGCTTAAATTGAGCTTAAACAAGCTATTGCAATTACTAACTACCTTACTAATTAGCTCGAAATAAGACCTAAAATCAAAAATTTTAAACCGGTTTTTCTCAACACTGGAAACTTTTTTCAAAAATTTTTAATGTCGTTTGAAACACGACTGAAAGTGCTTTAATATGATATATGACTCACTCCAGTCCGCTTATTTTTTGTGGCAGCTGATTTTGCGTAGAAAACAAAAACAAAAAAACTAAAAGACCCGAATACAAAATTCCTACCCATTATCATTGGTCGGAACAAACAGTTCTATGAAGTAATTTTTTTCTTGCAGAGAGGTCCCAAAACTTTATCAACCAATTTTAAACCAAGAATTTAAACAACATATTAGGTTGTTTGTAATTGATGTGAATAATTTTTTCTGTACTACCTGTCTTCAAAAATAATTGGAGACAGGTAAGAATATGTTTTTGGACGCTTTCTTTTGATTTACAACATCAGAAATTAAATTTGTTAAGAATTGTGCAAAAACTCCAGTCAGTTAAAGCCATAATGTCTAGAAAATGGAGAGGTAAATGGTGTAATGGCTTCTTGCAGAATCTAAACAAATCTCAGAAAATAGTTTTTCAAAAAAAAACTCAAATTTTGGTAGGAAAAAAATATTTTTGATGCAAGCAAATAGTGTGAAAATTATCTTAATTAAAAATTGAAAAGCTTAATTAGGCTAGAAAATTTATAAGATAATTTAATAAAAATATTTAAAAAATAAAGAGGGTTAGGGGATTAAAAATAAAGAGGGTTTTTGCGAAGCCTTAGATAAAATTTTGCAGCGTTTTCAAAGACTTTCTGCAAAAATCTAATCAACTGATGTCAACTTAGCAGAACGTTGGAGTGGTAAAAGTTAAATTGGTCTAGTGTTTGAATTAAAAATGTCAAGGTATTAGTTTCAAAAAATCTAACAATTGATGGATTTAACAATTATTGATTATTGGAATAAACCTGCAGCTGTTTTATACAGTTTTAGATGAAGAGGTTTTTTTGGAACAGTTCGCACTTTTAATACTCCATACATTTAATTTGGGGGTTGAGAAATTAGACGATAAGCAAATTAGGCGGATGCACTTAAAAACGAAACTAGTCGATTTTGCAAAATTGCAATTGTGAGAAAATAGACGAAATTGAGAGAAATTGCAGACAAATTGCGTGAGAAAAATATAATTGTTTGCAGACAACAGTTAAATTTCGGTGGCCAAAAAATTTACATTTCAATCATGCATAACCAATTCATTTCAAAACTCTCCTGTAACATTCGGTATTGACATTTTATGTTAATTTAAACTAATTGTTTTGATAATTGTTGTCATTTTATGTTCTTTTTGTAATTGTGAAACTTGACTTTTAATTAAAATTTTTGTTGGCCCTTTTCTTTTCATAGCAGTGACGTCTAAAATGCCAGATCTGTAAAAAAAGATTCGTCTAGTTTCGTTTTTGTAGCATCCGTCTATTTGCTTATCGTCTAATTTCCTACGCCCTATTTAATTTACTTCCAATTTATACTTGACTTGGTGCAAAGTTTTTGGTCCTCTGATGCCCAATTGAGTGTTTATTAGTAAACTGTTATTTGGGATGAATTAAGAAAAAGTTTCCAGAATGAAAATGAAAGTTTGAACCAGGGGCGATTTGGGGGGAAGGTGGCGTACGAACCAATCCTTCAGGGATTCGACCCCCTGTCAAACCAAAAGGTCCCCACTTTGAACTAATTTGAGATATCCACTCTTGCCTGACGGACCCCAACTTCTTGACTGACGAACCAAGGTCTTTTTAGTTCTTTGGGAGAGCTCGCAAAATCAATTTGATCGACCTAAAAAAAATCGACAAAATTTTCGAATTTTCTTGAAAATCCGCCCCCTCGAGAAAATCCTAGATCACCCTTGAGAAAATCTTTGTTCCGCCCCTGGATTGCAAATTTAAAATAAATGACATTTGAATTGAAATGTTCTCCCAATTTATTGTTAGACAATAACTTTGCCTGTTTTTCTTTTGTTTCATACAAAAAACTATTACTTTAGGTTGGAGGCTATTTATTATGATTATTTGAATATCATTATAAGGGTTATTATTATCAATGTTAATAATTGCCTGGTTGGATATACGTAACAAAAAACAAATCTAATTTTGTAAATTTGTATAGCTTATGTATGGTTCAACAGTCTGCGACTCAATTAATCGTCCAAATTTTTGCTCAATGAAGTTAGTGGCAATGTAAAAAAAATGGTTCACGTAGATTGTAAGATTCATAAGGGGTGTTCTAACCTTGAAGCATGCATGAAATTTGCGACTCTGCGACTTTTTTGTGCGACTTTTAGTTAAAAAATGACAATGAAATATATCGTGGATACTTTATACTGATAAAAACGATATTTCAATATTTTTCTTTCATATGCCGATAATTTTATTGTCTTCTGTTTCATTCTTAGATAACAAAAGATTTTTCACTGAGTGTCTTTGTTTTGTCAAGGTCTACCAAAAATCTCTGTTGGCGTAAAATTCAAAAGAAACTCAGCTGCGCTGAAATACTTTTTTTGAAGAAAAAAAGTGTTTACGAATTGTATAGCTGTTTCAATTTTGATATTACTTTAAAGATTCTACTTGTGCTCTGATGGTGCTTGGTCCCCCTTTCTACTTTTTTGGATTATCCATTTTTGGTGACGGAATCTAAATCCCGGTTTTTGGTCAAAATTTTCCAAAAAATACCCAAAAACGCTTTTTTTGTCCTATTTTTTATTAAAAAATTGCTTATGGCGCAGAAAACTTGATCAAAATAAGGTCTTCATAAATAAATTGGTCGACCTAAAAAAAAATTTCACAAAATTTTGAAAAGTATTGATTATAATGGATTATATTGATATAAAAAGCACTAGGATTATAATTCCTTTTTGATGGATTATAAACGATTACTTTTGTATTTTATAGATACTGACTATAAAATGACAATATAATCGGTTATTTTCCATGGAACTCTAGTGCCGGTTTGCAGAAGATCATCTTTCACAGCAGTAACAGTCATCAGCGACACAGATTTCTCATCAGCGAAAAAGATCACTTCTACACGAAAACAACAACAACAACATCATTAACAACAATAGCAACCGACATAATTGATTTCAAAATGAATCAATTGCTTGAACACTAGTGGGCAGCAAAACTTTCAAAAAGAGACAAATCATTCTCCTTGACGAATAAAATTATCACCCAGGTTACTGACCGAAATATCAACATTCTTCTTAGGACGACAAGAAAAAAATTCACTCGAAAAAGGATTACGCTTCAACTCTCTCGGACTATATCAAGAAGAAGACTGCCTATCAATGCAATCGCGCAATTCATGCAAGCAACAGGATCATTCATTCCTAGAGAGCCATCAGCTACAGCAGGGTTCAACAAGAGTCAGAGTACTTTACCAAACGTACTCTTCAAGCAGAATATCAACATGAACCAGCTCACTCCGACAATTTGCTTACAATTTGTAAGAACTTTACTTTTGCAGGATAATTGTTTCTCGGATTTCAGTAATTTTTCGATAAACCTAGTGATAGTAGCCGACAATATAAATATCCACAGTCCACATACAACGACAATTAAACGGCAATTTTCCCCGAGCCGTCTTCAAGTCATCTATATGGACAATTGCAGGACCGAACAGAGAGGCAACAAATTTTTCACACATAAAACATCAGCTAACTTTAGAGGCATCGTCAAAAGACAGCCAAACTCCTCATCAGTTTCTGGAGAAAACATACTTTTTGGAACATCAACAGAAATTTTTTAGTGTCAGCCGACAAAAGCATGCCATGGTTACAAGGCGGCTGGCAACCACTAAGAACGTCGACCGCTATATTTTGGGACTACTCTGGAAACCGAATGATGCTCTGCCAAATAACTACTGCCCAATTTCTCCGTAAGCAGATTGAAGAAACATTTCGTAAAAAACACGAAAAAGAAACAAGTAATTGACCAGGATATAACCGAAAGCGCAGTCCCTTGAAATGTATTTACCCGGTTGGATATTTCTCAACCTAAATAAACTGACGAGTATGGAACCTGATCTAAACTACATTTTATGATTGGATAAATTAGATATTTTACCAATGTAAAGTATTTAATATTAACCAATCATGATCCATCTGACTAACAATCCACTTATTTGTAAGTGCTGAAATTACTTGTAATTTCAGCACCAGAGAGATTTGAATTTAACTTAGAAATTAGTTGAACTCTCCCGAGTACTTCAGCAGCCGCAATAAACCAGTATACCCTAGATCTATTGAGCCTAGCAGAGACTAGTTAAACAACCTGAGACTAGATAGTATAAGAGTAAGATTAGGATCGGTATTAGACTAAGAAGTTGCACGAATCTATCCGGCCGAAAATAAGATAGCGTGACGAGCAGACGGTGTACCCTATCCGAAATTACTCTATGAGTTATACCCATCGGTCCTAATTCAAGTATCTAACGCCAAATCAAAAAACAAACTGTTTTTTTTTGTCTGAGTTTTTTTTGCTTCTCTTAGGACCGCCTTTTTTGTTCATGCTACTGGCTCTTGTAGCCAGATTTCGATAACGCCAAAGTTCAATCTCAGTCGACATTTATAAAAAAAAACTGCGAGTCTCAGATCGTAATGAATACCCCAAGTTCCGTTTAGGGAGATGAAAAAACTCAAATCTTTGAACACTCTCCCTTTGTGTTTGGAGCAAAAAGCTATTACTTTGTTCATCTTCGCTCTACAGAATTGGGCAGACAACAATGCAAGGGATTAATTTAACGTTTATGCGGTTCTTCATGGCAATAACTTCTAACTGGACAATTTACTGGACAAAGATAATTTGATATCCGTTCTAGAAAAACACGGATCTTTATGTTTGAACTTTATATGACCGTGAAAATTTGTCGACCTTTTTTTTTGGTCGAGCAAATTGATTTTCCGAGCTCTCACAAAGTCCCTGTGTCCCTGTGTTGGCCAAAATTTCTGCGCCGGAGCAAAAAATTTTGAAAAAACAGGCCAAGAAGGCATTTTTAGGCACTTTTTGGAAATTTTAAACCAAAAAATTGCATTTTTTCGGCACGCGCTCCCCCCTTAAATGTAGTATAAATTGGCGCCAATGGCGCTTTTAGAAAAATTTTAGGGTCCGTCACCCAAAAATGGATAACTCAAAATAGTTCAAAGGGGACCCTTTGGGTCGGCAGGGGATCGAATCCCATAGTGTCTCAGTGGACGCATTGCCCAGGAAAGCTACGCCAAGGCGACAACAATACAAGAGGAATAACCGTATCACAATTCTACACTAACTTGGTTTACAAGACCTCATTTTGTTCAAAAACTTGAGAAATAGTAGCCGCTCCAGCCCGTTGTTTCATCAACACTGTCTAACGGCAGCAGCAGAACCAGAACGAAATTGGACATCATAGTCAATGACAACACTCAAATAAGTATCAAAGAAACAACCATCAGCAGCGCAGCTCTCGTTGACATCAGTGCGGCAGAACGACTATACGACAGCCCCCATCATCCATCTACGTTTCAGTCACTTCAAGCATCATGTTTGTTGCTTACATACGCTTCTCTTCCCCGAAATTGGTGATGCAAACAACGGAGTATGCTCTACGCGCGGCAGCAACTTTCAAGGAAAAAACATAAACACTCCAATAACGGTAATCATTTTTCTTCGTTTCAAGGATATATCAGCACCAAGGATAAGAATTTTTAGTCAAATACAACTAGAAAAAAATTCCAGCATGGGAATCAGCCTCTTAAAAAAAACTAAAATATCGCGCAAACCAGCCGCCTCAGAAAAATTTTCCCCTTTCTCGACAGCGACGATCTTCTACGGGCACACCATCTTTCAGTCTTATTTCGTGTACACCAAGCAACACACCATGAGATGAGTGTTTTTTATCACTTTTCGAATCAGAAAAAAATTCATAATCGTTTCGACTGCAGACAATAGCAATAAGCCAGTAGACTGAAGCCCAAGATTGCACTTTGACGGAATTTCGCGTGAATTCTTACGAGTTTATCAAAAACAAAAGAATTGTGTAGAAACTCTCAGCAGTTTAGGAACTCCGGGGCAAATGATTTCACTTCAGACATTTAATTTAAATGCTGCTGAAAAAATCAACTGGCACCACGTTGACTCACTCCACAATATTTTTCGCCGACAAAGAAGTAAAATGGAAATTAAACCCCGTTCATGCGCCTCAGAAGCATTTGGTAACGCCTGATTAGATCTGTTGAAGACTCATTCTACGCAGTAATCGAATATCAATTTTTGAATGACGACAAGTTTTCATGTTGCTCTTAAAGTTGAACACTTCACGATTGTTCACCCAAAAACAATTGTTTCCCTCATATCCGAAGACATCGCAACATTCAAGCCGAACCATTTCCTCCTGTGAAGAGCGTTAACCAACATGCAACCAACTGACTGCATTCAAAACTCGAAATTTATGGAGCAGCTCCCCACAGACAATTAGACGCGCCTCATCAGAGAGTTCATCCCAACGCTCATGCCAGGACAGAAATTGACTCCGAGGCCAATTAATATCAATGACTGAGAATTTGTTTGAATATTACGAAAGATGAATTCCGGCTTGACTGAAAAGTAAAGTCATCTCTTTTACCGCATAACCAACAAACGCGACTTTAAAGCGTCAAACCACGATATAGCTGCCATTTGACTTGCACCAACCAACACCGACTACTTTGGGAACTAATGATAACGAGCATCAGTCGATCGACAGCTGATAAACAGCAGCCCTCTGCGAAATCATTGAGGGTAAGGACAAGGCCCTGGACAGGAAGAGATCTTCAACTCAATTACCAAAGGAGGTGAAGCCCGCAAGACTAATGTCTCAAAACGGAGCTAAACAAAGCCGTTGTTTTCAAAGCAAGTTACGATGCTGTACCAAGGTTCAAGTATTTGTCACAACCAGAAAACAACAATCCTGTTTACCACCGCTGATTTCAGCTTTTTCTAAAGATCTCAAGTAAAGAGTGGTTTACAAACTGTGTTGCAGAGGGTGTACTTCCAAATATATAAAACAAACTTTTCGGCATTTGACAACTAGAAATGAGGAACTAAAAACATCATCCCTCCACCTTCAGCAATACAGACTCCAGGGATTCAACGCAGCTGCTGTTACGTGAAAAACATAAATAGATCGAAGAACCAAACTGAAATTTTAACTCACGAGACATTACATATCAGGAAAGAGAAGCCGGTCTTGAACACGCGCGATGAGTTTAGAAAAGTAATATACAGAAAACAATAAAAAAGTTGGCTTGATTTGAATAAAATTACAAAGAAGTCTTAAATAAGAACGGCTAATACCCTATTGCTTATGCATTTTTCCGGTTAAAAGCTCACTGCTGAAAATGACCTATAGGTTAAAGCTTTTATAATGTTTAAAGACTTTTTGATAAAAAAATATTTCAAACCTTTTTGATAGTAACTGCATTGTCAGGATTTTTAAAATAGTTTGATCGAATTGACAAAAAACATCAATTTACAAATTTATGGACAAAATTTCAAACTTTTTCCTGAGTTTTGATTCTAAGCCAGCTTCTTAAACCTTTAGCCAATTATAATTGACCTCTAAAACTAAACGGTAAGGTAATGTGTAATTTTTTTCTTTGAAGATAAAATATTTATTTCTAAATAATATGGCTGGAAGTTTCTCAGTGATAATTTCTGTTTAAGATTAAATGCTTTTGAACGATAAAAAACACAAAAATTATGGGACTAAATTTTCAGTGTCAAATCCTTGCTTTTGAAACTATCGTGCGTTTTGAAGCCTTGTGTGCCTCTAGTGCTAACATTTTAACTTGATTGTTTGACCTACCTATATTTACCGAGAAAAATTTGAGCTTCTTCATTCAAGTCTGCCTTGCTGAAGAGGGAGGTCTATCAGTGAGTCTACTTCCTTATAATCCCCATTTCTACTGGTCAAGTGCCGAACAATTTTTTTGACATTGGTGGAGCTAAATCCTCAACAAGACAACTTATGCAACATTTTTGGCTTACAGTATTAAGAAAACGATGACTTCAGGTATGGTAAACATGATTGTAATTTTCTAATGGTGAAGTCTTTTTGAAGGTTAGTTCAACATTGTACCCTGCTTGCCCAATATTGGCTGTCCTTGCCTCTATTTTGAGCCACTGGCATCGGGGGCTTGACATCCATTGCTGATTGAGATGAAGAACTCCTCTCAATGCCCGGGTGCTTGTGAGTTTG
The DNA here is from genome assembly GCF_963678635.1 of Symsagittifera roscoffensis. NCBI lineage: Eukaryota > Metazoa > Xenacoelomorpha > Acoela > Convolutidae > Symsagittifera > Symsagittifera roscoffensis. Next base: position 37,806,171 of record NC_087067.1, on the reverse strand, counting down.
CATAAAGCGTTTAAGGTTACAATCACGGAACAATTTTCAGCCAGTCCAGTGCGCCCTATTAGATTTCAAAAATTTATCAAACTAGTCCCAACCAGATGTACTCCTGTGAACATGGTCAACACAAGAAGCGCAAAAGAGCAAAAGACGAAAGAATGCGCCGTGGAAGGACCGACTGCACCTACTATAGTAATTGATCTTCAGACACCAGATCGACAAGTGTTGACGAGGTGCAAAAGAAAACGACGAAATCAACACCAATGCCAAATGTAGAAGAACAAGAGAAGAAGACGATTGAATTTTCACCAAGTGTTACTGCAGACGGCACAACGAGTAACACGCCGGAAACGATAAAAGATGATTCTCAAGCAAAAAGAACGTCGTTCACAGAGAAGATACCAGCGATGGTCGGAATGAAACCAAAAGGAGAAGGAAGAGGTGGAACAAACGACCGAGAAAAGCAAAACACTTGGAACAGTTTCTGCAATAACAACAGAGGCTAAAACTGACGACAAACAGGTCAAAAGTGGGGCAACGGCAAACCATGAAAAAACAACTTCTCTTGAAATGGGCGATTTGATGACAAAGTTGGAGCAAATCGATAAGAAATTGAAGTGCAGCGTGCAGCGAAGAAGATCGGCAAATGCTGAAAAAGGAAATACTATATAATAAAAACGAGAACCTGGACAATTGCTTCAACCTGGCAAGGGCAACAGAAGAGAAGTTAAAACAGATGTCAGAAAAGGGGAAACTAATGACAATGAGCGTGAGAGACACATCAGGAAGGATATGCAGGAAACGAAACAACGGTACAAAACTGTGAACAAAAAATTGTGGAATCTAGAGACGAGAATGGACACAATGAGCAGATGTACTCCAGATATATTCTCTTTGCTCAGTTCCATGGATAACCCAACGCTTGTACTGTGTATTGGGGCGCAAAGCTATCAATGAAAATTTTCCCGGTACCTATTGGTTCTTCTTACCAATAGCAGGTTACTTTTTTATCTTGCATTACATTTTTGTTGAAATCCATGAAATCCGCGAAAGGCAAATTTTTCTTTCAACCTTTTTCATCTATAAGTCGTTTACCTGCTGCATCATGGGCGCAAACCGTTTTTGTCGTCGCTTCGTCTCCGGTATTTCTTATTTGAAACCAAATTCACGCTAATTCCACCTCAGATTTGCAAAAACTACAGCGAGGGAAGCGCCCATTGCTAGACCATCAAGTTGAGAAAACCATGAATCCTTAAAATTTTATTATACTTGGCTGACAGTCCTTTTCAAAATTTTTTTCATTGTTCAGCTCTAATTCTCAGTTTGAGGTTCTTGGCTGCACAGTTTTTTTACGAAAATTTCAATCGTTTTCTTCATTTTTCCATGTCAAGAAATATCGTAGTTTCATTCGGATCCAGATCCGTGTCTTCAATTATTTCTCTGGCCTTCTTAGTGTTGGTTTTAGTATCAACTCTATCGATGTAGCCCAAAAACGCACGCTTTTTACTATGAGCTGCTTGTAGGTAAAAGAACTGCTTCCAGGGGTGTCTCAGCCTTTTGTATCTCAGCTGAATTATTTTCTAGCCCACCTGTTGATCTGATCTTAGAACACAGTTGGTCATTTACAATTATCTCATTTCTTTCAAAGTTTTTCTAATTGCGTGATTCGGCTTTGACTTCATTTCGCGTACTCGTCCCGTCACTTAAATGTTATCAAGCACCTTAAATGATTGCCCAATCTTCTGAGCAAGAGACTGATCTTGCCTATCAGACAAATTTTTCAATTTTTTTGTTTTCTGATGTTGTAATCAAGCTTGCCTCAACTTGACGCTGCACAAAACGAAGATGGCTTGCCCACAACTCTCTGTTAATTTCTTTCTGAGCCATTAATTGCTCCTGCACTACCATCGCCCAGACCGTTTTCTGGCCTCATTAGCCCGAGAAAACACAGTTTTTAGTGGTTTGAGCTGAACTTTTTGCACCGCTTGGTCCGAATGAACTCCGTTCTCGGGGACCGTGAAAGTTAACAAAAGTCCTGTATTAGATATTTTTAGAGATTTTTCCAGAATCCTCAGTCTAGGTACAGATATTTGATTGTTACATTAGTTTTATTATAAACCTTTTCAACCTCCAAAAATATTTAGATAGATTTTGTATCAATATGTCTTTTTTTCTTTCTGAGTCATTTTGCTTAGTAAAGATCAAGTATTTCATACAACTCTAGAAACCTATATCATGAAAGTGGCTTTTTTCAGTTCAAAAAACCCAATTACTGACGCTCTCATTGTATCACGAGATACACGATCTATTTTCCAATCACAAAAATACAAACAAGAACTACGACTGCTATGTCTTTTACCATGTGACGTCTATCGCAATATCTACACACACATATATACACACCATTATTTCAAAGTTTAAACAACTCAACTTCGCAAATTTTACTGAAGTTATTTATCAACTAATATGTAACAATTTTTTTTCATTTAGTCGCAAATTTCTGAGTGTTTTCACCTATTTTGTTTTTACAATATTTTTTTATTGCTAATTTTATGCTAACTTGTAAGTTTTTTCAGTATTTTTTGTTTTTGCCATAATTTTCCGATTCTGGAACTATAGCCCTGGTGTCAGCTTACTACTTCTAAACTCGTCGCGCGTGTCAATTGCCGGTCTCTCTTTCCTAATGTGCAGCGCCTCTAATGTAAGTAACCTATTGTTGCTGGACTCCTTGTCAATTATCTTCCAATTAAACTCCGACTTACAACTCTCACTATTATACTGCCTTATATGCTGTCCAACTGGCCAAATTAGATGGATTTGCACTCAGAACATTCAAATCTGTACACCACTTTGAGTTTCAGTGAACTGAAAACAAAAGTGGTGTACAGACTTGAATGTTGTGGGTGCATGTTCTTTTTGAACAGGAGGATTTTAAAGAGGGCGTACAAATTTTAACTTTCCTCGTCGTGACTATTATCTGCGCATTGGTGATATCGCGCACTTTTTTTGCTAATGTCTGACTGTTATTCCCCCTATTTTGAACCATAAAGATGGGTGGTGAATCACTGCTATAATCACACAGCTTCTGTTTCTCATCACGTTCATTTTGTTTTTGCCCTTACTGGTGATTTTTCAAGAGCTTGAGACGCAAACCGCGACGACCACTTTTCCTCATATTGGTTATCCAACCACTTTCATGGTTGATTTTATTCGCTTTATCATATTCTTCCCATGTTGACGTACTGCTGAAAACACGATCAACAGTTCCTTCAATTACACTTCTCTTGTACTGAAGTATGGTACCTCTATCTGTTGGTTTCTGATACCACCCACAGTTAATTTGCTGTTTTTGTCAATACTAACTTGTAAATCCAAAAATGCCAATTTTCCTTTGTGTTTGGGGTCTCTATTGTAAACTATAAATTTGGATGTAATAAGTTTATTGCTCATAGCACCTTTTCAAAATCGCCCTTCACTTCATCCTTGTGTAGAGATTCTCACTCATTTCGTGTTTTTTTCCTCGTTGCCAACAACTCCTTGTTGTAATCTTTTTCTATCTTCATAACAGGCGTATCACTTGTTACTTTACTTTCGCTGAATAGACTTGAATCTAATAAATCAGAGAACTTGTTTTCGTAGGTTTCCTTCCTCATTACCCAAAACCCACGCCCTTGTTATATGGCACCGGAACTAATCCATTACTCTTCAGATAAAACAACAAAAATTTTTGAAATCAAAAAATAATGAATTAACCTACATGTTAGCATGAAATTAGCGACAAGAAGAAATTGTAAAAATCAAAAAAGGTGAAAACTATTAAAAATTTGTGAGTAAATGAATAAAATTGTTACATAATAGTTTGTACTTATTTTCTATAATTTTTCTGAAGATGTGATTGATTGAATTTTTTAAACTATGAAATAATGTTGTCTATGACATTTTGTATGATGTTTGATGTCCAAAATTCTGTACCTTTACTTTCCTTCTGAAATAGTATGTAGAGGAGGGGGCGTTCAACAGTGCCGAAGTACAACACTGCCAAAACTGAAAATTAGCTTCATTGCTCAACAGTGCCCAAGAATGATAACATCTTAAAATTATGAATTTCTTTCGTGAATTGCTGTCAATTTTACGTGAAAGCTATTTTGTTTTGGAGCGAAACCGAGAAGAAAATAGAAATTTTGTCGAGTTAATTGTTAATATAAAAAATTATGACGCCACGCGAAGGGTTTTGTGTGGTTAACATGCGTCATTGATTAAAATTCCCAATTTTGTCTTCTCTATTTCCGACCAATTTACTTGAATTCAGATCATTGAGGGAAAAAAAGATTTAGAGGTAAAGGCATCAGAACCGAGAATAGATAAATGGTTGAAAGACTCACCCCCTTCTTACAATGCAAAATCGAGGCAACCCATCTCAACTGTTACCTTCAAAGGTTCGGCAAATATCCGGGGCACAAATTTTTTTTACAACAAGAAAATTGAAAACACGCTTGCCATCCATCAAAACTTCCTTTGCTCGTGAACTGAGATTAAAAGTGGTGTATAAGCTTACATGTAGTGGATGTAACTCCACCTATGTCGGCCAGACAGTCCGACATTTAGCCACGAGGGTCGATGAACACCGCAACGGGGGCTCCCCAGTAGGGCCACACTTGTTAGAATGCATATTTACCGAGAAAAGTCTGCGCTTCTTCATTCAAGTCTGCCTTGCTGAAGAGGGAAGTCTACCAGCGAGTCCACTTCTTTATAATCCCCATTTTTACTGGTCAAGTGCCGTACAATCTGTTCGACATTGGTGGAGCTAAATCCTCAACAAGACAACTTATGCAACATTTTTGGCTTACACCAATCAAAAAACGATGACTTCAGGTATGTTAAACATGAGTGTAGTTTTCTCATGGCGAAGTCTTTTTGAAGGTTGGTTTGACTTTGTACCCTGCTTGCAAACTATTGGCTGTCGTTGCCTCTATTTTGAGCCATTGGTATCGGGGGTTGACATCCATTGCTGATTGAGACTGAATTCCTCTCAATGCCCGGGTGCTTGTGAGTTTGCACAAAGCGTTTGATGTTACAGTCACGGACCAATTTTCAGCCAGTCCAGTGCGCCCTATTAGAATTCAAAGTTAGTCCCAACCAGATGTACTCCTGAACACTCTTTGCTCAGTTTCATGGATAACCCTACGCTTGTACTGTGTATTGGGGCGCAAGGCTATCAATGAAAACTTTCCCGGTACCTATTGGTTTTTCTTACCAATAACAGATTACTTTTTTATCTTGCAATACATTCTTGTTGAAATCCACGAAATCCGCGAAAGACAAATTTTTTTTTCAACCTTTTTCATCTATAAGTCGTTTACGTGCTGCATCATGGGCGCAAACCGTTCTTGTCGTCGCTTCGTCTCTGGTATTTTTTATTTGAAATCAAATTCACGCTAATTCCACCTCAGATTTGCAAAAAATACAGCGAGGGAAGCGCCCATTGCTAGATCATCAAGTTGAGAAAACCCTGAATCCTTAAAGTTTTATTATACTTGGCTGACCGCCCTTTTCAGAAAGTTTTTCATTGTTCAGCTCTAATTGTCAGTTTGAGGTTCTTGGCTGCACAGCTTTTTTACAAAAATTTTAATTGATTTCTTCTTTTTTCCATGTCAAGAGATTTCGTAGTTTCATTTGGATCAAGATCCGTGTGTTCAATCGTTTCTCTGGCCTTCTTAGTGTTGGTTCTAGTATCGGCTCGATGTACCAAAACAACGCAAGCTTTTTACAATGAGCTGCTTGTAAGTAATAGAACGCTTCGAGGGGTGTTTCAGCCTTGTGCATCTCAGCTGAATTGTTTTCTAGTCTACCTGTTGTTCTGATCTTACAACTTAGTTGGTCATTTATCTCATTGCTTTCAAACTTTTTCTTATTGTGTGATTCGGCTTTGACTTCATTTCGCGTACTCGTCCCGGCACTTCAATGTTATCAAGCACCTTAAATGATTGCCCATTCTTCTGACCAAGAGACTGATCTTGCCTCTCAGACAATTTTTTTTTTCGATTTTTTTTTCGTTTTTTGATGTTTAAATTAAGCTTGCCCCAACTTGGCGCTGCACAAAACGGAGATCGGATGCCCACAACTCTCCGTTAATTTCTTTCTGAGCCAGTAATTGGTCCTGCACTAACATCGCCCAGACCATTTTCTGTCCTCATTAGCCCTAGAAAACACAGTTTTTAGTGGTTTGAGCTGAACTTTTTGCACCGCTTGGTCCGAACGAATTCCGTTCTCGGGGACCCTTAAAGTTTGAAAAAAGTCCTGTATTAGATCGTTTTTAGAGATTTTGTCAGAATCCTCAGTCTAAGTACAGATATTTGATCTGTTACATTAGTTTTTTGAAAATCTTCTCAACCTCCAAAAAAAAATTAAAAGTTTTTGAATCAACTTTTAAATTTTTTTTGGAGATTGAGAAGATTTTTAATAAAACTAATGTAACAGATCAAATATCTGTACCTAGACTGAGGATTTTGAAAAAATCTCTAAAAACGATCTAATACAGGACTTTTTTTTAACTTTTAGGGTCCCCGAGAACGGAATTCGTTCGGACCAAGCGGTGCAAAAAGTTCAGCTCAAACCGCTAAAAACTGTGTTTTCTAGGGCTAATGAGGACAGAAAATGGTCTGGGCGATGTTAGTGCAGGACCAATTACTGGCTCAGAAAGAAATTAACGGAGAGTTGTGGGCATCCGATCTCCGTTTTGTGCAGCGCCAAGTTGGGGCAAGCTTAATTTAAACATCAAAAAACGAAAAAAAAATCGCAAAAAAAATTGTCTGAGAGGCAAGATCAGTCTCTTGGTCAGAAGAATGGGCAATCATTTAAGGTGCTTCATAACATTGAAGTGCCGGGACGAGTACGCGAAATGAAGTCAAAGCCGAATCACACAATAAGAAAAAGTTTGAAAGCAATGAGATAAATGACCAACTAAGTTGTAAGATCAGAACAACAGGTGGACTAGAAAACAATTCAGCTGAGATGCACAAGGCTGAAACACCCCTCGAAGCGTTCTATTACTTACAAGCAGCTCATAGTAAAAAGCTTGCGTTTTTTTGGTACATCGAGCCGATACTAGAACCAACACTAAGAAGGCCAGAGAAACGATTGAACACACGGATCTTGATCCAAATGAAACTACGAAATCTCTTGACATGGAAAAAAGAAGAAATCAATTAAAATTTTTGTAAAAAAAGCTGTGCAGCCAAGAACCTCAAACTGACAATTAGAGCTGAACAATGAAAAACTTTCTGAAAAGGGCGGTCAGCCAAGTACAATAAAACTTTAAGGATTCAGGGTTTTCTCAACTTGATGATCTAGCAATGGGCGCTTCCCTCGCTGTATTTTTTGCAAATCTGAGGTGGAATTAGCGTGAATTTAAAATACCAAGCGGTGCAAAAAGTTCAGCTCAAACTATGTCTGTTTTTCTTTCTGCGTCATCTTGCTTAGTAAAGATAAAGTCTTTCATTCGTACAATTCTAGAAACCTATATTATGAAAGTGATTTACGTAGTCTATATTATCACGAGATACCCGATCTCTTTTCCTATCACTAAAATGCGAATAAGAACTACGACTGCTATGTATTCTACCATGTGACCTCTATAGCAATATTTACTACCCCGACAGCTAGATAAACACACTACAAAAAGCGTTGCATATTGCCAAATTTAGTTGAAACAAAGCCAAAAACAGTGGAGTAGTTTTTGGAGTAGTGCTTTTTCTGATCATCAATCTCGTAGCGTCATTTGGAATTGAGATGATACTGTTGGACTAAAAAAAAAAATGAAAAATAGAAACAAGTCTATGTCTTTAAGAATTGGCTTAACGCCGGAGGGTTTCCAAATTTTACATCAAAAAATTATGAGAATGCGTTAAAATTGTAAATTCAAACAAGTATTTTCGCACATTTTTGTGCATCTTCAGGTTTTAAAAATCTAAACTATCTGTAAAAAATGATTAAAGATCATAAAAAGTGCTATACACATCATTATTTCAAAGATTAAAAAATTCAGCCTCACAAATATTACTAAAATTAGGTAACAACTATTATGTAACAGTTTTATTCATTTAGTCACAAAGTTCTGAGAGTTTTCACCTATTTTGAGTTTTACAATATCTTTTTTATCGCTAATTTTGTGCTAACTTGTCAGTTATTTCAATATTTTTTGTTTTTAACAGATTTTTTTTGATTCTGGAGCCATAGCCATAGTGTTAGCTTCCTACTTCTAAACTCGTCGCGTGTGTTAATTGCCGGTCTCTTTTTCCACATGTGCAGCGCCTCTAATGTAGTTAACCTAATGTTGCTGGACGCCTGGTGAACTATCTTCCAAGTAAACTCCGACTTACAACTCTCACTACCACACTGCCCAACTTGGGTATCCTTTTTTTGGTGTTCCTCAATTCTTGTGGTGAGATGTCGGACCGTCTGGCCAAAATGGATGGATTTTAACCCACAACAATCAAGTCTGTACACCAATTTTAATTTCAATTCACTGGAAAAAGAGGATTTTAAAGAGGGCATACAAGTTTCAATTTTTCTCGTCGTGAATATTATCTGCTCATTGGTGATATCGCGCATTTTTTTGCTAATGTCTGACTGTGATTCCCCCTATTTTGAACCATAAAGATGGGTGGTGAATCAGTGCTATAATTACATGCTTGTTCTTTTTGTTTTTCTTTCTCAGCATGTTCTTTTTGTTTTTGCCCCACCTGATGATTTTTCAAGCGCTTGCGATGCAACCCGCGACGACCACCTTTCCGGATATTGGTTCTCCAACCACTGTTCACGGTTGATTTTTATCGCTTTATCATATTCTTCCCATGTTGACGTACTGCGGAAAACCCGGTCAACAGTTCCTTCAATAACACTTCTCTTGTACTGAAGTATGGTACCTCTATCTGTTGGTTTCTGATATCACCCACAGTTAATTTTCCTTTTTTTGTCAATACTACTTTGTAAATTCAAAAATGCCATTTTCCCTTTGTGTTTGGTGTCTCTATTGTAAACTGTAAATTTGGATGTAATAAGTTTGTTGCTCATAGCACCTTTTCAAAATTGCCCTTCACTGTTCTCGCTATTTCGTCAACGAAACGGAGAAATAACTTAGCTGGCTGCACTGACTTATTTTTCTCCCTTATCGCGATGCACTTTCTACAGTACCAGACGGTTTCACTTATGTTTCGATACTCATCATCTGATATATCATCGCATTTTACGTTATAACAGCTCAAACAGCATTCACATTCCACCCCTTTTGACCTGAACGTGACCTTTTTATTGCACTCGGGACATATTTCGTCAAAATCTTTTTCGGGCAAAAAAGTATTTCGGGAATATCCTTCTCGATAGTGCAGTTTGGTTCTGCTAAAGCCGCAGATTCGCTAATATATCGACAAGAGATGCCCCCATTGCCAAACCATCTTTCTGAACGTACCATGTTCTACTGCACTTGAACTGGACTTGACTAACTGCCATGTTCAACAGTCTTTTCATGGATTTCCTGGCAAATGATGGTGGTTCAACTTGCTCATACAATTTTCTCAGAACTATGTCCATTGCTTCTTTGAGTGGAACATTTTTATACAAACTCTTCACATCTAGAGATATCAAATTTTCATTGGGTTGAAAACTTATGCTGTTATTTTTCTAGCATCTAGGGAGTTGGTTTCGATGTTTGCGCCCTCAAATTTCTCGAAAAGTTTTGCAAGAACCCTGTTCAAGTTATAGAAAGAGCTACCAGGCAATGACAGAACCGGTCTTAATTGGGTATTCTCCTTATTCACCTTCGCCAATCCATAAAGCTCGGCTAGCTGCCCCCCAGTAGACCTCATCCTTGTGTAGAGGTTCTCACTCATTTTGTCTTTTTCCCCATAGCCAACAACTTTTTTTTGTAATCTTTTTCTATCTTCAAAACAATCGTATCACTTGTTCCTTGACTTTCGCTGAATAGATTTGAATCCAATAAATCAGACAACTTGTTCTCGTAGATATTCTTCCTTATTACACAAAAACCCACGCCCTTGTCATATGGTACCGCCACTAATCCATTTCTCCAGATTTAACAACAAAAAATATTGACAACAAAAAATTATGAAATAACCTACAGGTTAGTATGAAATTAGCGACAGAACGAAATTGTAAAAACAAAAAAGGTAAAAACTATCAAAAATTTGAGACTAAATGAATAAAATTGTTACATAATAGTTGTTACTTATTTTCAATAATTTTTGTGAAGTTGTGATTGGTTGAATTTTTGAACTTTGAATTAATGATGTGTATGACACTTTTTATGATCTTTGATGTCCAAAATTCTGTATCTTTACTTTCCTTCTTAAATAATATGTAGAGACGGGGGCGTTCAACAGTGCCGAAGTACAACACTGCCGAAATTGAACATTGGCTTCAATGCTCGACAGTGCCCAAGAATGATAACATCTTTCTTGGGCACTGTTGAATCGGAGCTGAAATCACTGCGATTGGTAGTGGCACACAAAGAAGGGCTGTCAGAGCTGATTGGCAACATCAGAGGCAAACAACAGAGACCATCACAGACAAGGCGAAAGCAAGACGTGAGCAGAAGCTGAAGGCAGATAAAGTGTCTGCGCTTCAAAGACAGGGGTGAGAAGAGTGTGATTTGTTTTGCTTTGTGCCTTGTGAGCTTCATTACTCGTGGCCTGCAAAACAATGACCACAGTAATTTTGCCTGCTGTTTGGCTCAGACAACTTTTAATCAAAGCTGGAATCCTTGTTGCAATCTGCTCAGTTTGTGAAAAAAGACGCAACCACTGATGAGGTGATACTGAAAATTGAGAAGGAATTTAACAAACAATTACTAGCCATGAACGAAAGAGACGAGATAAAAGATCAGTTATTTTCCAAGACGAGGTCAACAGGGGGGTAACTTGCCCGTTTGTACGGTTTAGCTTAGGTACACAAGGATGAGACACCCCTACGACCAGTACTATAACTTTCAGTCAACTCGTATGAGAATTTTAACGAAATGCTTGCAAAGTTTTTTGACAACATCGATGGAGCAAATATAGAAACCAATACTTAAGAGGCTAGAGAAACAATTGAAAAAATTGCTCTAGATCCGGATGAAACCATAATATCTCTTGATGTGAAAAAATTGTACACCAACGTTCCCCTGAAGGAGGCAATTGAAATTGCTTTACAGAAGCTATACAGCCAAGAGTCTCCTCCTGAAATTCAAAGAGCAACCATGAAAAGGCTTTTGAATATGGCGGTCAGCAAAGTATATTTCAAGTGTAATGATTCATGGTATGTACAAGTTGATGGTTTAGCAATGGGCGCGTCCCTCGCTGTAATTCTGGCAAACTTATGGCTGAAAGAGTACGAGTTTGCTCTCAGAAAAGAAATACCGGTGGGAACGGAGGTACAGCAAATTAATGACAAAACGGCTTGTGCCCATGTTGCAGCTGGAAAGTCACATATAGATCAAAGGGGGTTGAATGCGAGAGTTGACGAAACTGGTATCATCTAAAATGCGGAAAAATATCCCTTTTTGTATACGCATCAATAACCGAGATGGTCTGGTACTGTGAAAGCTGCTGCCGAGCTAAGAACAAGGTGAATGATATTCCCCAGGTGAAACTGTTCCTCAGCTATGTGGATGACATTGTTAGAACAGTCAGAGGGGAGCCGTGTTGTCTTCTCGATGCCGCCAATTCTCTTCATCCAAATTTGCAGTTCACTGTAGAGAAAACTAATTTGGAGGGAATTTTGCCGTTCCTGGATTTGAACATAAATGTATCGCAGGGTAGGCGTGTAACTTGCAGTTGGTATCAGAAACCAACAGATACAGGGACTATACTGAACTATAGATGCTGCGCCCCAACTCAGTATAGGCGTAATGTTATCCAAGGCACTGTACACAGGGTTTTAAGGAGTACATCTAGCTGGGAGCAATTTGATAAGGCAATGGAAACTAATAGGGCGCAATGGCTGACAAATCAGTACCCTAAAAGTTGGTCCACAAAGGTGGCTTTAGACGCCTTGTGCAAGATCATCGAGGGTAAGGGCAAGCCCTTGGATAGTGAGAGGTGTTTGTCAGTTCAACATTTGACCACTAGAATTGACTGGAACATAAGAAAGCAGACTCACCGGTAGGCCTCCACCTTCAGCAATGCCAAATTGAGGGAAATAGCGCAGATCTTAGTTGGGAAATTATAGATAGGTCAAACAACCAAACAAAATTGCTAACACTAGAGGCAATACATATCAGGAAAGAGAAAGCGGGCTGGAACACGCGCGATGAGTTTAGGGCAGGGAGTTAACACTGAAAATTTAGTCCCAAATATTTTTGGTTTTTTATTAAAAACGTACATGTCTAAATCAAAATTATGACTCAGAAACTTCCAGACAAATTAATTTTTAAATGTTTAACTATTTTTAGAGTTTAAAAGTATTTTAATCTTAATAAAAATTTAGAGGTCAACTGTGATTGGCTAATTTTTTATCATGATAGTTTAGAACCAAATTGTATGGTATTTATTGTAAATAACATTTGTAAATTGATGTTTTATCGTCATTTAGATTAGTTTATTGTAAAAATCCTGACGATGCACATAGTTGCGAAAACGTTTGAAATTTACTTTTTAGCAAAATTATCGATAACATCTTAAAATTATGAATTTCGTTCGTGAATTGCTGTCAATTTTATGTGAAAACTATTTTGTTTTGGAGCGATACCGAGAAGAAAGTAGAAATTTATTTGAGTTAATTTTTAATATAAAAAATTATGACGTCACGCGGAGGGTTTTTGTGTGCTTAACAAGCGTCATCAATTAAAATGCCCATTTTTGTCTTCTCTATTTCCGACCAATTTACTTGAATTACTAGTCAGGAAATTGGGATGAGTAAAAACAATATTAAAAAAATTGTTGGCTTCGTTTTTCTGTTTTTTCCTTCTGTCTTTATTTTTTCTTTTTTTTTCTGCTGGTCTTTTTGTCTCATTTTTTCTCTTTTCCTATGTGCTTTTTCCGGTTTTTTGTTTTGGTGTTTTTTGTTTGTTTGTTACGGGGGTAATCGTTAAGTCAAAAGAATCATAGTAACCAAGGTTACAATCAGAATTCCCTTCATCACATATTTCAGTTAAAAGCGTGGGAATTGTCTAGATATGGAAGAAAAAATAAAACGTGGAAAGAAGTAAAGAGAGTCAGATGGTTCGGAATCAAGCCAACCAATTTTCAAAAATTTAAACCCACAGAATAATCCGGAGATCAAAAAAATTCTAAAAGATTGAGCTGATGTGAGTCTACGGCTCTATTAGATGTGAGGCTACTAAGCTGCGCTTTTGTTCCTTTGGCTGTATAAATAAAATTTTTCTTCGAAAGAAGTTTTATCAATTAGCCGATGAGTTCACAGGCTGCATTCGCAACTGTGTTGCGAGGGAGAAAATTACCTGCCCTTGGTTCCTCGGTACATGCGCTGAAGTAGTTACAGATTCTACTCAGAAAAACCTCAGTGCTAGGACAGGCTTAATCGTGAACTTCAGAAACTGGTTGTTCGTAAATTCCTTTTTTTACGGTCTTCCAATTTGCTTGTCTAATTTCCTAGGCCCCATTTGTTACCTTTCATAAAGAATTTCTTAAAATTTGGTCGTATTTTTCCAACAAATTCTGACGATGCACATAGTTGAGAAAACGTACGCTAAAAATATAGTAGTTTCGGCATGCTAAAGCAATTTATTAGTAGGTAAAACCCATAATGTGCATCCAGCTTATCAATAACACCCAACATATTTTCCAGCTCAGCTATTTTTTCATTTAGCAGTTCTATGCGACAAGATTCGCCCATAATTTTTTTTGCCCAAGATTACAAGTTCATCCTCGGATTTGATTTTTGTTTTGACATACTTTCTGAAATTGACCTATCATTTTATTGTACTGCACTGTTGATCAACATTGAACAACATTTTTGGCACTGTTGAACAACATTTTATTTTTCCGCACTGTTCTACTTCGTCACTGTTGTACTGCCCCGTAGAGGCTAACTCCAATACTTTTTTGTGAGCTAAGTAGAAAGCCTCAACAGTTGAATACGTTTCAATTTAATGGCATTTTAGTCTCAGCTGATGCGTCACAGGATTTACTAAAACCTGAAAAAGTATACCTTATTGTACCTCAAGTAAGTAAAGGAGTCTGGTATCTTGTTGCGCATTCACGCGCTCTCTACTGAATTTTTGCTCATTGTATTTTCGGTCATTTTTTAAGACCATGGTTTCAAAAATAGTTAATACGGAGTAAGACAGGTGATCTTTTTCCTTTGTCGGTACTTTGCACCCTTTTCTTTTTCGACGCTGTTCTGGTTTTTTAGCTTAGAAAATATTTTTTTTGTTTAGGTTTTCTTGGTCTGTGTTCTATATTACATCCGCTATTTTAAGAGGTAGAGATTCTTTTAGATCAAGTCTTTGCTGCAGAGTTTGCAATTGCAGCAAACAAATGCACGTAGATGTTGTTAACGTCATCAATCGTTGTAGGTGCTCTCAGTTATTGTGACGTAATCTCATAAACCACGTCAGAAGCTTTTCAATGCCTTTTAATTCGCTCGATTAATAGTCTTGTATATCTTCAATAAATTATGGTTATTAACCGAAGTAATCTCATTTCTGAGACATAAACTATCAATTATTAGTTTATTGGATTAACCAATTAATTCCCTTCTAATTTTATTGTGCTTTCCATTACATTTTTTCTGCCTCATATAAGGTTAATTCAGTTCAGGTAAAAAAAATAGCGATAAGTCAATATAATAATGACATTCGAGCGTAATCATGAACTGCTTTCAACTTTTAGTTTTCTGGCCTTTGTCTAAAGCAGGTTGTCTCGATAAACAATATTTAGCCTTTTGTAAAAGATCCTCAACATGAGAGTATATATCCACGTCGTACTTTTTCGGGTTACTTTTAAAAAGTTGATAAAGCTAAGATTATAGAATTTTATTTCACGAGATCTACAGGCTAAATTCGATTAATTTTAAGAACCAGTTAACGACTTTTCCGACTAATATGGGAAGACCTTTGGCCCATTTAGTTTTTTTCAAATGGCAGTCTTTAATTCAAGTACTCCCGGTATTAAGTTGACTTGACGTAAGTATCATGTGATCATGTTGTTTACGTAGAAATTCATAAAGACAGCAGCTCTTTACGCAGCTCAATATTCCTTCTCTAAACTTATATTTTTTCCAGCTAAATTGTCTAATTTTGTTACGGATAACCAAAAAATTCGGTAGAAGGATCTGTGCTTTCTGAAAATATCATATTTATTTAAACTTGCGAGAGCAAGTGTCTTTTAATTGGGAAATACTTTTTTTACTGTAAGTAACTTAAAAAAAATTGAAGAGTTTGAGCTTGCTTACGTGTAAAAGAACGAATTGATTTTCACTTTTAAAGGTCTTGGAAGTTTTTTTTGAAGTCTTAAAATGCTGTAATAACTACAGAAGTGCATCAGTAGTAGTTTCGCAGCTGTTTTTTTTCATGCACTAGGGTATTAATTTACTAACAGAGGGCCGCCAGGCTCAAGGATTGTCAATTAGTTTCCCGAGTGCGTGAAAAAATATTTGCGAAAATGCATTAGTCAACGAAAAGTTTGTTTTCATGCTTGTTTTTCAAATGCTTAAACAGTATTTTCTGACTTTAAAAATGTTTTTAAACTACCTCTGCAGCCCACTTGGCAGCGGGCATGTAACGAATTGTTTCACACCAATTAAACGCACGCTACAGATTAACTAGTTTTGCCTATACAACATTTCACGTACTGATTTTTTCATGAACTGCGTATGAACGCACGCAAGTTGACTAATGTAAATTAATGCATTTAGGAATCACTCAGGCATTTATAGGCTTTTTGAGTTCAATTCAAGTTCATTTGCTCAAAGATAGGCAATTGCGCCTTTCATTTACTAAAGCGAAAATGGCTCGGAAAGAACGCGAGTGATTTCTAGTTAAGAAAATTGATTTTGATTTTTAGAGTTCCAGCGAAATAAAAATTTTACCCATTGATCCAGTTTGTTTTAAAATGAGGTATTTTTTATCAAAAAAAAGTTCCATCATATATAGATATGAAAATTCAAAGAGGATTAATCTGATATATATATTTTTTTTGAATCTCGAATGTTGAAATATTTTAAATTTCCGAACATTTTTTTTCGTTTTCCTTGTTCTTTGACATTTTTTGAAATTTTTGTTGGCTATGTTTCATAATGGAACCTCAACACAGTTGAGGCTAATTATCACTTGGTCTAGCTCAAGCGCCTGGCTTGAAATTCTTAAGTCGGGGGTTTGAATCGCGGCCTGACTTTGTTTTTTTTCGATAGGTATGAAATGAGCGTTTTTGTGAGTTTTCGGTGTATACTTTTTTCTTCGATATGTGGAAAAACGTTCTGTTACTTATAATTTTACGGAGCCCGGCATTGAATAAGTTCCGTTTTTTTCGCTTTTATGATTTCGGTTATATTGCTCAGTCACCTAATATGGTAGGATTTGAAGGCCAAAAATAGTTTTTTTTTATTCTTGATTGTTTCAGTAGGGTTGCTTTCTAAAAACTGTTGTATTTTACTACCTCGAAATTTTGATAACTTTTTAATGGCTTTTTTCGGCTGGACGGTTTTTGGCCGAACGATCTCCTCCAAGAAATTTTAGCTTCGTGTCTGCTCGGTAAACTATACAAAAGAATAAACTAACGCTGCTGGTTGTGTTTTCGAAATGTGTTTTTGCTGAAATGAACATCAGTCCAGACACACTGTTTTGCAGTTTTTTTTTCAAGAATTTGGTTGGAAAGTTCTATCTTACTTGCACGGCAAATAGATATCTGTGTTGAAATATGATCCTGGCGTTTCGTGACTTAATTCCAGTTCATCTTTTTGTCATAATATATTTTACAGGGTGTTGATTATGGGTCTTTGGGTTCGTTAAAAATACGGTCAGTATGAAAAATTGTTAACCGGTCAGTTAGTAACAGTTGATTAGCGATAATCTATGATGTGATTTTTTGGAGTTGAGGTGCTTTTGCCATGGTTTTTTTATTAGAATCACTCAAAGTTTTCCGAGCAAAATCAGGTGCCACGAAAAATCAGGCGTCGCAAATAGTTTGTTTTTGTATCACCAATTATCCAAGGATCGGATGGCAGCTGAATAATTCCCGATTTCATTCGTTTTCTTGAGAGACGCAACTAATGCGGTATCGTCAGCAAAAACTCTAATTTTACTTTCTTGGGCACTGACATTGATGTCATCTATGTAAAGCAGACAAATTAAAGGCTCAAGAACGGAACTGTGTGGCACACCACAATTCAATTTGCGGATACGTGATTCACCTTGATTATTAACCAAATACTGTTATCTGTTAGTCAAATAACTTCTCAGAAAAGACCTATTCTTCCCCTTAATCCATAATTTTCATGCTTTTACAGCAGAATGTCATGAATGACAGTGCCAAATGTGTTGCGTACATCGGTTAAAATTTTCATTGCAAAATTTTCTCTTCAATTTTTTTTCGCATTGATTCCATGATTAGTGTTATTGCATGAGCACATGAACGTATTTCTCTGAAACCGAACTGTTTTTCACCGAAATATTGCGTTTTTCAATAAAGGAAAGCTTTCGCTGATAAATTATTCTCTTCAACATTTTGAGTATTGTAAATAGAAGCAATAATTGACTAGCTAAAGTGCATCAGTGAAAAATTCCTGGTCAATACACTTGTTAAAGCATGATGCCAGATACTGGCTGATGACTGGTGCACACATTTTCAACATCTTGTTAGATATTCAGTCATGATCAGCAGAATTTTTTTAGATTTTAGTTCTTTTCAATTCAAAAAAATTTCCTTTTGATCAGTTTGTTCTTATACACGAGAAGAGCCAATATTGTTATAAGAATTTTTTGCGGGGTTCGAATCTGACACCAATGCTGTAAGTTTTGGTCCGATGGATACAAAGAAATCATTCTATTCATCACAATAGATCATTTTCGTATTTTATTCTACCTGTAAATCTGTCAAACACACCAAGCCTACCTCTTGCTGTATTAAATTCACTCATTTTTTATTTGTAATTTGGCTTTCAGTTTTTCCATTTTCGCATTTTTACGGAATCAACGAAAAACTGATGTTTTCAACGCTAGGATTCAGCAAAATTTTTGCATGTAGTTGATCGCGACCATGACATAAGTTTAATTTCTTTTTTGTGTTGGCTTCCGCTTATGTCTTGGGTTCCGAAAATATATTCAAAGAAACGTCTCTCAACATAAAATCAGTTCTGAAATGTTTGCTATTCAGACTCAAATTTTTGAAATTTAGTCGGTTCAGTGTCTATGATGATTTCATTTTGTTTTCTCGACATGGAAAATGATTTTCTGAAGCATATCATATTTTGGGGATTTATCTTTTTAAAAACCAGCCTCGCTTTATTATGGAACTTGAACATTTTCCAGGACTGTTCCTGCATGGTCGACTGGAAAAGCGAATTCTCTCGATCTTAAGATCTGGACGTTGAAGCATTGTCTGATTGTTTTTGCTATATTGCTGATTTTTTGGTTAACTATCTTAGTAGGGAATCTTTTTCTCATTTAAACAGTTTTAACATTAATCGAAAGTCGTTCTGTAACTTAAAAATTTACCAAGTCCGATTTTAGTAAGTTCCTCTTTTGTTGAACTGATTTTGGTCTTTTTTGTCAGTTTTTTTTTGCTGAAACGATTTAAGCCCAATTCGCTTGCGAGAGGTAATGGCTTGTAATCGGGTTGAAGAGTTTTTTCCTACGAACGATTTTGCTTACAAATCTGTAAGAAAATGAATTTGATTTTTGAGCTCAATTAACTTCCAGTATCCTTCTCACTGCCGTCCGGACCTTGTTTCTTTTATAATGTTTGAAATTGAATTTTCTGAAAGAAATGGATTTTTGTCGGACTTTTATTTGTGTGCTCAGTTTTTGCCGGCTAAGTTTCACAGGGATGGGAGTTTCTTCTAATTTAAACAATTTTTACTATCATTGTCAGTAGTTATTTAAAATTTTATCAGCTCGGATGTTGAATATGTGAGTTGGTTAATTTGATATGTTTTTTCATTTTTTAAATCAAGTTGTTTCAGCTTATTTGCCTTAAAATGATCAGGGGAATGGTTAGTGTTACATTTTAATCGTCTAAAGAAAACTTTTATGACAGCTACTTATGGCGTTTGTTTTTATTTTTTCGGCTCAATGGGGTTCTACCCAAGTTTTGTCGACTTGCAGCTGCTCAGTAAGTGAAAGTCTTTTTAAACTTGCATTGGTTGTGTTTCTCGACTGTTTTTCTGAAATTCATTTTTCTACATTTTTAAAATGTCAGTTTTTTTGGCGTTATGATTTCCGTGTCATTTTTGTTTGGCTGAGTGTCAAGATTGTCGGCCGAGTGGCGTTTCCTCATATGATACTGAATGCTTATTTAACGCATTTCGTTTTTGAAGTTCAACATCATTGTAGGTGTCGTTTTTTTTCTTCATTACAATATTTTTTTTTCAATTAGTGGTTTTTGTCTCATGTTCTTTTCGCTAGCTTGCTTTGCTTGCATTGTGTTTTCAGTGTTGCGAAGCTCGAATTTGCCGCTTTGTAAGTTAATTGCAATTGTGTGTGTGGCCGGAATAATCTATGCTCTCTGCACAGCAACCGGATGCAATTGCGTAAATTTTTCAAAAAAAACCTGGGGCGTTTCCAGGTAGTCTCACCTGTTGCAGGTCTTACCTCCAAGTTTCGCTCAAGTCATTTCAGTTTCTGAGATATGCCGTTTTTAATGGTTTTTCAAGAAAACTTGAGATCTAAAAAAGTTTTAACTTTAAAATACGCAGCACTATGGCGGTGAGCTTTGAAAGTACCACCAGGTCGTTTATCTGGACTTCAAATATGACTGCTCAACGCCTTTAATTTTCTTAAATATGAAGTTTTTACCTTTTTTGAAAATTTTCAAAAAGTGTTAAATTAAAAAATATATATACTTTTCGAAGTTTGATATTGTCGACCCTTTGGTGGGGGTGTTGTCAGGTTACTACCAGCGGATGCAGATGTGGCCTATCATCCTAATATCATGGCTCAAATTTTAAAAGTTTCGAAATTGGCGTTTTTAATGATATTTCAACACTTTTCATTAAACTTACAATTCAGCTAAGATTTTGATGGTTTTGTAAATGAAATTGTTTCAACGTTTTTTTTATTTGGAAAGTGCAGTTATATGCTGTTGGCTATTTTAGGGTTGTCGGAGTTAAAAATACGAAGATCTGAAACCCAGTAGTTTTGGAGATTTTACCATTTTAGTTTAAAAATTCTTTGAAGTTAAAATTAAAAAATTTTTTATCGTTCAAATTTTAAAATCAAAAGAGTTGTTGTATTCCCTTGTCTATTATTACGGTTGCATTTTTTCTTTGTTTTTTTTCACATATAATTTGTATAGAAACTAATTTCACGTTCACTTATCGGGTTGATGCACCGAAGTTTAAACTACTCGATGATAGTCATTGCATATGATCTCCATGTTTAATTGTCCTATGATAAACATTATTTTAGATTTTTTATTGTCTCACTAAAACCCTTACATCGCACTTTGCTGAAAAAGAAGAACGGAAAATTTAGTTAAATTATATCAAAGTATGATTTTTTAAAAATATCTTCACTTCATTAGTCGGAACATTTTATGCTAATTGCACAGCGAACGTCTATCGCTACTCTTTTTTAAATTGATTTCAAGGCCGAGACTAGCAAATCCTAGTATTCGAATCAATTTTTCGAGCGTTAATTGAGAGTGATTTGTGCCTTTGTTTAACTTCCTCTAAAGCATTAAACAAAACGTGTGGGTAGAGGTATGGTAAATTGGAATAAATTGTTTCAGACAGTACCTGGTTTGATTTTAAGCCGCGTAGGAAGAAACTATATCTTCGGGTGGGCGTGTTGATGTTGTATTTATTACCATTTTAGGAGATACAAATACTAACCGATTTACTGGCACCGAAAAAATAATAATCCGTTTGTTTTATCTATCAGCCTACGACATTTTGCCTTCAGAATTTAAGGAACCTCCAGTCAAAATTAATTAAGTTGACCTTTCTGATTTTTAAAATTTTTTTTTTTCAGGTTAGCTACAGCCAAAGTCAAACTTTCCCTTTGAAAAAAGATATACTGACCTGTTATATTTTTATCGCATCTCGTTAGTTACTGAAATCATCTATTACTTAAAAAACAAATTGGAGGATCTCCTTCAAGCGCTTTTTTGTAAAACCCTAATATCAATTCAATTTTGCTGCGTAATTCTCCAAATTGAAGAAATACCTACCCTCATTTGATTTGACCATAGATTTTCCGTTACACCTTGAATTTAAAGTCGGAAGAAAAATAACAGATCATTCGTTGAAAAGTAACCTTGTCATTGCTTTAGCATTTGCTTCTTTTTCTGTTTCAAATGGGGTCACTTTTTCAATATTGCTGTTTAGTTACATCATTATAAATTACCGTTGCTTAATACTATCGCGCACAACAAATCGATTATCTTTGCATAAGTTGAAAAAGGATTTTTTTTTGAGGTCGGCTTGCTTGCAAATTAGTTCACAACTTTTTATACTACCACGATCCAATGATCCTTATTTTTTGATTAGAGGTTATTTGTGCAGCCTGCCTATTGAAGTGTGTTTGCAAAATCTTTTAGCTGATTTGCACAAATTGAGGCGGAGATTGTCTTAACAATTTTTGAAGCTAAGTCTTAGTGTAATTAATGCGGGTAGATACATTTCCTTATTTTTCCTTGTTGCGTCATTGGTTTGTTAAGTAGTTCGAACACTTTTTTTGCTAATTTGACTGGAAGCATGAGCGAATGAGTGTAAAATTGAGACCTGAGCATAAATGACCGCGGATAAGTTTTCTTTGAATCTGTCATGTTTGTTGAACTTATTTTCTACGCCTTACCTAACGCCTTGTACATTAGTGTAGTATATTCTACCTGTGCTATAATTGTTTAACTTCCAACTGAGAGTAGAAACCAATAATAAAGCGGTAGTTACCATCATCAGTTATTTAGCTTCAAAATAAATGCGTTCATTTCATTGTGTAACATCACAATTGGCCACAACACGAATATGCATTGCTTGTTTAGTGGCGTATTTATCTCTTTTAAGTAGTCGTTTTATACTCTGTGTTGAGTTGTCATAGTATGACGTAAGCAGAGCACTGTTTCAAATTATCGCTTATCAAATTTATTTCTGCAGTGATCCTGCAACAGCTTCCTTATTGCACCAATATTACGTCACAAATGGTAAGTTGGCGTGAGAGTTTTGAGTCCCAGTTGTAATTTTATTATTTTTGCACTTTTTTCCAGTTATTGATGTCACTAGCAGGCTCTAAATTTGTGACCTGCGACGATTGAATCATTTTCGGTGTGTGATGACGAACTTTCTGGAGTTATTTTTTATTCCGGCAATATCGATCTCAAATGAAGCCAATGAAAATGAAAAGAAGCAAGAAGTTGGAAAACAGTCTCTAAAAATGAGTAGGAGCAGTAATAGTAGGGCTGACATAGTTATAAATTACACTGCCGGATGATGGTGATGACTTGACGTTTGAAATCTACCCTTCAACCTATTTTTGGCCTCCCCGTTAATCACAGCACCCCCTTTCGTCCCCTGCTTGAAATAGGAAGTTTTAACGTCTTTCGTTATTAGTTTTATTGTAGCGGCAAATACTTTTTCGATTAGCTTCAACTAAAATTCCGCCAATCAGCTTGTTCAGATCTTCCTGGAATTCATTGACCGTTAGGACAAATAGAACTGTCTGAAGAAATTGAAAAAGAGAGCACGAAGATTGTGTGATTGCGTGCGTAGTTAAATAGTGCGGTCGTGTGTACGGCTGGATTAGGAGCTGAAATAGATCAACACAGACTGGTGACGCAATTGGAGCAATCACTTTCAGATTGGACTGCATTGGATTCGATTGGTGAAGCTCTCTCTCTCTCTCTTTCTTCTGGTTAGTGGAATAAAAAAGCTAAGCAGAAAAGGAGAAAAGAAAGAAAAAGCACCGAGGTTGTGGCAGTTCAGGAAAAAAGAGAGAGAAGTAAAAGTGGACTTTATTCTTATTGAAATATAGGCAGATTAGTGGTTTAAACGTAGACACCGTTACCATTCGATACTACACTACGCTTGCGCTGTTGTGTGCTGATTACGTCACTGCTGGTGCTATTGCAGAAATGAATGAGTGAGTAGTGAGTGAATGAAGTATTTCCATTCCCTTCTTTCCTTCACTTCGCTCCGCTCTCAACCTCGAATAACCACCACTTATTGTTCTCCATATTGGTGACGTGACTCTGTGACGTAATAGCTTACTACCTTCCTTACCTTGCCTCTGCCTTCTTTCTTCTATCTACCTATCCTTCTGTGTACTTTGGCCAGAAACAAGTCTGAGATTGCAATTAAATCCCCACAAGCTAATTGCCTCGCTTCTTCTCCTTTTGGTCTTGACCACCATAATAAATACAGCTACTACCGTCAATTGGATCATTCGTTTCCTTCTTGTTTCTCCTCGTCCCAGGCAGAATCGTTTCGTCATCAGAAGGAGTTCCTCAAACCAATTATATCAACCATTTAATTCATTTCCACATTTAAAGAAGCCTTCTTCTCATTCACGCAAACCGCTTTTATAGTTTCATTCTACTCCATAATCGAGTCCATTTCATCTTGGATAAGGACGACAAAATTACAGGATGCCCATAAAGAGCTCTTTGTTTCCATAGTGACCTGTTGCTTAGACGCTTATTTCCAAACTGAAGGTTGAAAAAGAGTGCTTTAAAACTGCCTTTACCTATCTTGAGCACAAAGCAATTCGCTTCAAAGGGTGTCATTTGAAAGGACTAAATTCAATTGAAACTCTTTTAATTTGATCAATTATTTACCTTAGAAAGAGTTATGACGGGTGGAATTTTTATGCCTCAGCACTAGCAGTTGGAATTTAATTGTGTTTAATGCTGTTAAAAAACTTAATGGCTTCACCATCTTGTGTAGTAAATGTCCCTAAATCATCAACAGGGGCAGTCTACTCGATTGCCAACCCTTCAGTGGGTAAACCTACTGCGGCAATACCCGCCGGCGGTGCAAAAGCCTACATTAACGCTTCAGTGCGAATGACCTCTCCTGCGAGTAACAGCGGCAACTACTCGTCTTCGATGACATCATCAAGTAGTGCAGCGTCGTCGACCCGACAGAAAGGGTGCATTCAAGTTGGTTTTTACGACATCGACCGGACGATAGGAAAAGGAAATTTCGCCACCGTGAAACTTGCCAGGCACCGCGTGACTAAATCAAGAGTCGCTTTGAAAATTATCAACAAGAAACAGCTAGACGAAAGTGACTTAGCCAAAACGTACCGAGAAATTAACATTCTGAAGAAACTTAACCATGTAAACATAGTGAGATTGTATCAAGTTATGGTGTCGAACAACATGCTTTATTTGGTGACGGAGCACGCGGCTAACGGTGAGCTGTTTGAGTTCTTAGCTGAGCATGGTAGAATGGAGGAACCGGAAGCGCAAAGAATTTTCTGGCAGATTGTTCTTGCGGTGGAGTACTGCCATCAACAAGGCGTGGTCCATAGAGATCTAAAGGTAGAGAATCTTCTGTTTGACAGCTTCTGGGACATCAAAATAGCTGATTTTGGATTCTCAAACACGTACGTGCCTGGAAAACTTTTGGACACGTGGTGTGGCAGTCCGCCTTACGCAGCGCCGGAAATTTTCCAGGGTCTGAACTACAATGGGGAGAAGTTGGACATTTGGAGCATGGGAGTTATTCTGTACGTCTTAGTGTGTGGTTGTTTACCGTTTGACGGCGACTCACTACAGGAACTGAGAAGTCGAGTACTTTCAGGGCGCTACCGCATTCCCTACTTCCTGAGTCGGAATTGTGAATCGTTGATTCAAAGGATTTTGGTTCTTGATCCAGTCAAAAGGTATACAGTTCAGCAAATAAAACAGCATATCTGGATGAAACGGGATTCGGAGTATGATATATACAATGGATGTGGTGCTACTTCAACTAGAGGTGGGGATCTTTTACCTCTAAATGAAAATGTTCTTCAAGCTATGAATAGACTTGGTCTTGACCAGGAGAAAACCAATACATCAGTTGTGGAACAAAAATACGATCATTTTCACGCAATATATCACTTGCTACTGGAGAAAGTCGAGACTTCTGGCCCGATTTCTCTGAATGTAAAACAACCTTCACAAATGCCAAACTTAAGCTCTTCATCCGATTCGGTTTCTGTCTGCTCAAGCATATCTCTGGACCAGAAAAGTGCAGAATCTACTACAGACAAGGGACTCCTTCGCCAGAAATCTTGCAGTCCGAAAGGGTCTATTGGGACACCTTCCATTGATGAAGGCTTCTCGTCAGACGTCTCGTTCGACGCTGATCAGTCTCTGGGAAAAGAAGCATCAATGGAGCAGATGACTCCGATCAAAGAAGATCCGGAAGCAGAACATTTACGACTTAATTCGACTACGGGATCCTCAGTTGCAAGTACTCCGAGGAACTCAGCAAACAACACTGCTGCATCACAATTAGACTTTGAAATATCATGGCAATCTCATCACTTCTCACACTTGAAAATTCCTAATCATGTATCTCCCCCGTCAATGATCATAACCACCGACAATAATCTTAATCAAGCTCAGGTTGCAACTGCAACAGTCTCAACCGGCAGTTCATCGGGAGCATATACCTCTTTATCATCATCAACAGCTGTCACAACTGGAGGACAGACAACGCATTTCCACAACTCATATGACGAAGTATCAGGCGAGAAGATGCTAGTCAACCTGGGTGGACATTCAAATTTCAGCAGCCTGGAATCGCAGTGCTCAGAATACTCCTCGAACATATCTTTGGACACAAGTCAACAACAGCTGCATAACTCGACAGGAGGAACCGGCAACAGATTTACGCAGTCTACATCTCTATCGCCGCAGGTGTGTGTCGCGAGACCCCCCTTGGTACATCAACAAAGAATTGGCGACTGCTTCTCGAGTACGAATGCGGCCAATAATGCGACTGTCGGGTTCCTAGCTTGTGGACGACGCGCCTCGGAAAGCAACCTGAATGAGCAAGATCAGGAGGAACTGGAGCCCAACCCTAAAAATATGAAACACCAGGTGCAACCATACACAATACAGACATTGTCTCATTTTGAAGCGACAGCTGTAGCTGACAAAAAGCCAACAGATGCCAAATACTTGACTCCAAATGCTAAACTGATGGTGTCTAGCTCGCCTGCCAACAGCAATACTTTAAACGTGGCAATTGTAAACAGTGCTCCTGGCAGTCCTTCTGTGCAAGCTAAGCGACTGATTAAACAACAGCCGATGAACCCGAAACTGGGCAACGGTGATTTGGGTCTCAAAAGTAGAATGAGGCACCCAATCAATCTTGCCGGCCACAGTCCTCCCTTGTTACAGCAGCCAGTGGGCGGCCACTCTCCTACTCAGTTTCTCTCACCTCTCGCAATCTCAAATGAAAACTTTAACAAGCCATCGCAATATCACATGTCAAACTCGCAACAGCAAATACAGCTACAACATCAAGCTCAATATCAGAACCAAATTTTGCAGTCTCAGTCCGGCCAAGGTCAACTTGGACATCCTCTGAATTCTGGTCAAGCGCTGTTACCGTCCGGAGGAACTGCGGCGACTGGAGGTTATACATTTATTGGGACGCCAAGATTTGCGCTGTTGCCGAAACCTCGTAGCTTTGATGAAACGCAATCACACCGAAGGTCGGAAGGCATGACTTCGTCTAGCGGCAATGTAACTGGAAGCGGATTGTCTCTAGCTGCCAGTGACGCTTGCAGGAGGCAGCATAGTTTTGATACACCATCCAAATTACATAATCAGAGCAGTAACGAAGAACCAACAGCGGGTGATGAGTTTTGTCCAACTCTAACGAACGCTGCTTTGCTGGCCACGTCATCCTGTGCTGCAGTAAAGGAACGAATGTTGAAGAATCAGAGACGTCTTTATTCTAGTAGCCCGTACGCAGTTAAACAGCCAGCAGCGAATCAACCGCGATCACCCTCCGCGAGAGCCTTTCCTAGAAGAGACAATTTTCAGAGGCAGTTGACACTTAGGCCGCAGAAAATGTTGGAGCGCCAGTCAAGTAAGTGCAGCAGTTCTCCACCTAGAGTTCCACTAGCACATCATTCGAGTTTGGACAACGAGTACTCGACTGCGAATCAAACAATGGAAGGCGTTTTGAGCCAGTCTTTAGCTTTATCGCCAGGTGTGAGTTCTTCGAATGTCGGCAATTCCGAGATCACGTGCATGTTGCAGCAGATGGAATTGCGAAACTCGATTAACTCGCCGCTCCCGGCTGCGGAGTCGAGAAACAACCCGAGTCCTGTCGAGCCACATTTGGTTACAAATGCACCACAAAGGTTTCAAGGTGTGCCAAATAATTCACCGACCCCAGTGTATAGGTACCCACATAACAATGCTGCTAGCGCTCCTAGGCACCAAGTGTCCTCGCCCATACCGAGCATCTCATTCGAAAGTGCAGATGGGATTGTTTGCTACTTGAACAGTGCAAATGTAAGGCCTAGATCGCCGACAAACTTAGCAGCGTCACCTTCCACTCATAGTCTCGGAAGCACAGACGACCGGGTGGCTTCGCCGTCATTACAAAATCAACTTGCTCAGCAGTTATATCAGCAGTCATTAAGTGGTGTATCTTTACAGCAGATAACACGTGATCAACTTCTGTCACAGTTCTCTCAGAGTCAACCGAACCCATCTGTAAGTACGATAGCCGATCATGGAGCAGTTAAATCATCTTGCAATGTCGCAGATGGTACTTATTTGAACTTGAGAATTGATTCACAAACAACCCAAAGTTCTGAAGGTCTCAAGCAAGACCAGTTATCGGAAGTTCCTATCGAGTTCATGCAGCAGATGAACTACGTGGCAGTTGCTACAGCTAATGTAACATTGGAAACAAGAACAATGACATCGCGACGAAATTCAGACGAGGCATCGCAAAACAGCTCACCTATGGATCAAGAGTAGACTTCAAACTTTCTGAAAAGTTAATCGAAACTTTTGTTTATATGATTTTCAGTTACATTTTAAAACCTTGCAAATCCACTTAGCTCTCACTTTGTCGAAATCTATGAGGTTAACTAATCAATTCTGAATTGACGGATTTCTTATCCGTCAGCAAAATACGGTTCTTTATAGTTCAATGTGTTGGCGTCAAAGCTCTGAGAGTGGTATTTGGTGGCATGATTATAAACAAAAGATCTAATGTGTCTTGCAGACTTGTTTTATTTTTTGGCGATTTTTTTTTACCGACGATGTCATAAACTACTAAAAACTTGGTGCGGCTTCATTTTTTCTAATTCAGCTGGTCTGTATTGTATTTATTGAGCCGTACCGTAAAACTAATGATAGAGCTGGTAGAATTGAAAATGTGCTTTTTGATTATTTTGAATTGTCAATCCGATGCTAACATGTGCCATTTAGCTCAACTTTCAATAGAAGATCAAGCGTATCATTGCAATGTACAATTGATAGTCCTATCACACTAATTTTGGATCTCCTCAGCTCTTTCTCACTATTGCTAAAGGGACAAATTGTTAAAGATACCAAGTTTGCATCTGCTTAACAGTTAAAGTGCTCATTTGTAGTTGTAGTTTTTTTTCAAATACCATTAGGGCGAATAGTTGAAGAGATCCGTATTTTTTATCAAATATTTCAAATCGAAGCTCTGAAACAGAGCGGCTCATTTGTAGAATTTTTGAACTTGGGGGCTACAACAGCAGTGACGTGTTAACTAAGTCGCCATTGAGATCCTTGAGTTTCAATTTAGTTCATCTGGGCTTGCTGTGTAGTTTATAACAAGTCTTGTTCTCTCTCTCTCTCATTTATAACTTCAAAAAGAGCAGCTATAAAAATGATTCTATCTTCCTCTTCCCTCAATTTAGAACAAATTTAATTCGCAATCAGATATATATTTTTCTTTGATAGCAATCGTATTTTAACAGTATAGAGTATCTAGTTTTGGTATGTGATGATCATACCAGACACACTGCTGTCTATTGTATGCCATTACGATGAAGTTAATTATAGAATGAGCGAAATTGTTGATGAGTTATTATTTGTTTTTTAGTGTTAATAGAGTTACCTTCAACTTGCCATTCAACAAAATGTATATTCAATTCTGTTTTTTTTTTGAGATAGACTAAAGCGGGTTCTATTGGTGTATGTAAATGAAGAAAAAAGGAAGAAAACTTAAATGAAGAGTTGGAAATGTAAAACTATTTACTTTAAAACAGAGCTGAGAGTCAATAATTGCGACTTAAAATAGAGCGATAATGTTTTCGGCAATTTATCCTTGCTTATTTCGAAAAAGTTATGAATTTTCGGCTATGAAATTTGTTTTTCCTAGCATGGCTTTATCGATAAAAAATCTGCTGATACATATTGATCGAAATTATATAAAATAATGTCCCGTTGTGTGAGAACCACAAAAGGTTTCGCCAGTTGTTTTTTTTTTTCGTGCAAAAAAGACAATAAAAAACGGAAATTTTAAAACAAGAAAATTTGCTGAGACACGTCAAAAGTATATATAAAAATAACAAAACTTTCTTGTTGCTGTATAAGAAGCATAAATGGTTTTGCCAAATTTTTTGGCAAAGTTTTAAAAAAATTCATCTGATGAAAGTTTCGTAAATAGCACTCTCCAAATACGAACGTGGAAAAGTCGCCAAAAAACGTGAACAATTTCTAGTTTCAAAAAAGGAATTTAATTTAAGATTTCCAGCGGAATAAAAACTCAAATTGGGTTAATTTTACCAAAAAGCCCCAATCATTAATTGTTCTAGAAATTCAGAGAGCTCTAAGGATATCTATTTTTTTTTTGAAATTTCGAAAATTGAAATTTTTTTTTCTGTTTACTTGCGTTCATTATTTTCCAACTGTCAGTTGGCTATGTGCTTAATTTGTGAAAATCTTGAATTTATCGCCGAAATTAGTAATTTTGTGGTTTGAATTCTGCTTTCTTTACGCTAGCGAGCGGCTAGTCTATTAGTACGAACCTTCTTTTTTGAACTCCTAACCTAACTAGCAAATAAAAGTGTTCACTTGTGTGCCTATTTGCTATAATCACGATGTGTAGCATAGGAAATTTCATAGCATCTGTTCTCTTCTTCATTTTTTGGCTAGTTTCTGTGGTGGACTAAGCGTCTGTGGCTGAGTGTTTAGGCTTTTTTTTTCTCATCGCACTTTTAGAACTCTAGAGCTGATTTTTGTGTTATCGTTAGTGCTTGCGAAGCTCCGCCTCTGTGTTTAAAGGTTGTTTTAAATTCATTCGCTAATTAGAACAAAAAGTACGCTTTATATAAAAAAAACTAAATGGTGCTTTAAAACGTATTTAACGTCAAGTTTCAAAAGTGGTTTTCATATTGGACTTTTATGAAATTTCAATTTAGAAGATTTTAAGTTCGAAGTGTTGTAAAATGATATATTTTCAGTAAAAAAGCACTCGATTTCGTTCCTCTTGAGCTCATTTAAACAGTCCTTGATCCAAGCTCATTGTTTTTTTTTTAATTTGTTCCGTTGTTTTCGTGTATGGATTTTTTGAAATAAAACTTGGAACAAATTTATAATAGACGCTTTAACGAATCAGAAAAAAAAGTAAAACGAAGTAAATGTGAACATTTGAATCTGAGTTTTTTCGACAACGAGAGTTTTGGGTACGGTGCAAGTTTGATTGAATCCTTGTCCTTAAAATTGTGAATTGGTTTAACCTCACGCGACGTGTCTTTGTGGCGCCCAATTTGGCGTGGAAAAAACGACAGAAGCCTTACTACCTACCTATTTCAGGTTCCGAGCAGATGACGTTCGTATTTTGCAAGGTTGCTAATTTAACTATTTTTGCAAAACTCAAATAGCTAATCTGTTTTGTTCCGTTTTCAGCGAATTTTCTGATTACCCTCAGAGAACAAGTGTCCTTTTTTGACTCAAAAGTTTGTTCAAGAATAGTTTTCCACAAGAGCGTTGCGAGCGTATGATTATATTTTTCCGAAAGTTAAGAAGTAAAAACAAAATTAATAAAGTTTTTTTGTTTTATCTTTATTTTTGTTTGAAATTTAAGGTTATTCAAGTTTATATGCATTGCAGGAAAAGTTCTGCTTTCCTGATTTACGCAGTTAAATTGAACGCAAAGTTTTTATATAATCAAACATGATCCAAAGTTGGCTAAGGTTACAAATGTTTGGGGGAAACATCAGAAAAGAAAATTGAAAACTGATTTGCTTGCCTTAGCTGGAAATAACCAGACGTGATTGAAATTTGTCTAGGGCGATTAATGCTTGGAGTAAACACCAGAATTCATAACTAAAAGTTGATTTGTCTATCTTGGCTGAACAAATATTTTTGAAATATTTCATGGGATCTCTTAAATTCAAGCAGCCGTAGAAGTCACACTGTATTTGCAAGATGTATTCAAAAGACCCCGAAAAGCTGTCGATTGCAGATAAAGAGCAACCCACGAAATTCCAGGTCTGACTACCCAACAAGAAAAAAGAGATTTTTGTACAAAAACGTCTCTTTACGCTTGTGATAAGCAAGCTTTACCAAATCGGAAAATGAATTATTTTTGGTTAACAGTTTGCTTAACAAAACCAGTGGAATCTTGCGATAGCTTGGCTTATAAAACAATAATTATTTTTAGCGTCTCTGGTACACTTGGTGAAAAGATACCTGATTTTAAGAGGAAATTTTCCGTTTCGAAAAAATTGTCGGACGAAAGTGTGTCTGCTTATATTTTTCAGCTTAGCCGATTATATTACTTTCATTTGCGGTAGCTACAAGTTGTTTTGATTTATTTATTTGGTAATTTCTGACCCTGTATATATTTTGTTGTTCCGACCATTTGAAAAATATGGAGGGACTTAGTATTCGGGTTTGTTTTCGTGTTTGTTCCGACCATTGAAAATGGGACGAACTTAGTATTCGAGTGTGTTTTTCACGCAATGTCATGTACCACAAATAATGATCGGACTGGATTGAGTGATATATCATATTAAAGCCCTTTCAGTCGTGATTCGAACAACATCAAAAAAGTCCCAGTTTCGAGAAAAACCGGTTTGAAATTTTCGATTTTTCGTCTAATTTCGAGCGAGTGAGCAGGCTTACATTAGCTTATTTAGGCTTAATTTAAGCCTTGAAAATTTAATTTTACTCCTATGAAGTTAGTTTTTGGAGTTTTTAGTTTCATCTTAGGAATGAAAATTTTCAAAAGTTTGGGAAAAATTTTTGAAAAATTATAAGAAAAAGTTTAAATTTTTTTTGTTTTTCTTGTTATTTGTCTTCAAATTTTTTTTCCAATTTGCAAATTTTACAATAAGTATTTTAAAATAAAAACGCCTAAGCTCTATAAAAATTTGCAGATTTTACAATAAAAATGCTTAAGCTCTACTTTTTTGCTCAGATTCCTTCACCACACCAAGCCGAAAAACTACACTAATTGGAAAAATAATTTTATTGTGACTTTTTAAGACTGATCGGAACATTCTGTGCTACTTGCACAGTAACCGGCTATCCTTGTTTTCTTTTTGAATTCCACGCAAACTGAGGTATCAAAAATAATTGTGAGTCGAGCAATAATAAATTTGAAGACCTTCACTCTTGATTCGAACGACGTAAAAAATTTCTTAAAGTTTTTTCATTATTGAGAAAAACTAGTTTTTTTTCCTTCAATTTTAAACGAATAAAGCGAGCAAGCAGGCTTACAACAGCCTAATTATGCTTAATTTAAGCCCTGATTTTTTAGTTTAGAGCAAGTTAATTAGTTAAAGTTTTTAGCGCCATTTTTGGAACTAAAAACAAAAAAATTCAATAAGTTTTCTAAAAAAAAAAATTTGAAAAAGTTTTTTGAACGTTTTTGAAAACGTTTTCGAGTTTTTCTTCCTCTATTCATTTTTCTTCCAAAAATTTTGCCAAGTTTGTCTGTATTACTATACTTTTCGAAGATGCTTAAATTATAGTTTTTCGTCAGATTCTTTTTATCACACCACGCAGAAAAACACTAATTTGAAAAAAAAAAATTGTAAATTTTTAAGGACTCAGGTCGAATTATTCTGTGCTACTTGCTCAGTTACCGGCTGTCCTTGTTTTTTTTTGTTTTTTTTTAAAGAGTAGTGAACGTTTTTGCTGGTAAGATCTATTCGGCCGTAAATGTTTTGGACATGATTTGCATTGGCTTAATGACCTAACTTTGGGTCGTTTGAAGGGATGCATATTTTTATTGCCCTCCCCCTCTGGAAGCACAACCCCCACCCCCTCTGGAAACACAGCCCCCACCCCCTCCTCTTCTGTCTGTGATTGTGTTTATTGCCCATTTTTCATCTTCATTGAAGCAATAACCTAATGTCAATTTAAAAAAAAAAGCCTAAGTAAAAAATGACCAAGTGGTCACCCAGTAAATGAATTGAGCTCTTCCTGATTTATTTCGTGGAAATGTCGATAGCAAGAAGTGCTGTCATACCATTGAAGCATGTGTAGGGTATTCTACGCAAATGCTTTTTTTTCTCTTAATGGCTAGGTGCTTCCTTACATTTCAAAATACACAAAGGAATGGTTTTTGAGTCAGAGTCCTGTGAGTCATCCCCGATGAAAATTATCTGGAAATATATGAAAGATACGGTTGAAAAGAAGACTCCGAACTCAAACACAGAACTGGATTGAACAATATAAGTGGCTGCTGGCAAAATTTTTTGAAGTTTTTAGCAGAAAATATCGAGTTTTTTGCCAAAGCGTTTCAATCTGGTAATTTCTTAAAGTATTGAGCTTCATGACTGTGTTGTCTGCTAAGAACTTTTTCTAAATGATTTGGTTCATTATTTTTTGATAAGCTAGATGTGTTCAATATAAAAAGTGAACTTAGTCTCATTTTTCATGACGCGGATAAATTCAGAGGATAATTTTGTTTCGAGGTTAAATTGAAAATTTTGTAAAATTGACATAACGTGAAATGGAAAGAAGAAGCTTTAATACCTCAGTAATTTAATTGGCATTTTTCCTTTTCCCACCCACCTGCGAGTGCTTACAACAATTATTTTCGCACTTTCTGATTGTGATCAAAAATGACTTGCGGACTAATTAGGCCATGAAAAACTGTTTTAGTCTTCATATTTAACCTTGTAATCCCGCTTGTTACCTGGATGCTCGTCCGAGGTGGGGGGGGGGGGGAAGTGCCATTTAATCTCTCTACTTCTTCTGGCAATTATTTATGGGACCATATTTGGAGTGGGGAAAAATAAAACAAGACTAAAACGCACTCGAATACAAAGTTTCTTACAGCTTTGTATTTGGAACATTTATCTCAAGTTTGCAATGCTTAGAACTTGACCCCTGACTATCCAAGGGGACAACGCAACGGGTTGATCAATTTTTCTAAAAGCGTATTTGGCGCCAATTTTCACTAAATTTGAAAAGGAAGTTTGCTTCAAAAAACTGCAAAATGTTGGGAAATGTTTTAGAAGTGCCCAAAAACGTTTTTGATTTTTTCTTCTTCAAAAATTTGCTTGCGGAGAAATAAGTTTCGCAAAATTTGTTTTTTAGTGTTTTGAGAGGTGAAGAAAAGTTTGTTGGGCCAACAAGCATAAAAAAAGGTTTTCGAACTTTTTTTTCGAAGTTCTTCCTTCTCAAGAAGATCCTAGATCGGGGTCGGGGCCCGTGTCCAGTCAAAAGATCCTATACAAAATCAACTTAGATTTTTGGACTCAAAAAGCCTCCAGTCCAGAATTTTGGAGACAGAATCATGCCAGCATAATTTTCGAAATTCCTTCAGAATCATCTGAAGCCTAGATAGAAGGTTCGTAGGGCTACATAAGACTATTTTAAGATTCGGCCAACTACATTTTTCAGTCTTTAGAGCAAAATGCAAAGATTTTTTTAACAACATGGAACAAAACAAAGGGCCAATTTATCCTCATCCCTCCATAGTCAGATACTCTACAACTTTCGAAATGTGATGAAGATGAATCAGCATATCTATAACAGCATCTTTGTCTAGTCCGATAGCTAGAGTAGACTCTCCCAATTAGCCCTCAGTAAAGATATATTATCTTTGTTGCTCATTCCGCAAACTAAGAATCATAACAATGGATGAACTTGCTATAAAAAGGCACAGAATTCCCTTAATTTCATTCTCAACTTCAAAACTCATAACCGAAACATTTCAACATCTTAAAAGAAATTTTGTAGAAAGCAGCCGAAAACCAATCTGAAATGTCTTTTTCGTCCAAAAGCGAAGTGCAACAAGAACAGAGATTCTCAGTGTGCGGGGGTGGCTCCGTCGTGATGCTTCCGGAGGCGACTCTGAGCGGGACGAGTAGCGAGGTGGTTCCGGGGGTCTTCTTCCGACACCAGAGTGCATACAAAACAGAGAAGGCAGACGCACTTGGGAGGAACTCCAGAGTCGAGGCGGTTAGCATGTCTGAACATTTGTGTCATCTCTTTTTCCTTTCACCCCGCCTGCGAATTTTCATGTTGTCCTTTTTTATGATGATTAATACGTAAATTAGGTTGTGTAAAGTTAATTCTTAAAACTTATGCTAGTGCCTAGCCCGCACAAAAAAAACTTTGAACCTTTGAATAATTTTGCAAAGATAACTGTGTCCGCGACTTTTTTGGTTTCATTGTGTTATGAGGTTAGCTTAGATCGCCGCTTGCGCTGTCTTTTAAACTGAGCTGTCCTGTTTAGACTCGATTTGAGAAAAGGGACGTTGCAGGTCGCCAACTCGAAACTGTAAGTAAACCTTGTTCAAATGAAAAATTGGTTAATTTTGTGTAAAATCGAACATCGGTAATTTTTGGAATATTTGGAGATTAAAAAAATCTGCCACCTTTCTATAGGCATTCATTGAGTTGATTAGATAAAACTGTTGGAAAAATACGTAGTTTGGCTTTCAAAATGTTTATCAAATTCGTAGTTTGGCTCCCAAAACGTTTATCATTTTGAAGGTGCAGCTTTTTTTAAGCCATGCGTCATAGTAAAATATTTAAATTTAGTAGCTTAAGTTAAATTTGCTGAATTCTTAATAGAGGTTTGTTTCAGACTCATCGTGAACTCATTACACCCGGTTGTTGAAAGATATGAACTATTAGCTTCAAACACTACCGCCATCAGACAAAAATCTCGACCGTCCAGAAGTTGCTCAATGAACTGTCACATATTTATTGTTGCTATATGCTCGTTGATTATTAAATTTTAATTCAATTTCTCAAAAGCTTTTTCATTAAAAATATTTTGAACTGTAAAATAAACCAGTTACTGTTTAGCTAGAACATAGTCTATTTAAAAACAGCAGTTTTTCAATTTTTTTGTTCGATTTTTTTTGCTGCAGATACTCAATGAAATGAAAATTCTCGATGTACGTTTTTTAACTTAACAGTGATGCGAAGAGCCGATGTTGCTTTCTTAGCTTTTTGATCCGACCAGTTGATAAATGGGGAGGAACTTTGTATTCGGGTATATTTTAGTTTTTTTTGTACTTCTTTTGTTTTCCATGCAAAATCAGGTGCCACAAAAAATCATCTGACTGAGTTGAGTTATATATCATAAAAAAGCAAATGACACTTTTATTCATAATTCGAACGACATTTGAAATTTAAAATAACTTTTCCAAGCGTCGAGAAAAACCGGTTTGAAATTTTCGATTTTTGTTCAAATTTGAGCTAATAAAGGGAGCGTCCAGGCTACAATTGCTTATGAATGCCTAATTTAAGCCGTAAAACTTAAATTTTACTCGAGTAAAATAAATTTTTGGATGTTTTTAGAGCCAATTTGGGAATCAACTACTAAAATAATTCAAACAATTTTACGAGTTTTGTAAATTTGGATTTTCGTTTTTTTTTTGTTTTTTTTTTTTAGAAAAACAGTTTTCCAATTGGCCTATTTTGCTATGATTGTTGAATATGCCTTACTTTTTGTTCAGATCTTTTTATTTTACCACGCACAAAAAAAACTAAACTAAATTTTTTGTTGTGTGAAGACTATGGTCGGAACGTTCTGGGCTACTTGGGCATTAACCGGTTATCCACATATCGAGTTTTAAAGGTGAGTCATTTCAAGTTTGGATGGAAGTCATTATCTTATGAGGAACATGAAAAAACTTTAGTATGACAAAACACATCTTTTAAGTACCACTAAATATTTTATCTGAAAACGAACTTTGATTTACACTTTGGAATTCAATGAAAAAGTGAACTCTGATTCTAGTAAAAAAGAAGCTTTAATTGCTGTTTGATCTGTTTTTAAACGAAATTGACGAATTTTTCGTTTTCGAAATGTGGTTTTTGCTACAGACAAATTGCTAATTTGCACAATGTTGCTAATTTGTCAAGAACTAAAATGTGCACGAATTTCTTGTTTGTTCACATTTCGATTTGCTATTTTAGTGCGGAATTGTTTTCCGATCTGAAAGATTGTGATACCTAAAGCTCAAATTTATTTGGGAGAATTAATGCGCAATATATTTTTTCTTTTTAAAAATCAAGCGGCTAGTTCAGTTTTTTCAAATCGAAATGTGTTCTTTGTGAATTTTAAGCGAATTCTGCAACAGGATATAAACAGAATTTTCGGGGAATCCGCAACATACTACTTTTTTGATCTTCTTTGCCGTTTTGAGTTCGTCAAACAAATAGTTAAAACAGTGTATCGCTCAAAATTGCTCCAAAAAACAAATTTGCGGAATCCATAAAAAATTTGCTAAAATTTGAATTTTTTGGGAAATCTACTAGCAAATATGAATTCATTTCATTTTTTATTACAACTTTTCGAAATCCACTTGCATTTGCAGAATATCCGCTTAAAATTCGCAGAAACCATTCACATCAATATACTATGCCTTATAGTTTGGCGGAATATGCTTAATTTTGCGGATTTCATTACAATTTGCTGAATTTGCTTACAATTGCGAAATCCGGAAAAATTCGCTATATTTGCTGGTTGCTAGCTAATGAGCCGACAAAATTTATGTTACAAATATATTTGCAGGGAATCCACAGAAGTTTTGTAGGTTGAGTTCATTTACTCTTGACACACATTTAAAGATTTGTATATGTTTGTAAGATTTTTATACAAAAGCATATATTAGGCTATAAGCTGAATTTTTAATTTTAAAGATTAAAAACAGGTCTCTAAAAACTTAATTGAAAATGATCAATTTTTGAACTGATGTGATTTTTCTCGGAGAGTTTTCCTTTCGGGCTTTGTTATGTCGTTATGAGGCCAACTGTATTCATAGTGAATTGTAAGTTGATTGCGCAAAAGCTGAAAACAGATTTGTCGCGGAATCCCCAATGTACTATTTTCCTTTGATCGTCTTTTCTCTTTTGAATTCCACGATCGCATAACTAAAACAAAGTATCGCTCAAAATCACTCAAACACAATCAATATTTCGGAGCCGTAAAAAAATTTGCTAAAACTTGAATAGTTTCTGGAACCCATTAACACATGTCGTTCATAACATTATAAATTACAAATTTTTGGAACTCTCATACATTTGCGGAACCTGCATACAATTTGCAGTAACCATTTACATCATATTATGCTTTTCAGTTAGGCGGAATTTGCGTATATTTGCGGAATCAGATTACATATTTGATACATGTTTAAAGATTTGTCTTAGAAATCCAGTGACCTACAGACACCAAACTGTGCGCCTATCTAGAGCTCATTTTTGCTTCCTATTGAAAAGGCAACAATAATTATTGTTTACTAATTTCAATAGTAGTTTTTCCATGCTTAGTTTTGTATATTTTTCCCTACTCGCAGAAAAACACAATTTAAAAAAAATTAAATTTTTTACTTTGGTCGGAACCTTCTGTGGTATTCACACAGGAGCCGGCCAACTTAATTTTGATCCAACTTTAGTTTACTTTAATTCTCTTTTCGAAACACCCTATAAACTTTTCTGCAACGCGCTCGAATGCATGAGATATTGGGCTAAACGCTCTTCTGCTAATTTTCGCGGTATTTTCAGAATATTGCAGGTTATTATTTCGATGATTAACCGATTGTTTTTAGCATAATGTTTTTAACTTAACAATGTGTCTTTTGTTTTAATGGTAAATTGTTTTGTATCATAATTAAACAAGGAAAATTAAGTTTTTTGTTGTAACTGGATGGGATGAAAAGAGAAGGCACCGAGTTTCAGCCAATTTATTCAACACCAAAAGTTTTTCAAAACACCAATATTGCGATCCAGTATAATCCGATTGGACAGGGTTGGACAGGGAAGTCCTAAAAAACTGTACTGGCTAAACAGTTGTTTAACGTCTCTCATTTGATCGTAATTTTTGCTCCGGTCTTAGTATGTCAAACCTTAACAAATTATCACAAAAATTAACAAAAAATGATTTAAAGACGGATTTATTTTTTTTACTCATAACAATCCGTTTAAAAAACTCATCAAATCGACGGCTACATTTGTGCATTTTTAACTTGCAAACAAAAACAACTCAAAGCGAGCATTTTTTTTTCGACTGCTGCGGATTCAGATTTCAATCTATTGGCTACTTAGCAGAGTACTTATTAGATACAATTTTACTTCGCCATGTAGATATAACAGAAAACTTTCCTCCAGACCTTAAACTAGATATAACAGAAAAGAGCAACATTGTAACCGAATGATCACGATTTTGAAGAACACGCTGAAAACAAATGATTCAGACTTTTTTATTGACTTCAACGCCACGCGCGATACTGATTTTTTGCCAATTTACTTGCTGAAACAATACAAGCTGAAGCAAAGATTAAATCCCTTTAAGTTTTCGGTATCATCGCGCCGTTCAAATGACTATCCGCACCAATTCTATCAATAAGGGCTATCAAAAATCAATGATAACATGAAGGAAACAGAATTACTCCGTCTAAAATTTGGAGGCTATCGGTTGAAGTAAATTATTGTTCCGACGATTTAAATTAGTGACCATTTTGCTCGGGTGTGTTTTAGTTTTGTTGGTTTATTTTTTCTTTCCACGCAAAATCAGTTATCACAAATATTCATCAAAATGGGTTGAGTTATATACTATATTATAACCCTTTCAATCATGATTTGAACGAGATTTTTTTTAAATTGTCCCATTTATGAGAGAAAAAAGTTTAAAATTTTTGAGACTTAGACTAATTACGAGCGAGTAACGCGATCGAGGAACATTCATTATATAAATATTGGATGTTTAGGCTCAGAAAATTTGAAATTTTTTGAGCGAAAAGGTCGTTTTAAATTTTACTTTAGCGCTTCTTGGGCCATAATAATTTTTTTACAGAAATTAAAAAAATTATTGTGCGAAAACAATAGAAAAAAAAACATTCTATTTTTATGAATTTTTTTGTTACATTTTTTGTCTGTTACTCTTTTCTTGAAAACAACTGTTCACAAAAGTAACTGCATGGCCGTTTTTCTACGCGTTTG
Organism: Symsagittifera roscoffensis; assembly: GCF_963678635.1. Lineage (NCBI taxonomy): Eukaryota > Metazoa > Xenacoelomorpha > Acoela > Convolutidae > Symsagittifera > Symsagittifera roscoffensis. The sequence continues at coordinate 37,765,651 of NC_087067.1, read as the reverse complement.
TGTAATTCTGTCATCACACCTTGGACAAAAAACGCCACTAAAACTATGAAGAAAGAAAATATACTTTTTTTGTAGTTTTCATGAATATGGTCGGAACAGTCTGTCCTACTTGTAGAGCAACGGGTTATCTTTGTTAGTTTTGGGAACTTTGCACAAAGGTTGAAAAGTTTTGTTCAATTGAAGATGATTGCAGAAGTGATCTCTGAAGGTTTTAATTGAAACTATCACAAAGATTATTCCAATAACTTCATTCATAATTTCAAAGGTATTACGAAAGGAGGAAACATTTAATTCACTTGATTGGAAAATGCTCGCGACAAAAAATTTTTGGAACCGTATTGTAAATAAATACCAACAGCTGAAAGTAAAATTAGCTCTTAAAGACAAAAAACAAGCATGTTTTATCAGTTTGTCGCAATGCAGACGTTATGATCCATCAAATCTGGATATGTTCAAACTCGAAAACAAGCAGGATAGTTGAAGAGTTCTACTACATAAGCACTGAGTTGTAATCAAAAAAGTCAGCAAGCCGCTGAAAATTTACCTGATATATTCAAGGTTCACGTTACGTCAGTTGGGCAGAATTTATTGTTACAGCTTCAATTGTCAGCATTTTAGCCCATCTAGTTAAAATGGAAAAACAGTGTATACTGAACCAACCCACTCCAAGCTTTCAACACTTTTACGTGATTCTTTTATTGCTTAAGTGCAAGTAAAGCAAAAATTTTGTCTGAATGTATAATATTTTTTAGAAAACATAATTTTTTAGCCGACGCATAATGGTGTAGCAAACGCGGAATAGTTGTGGCAATGATATAACAGATTATGCAAAGTTTTCTTTTTGGTAGCAAAGTAAACATCGATTTTTTGAAAACTACAACAAAAATTGCTGACCTTTTGCGTTTGCGATGCGATTCTCCAGGAGTCATTTTAGGGTCCCCTTTATTTCTTTGCTCTGATTCTCGAATAAAGTGAGCTCTGATGAACGAGCAGTCTGGTTTAATGATATTGTTGATCTACCTAACGTTATGCAGTCGGTTGTAGTAGAAACTGCTATGTTCTCGCAGATTTCATAAAAATTGCAAACCATCAGTGCAGAACTTTACAAAAAAAACATTAATTTGAACAAAATAATGTTCAAGCTCTACAATGGCTAGTAAATTTTCCAAATTTCTCACCGATCGTCCGCTCGAAAACATCTGACAGGTTCTATTAACTAAATCGAAGTACAAAACAAATGAACCTAAATACTTGAGATGATGAAATATCAATTCAAATAAGCTTCAAATGGTAGTCCTGAACGCGTTTTTTTCCCCAATGAAGTATTAATATGTTTGCGATTAGCAAGCGTTACGAAACCGGAACAAAGACTTTTTTTCATTTTAACAACTTGTTTAACATAATCACTCAAATCTCTTGTTTCTTTGGCTCATAATGAAATCAAACTTTTATTCGTTCTCGCCAATTTAGCCTTGAGATACCGAATATGCCTAGGACGGCAAAGATCCTGGATTCGAATCTGACTAGGACTTGTTTTTTTTCTTTCGGGAAGTGTTCTTTTTCGCATAAAATTGTCAACCAACTATTTGTCTGCTTATCAGTTTTTGGCATCTTAGTTGCAACATTTTGGAATAGTTTGTATTGTGCTGCGCGCATTTCTTAATGCTGTTTGTAGGGTTTGATTTACTCCTAGAACTTGTAATTTTACTTACCTTGACTTTGCATTCCCTTCTTTTTTTGCTTCGCAAAAAGTTCTCAGTCCCGACTTATTTCCGCCTACTTTTTATCGGCTAAATGGCCTAATTTTTTGTCATTTCCAAGAAATCACACTTATAGCTTATTTTCTTCATTTTTCAATTTGGTTGTTTGTTTACCAATCAGTTTGTTAAAATTTCTTTTTTTTTTTTCGTTTTGAAAATTTTTTTCCAATTTTATTGGAAACAGTTTGTTTTTTCTCGGAAAACTCTAGTGATTTTCAAAAATAGAAACTTCGAGTGATTTGCAGTTGAAAGTTCGAATACTCCCCTGTGTGCCTGCATACTCCCCTAGCTTCTTTTTATACATGACTCCTCTGTCTAAAGCCTTCGAAAAATCTTTGACCCATAGTTTTGATTTTTTCCGTTTTCTCGAAAACTACCCCTCTCAAATCTGAGTTTTTCATTTCATTGAAAATTAAGGTTTGAAAAATCTTCCTGCATAAGCGTCCATGCCCAATTTTTTTTCACAACTTATGTGATGGCCTTTGAAAAAGTCTTTTGATAATTGACCGTTTTCTTAAAAACTGTTCGGAGTGTTCTCGAAATCTACCCAGCCATATCTGAAGTTTTGCGTTCAATTCAAAAAAACGGTTTGTGTAAAGCTCAATTAATTATGCGACTGTGTCCAAATTTTTTGAAACCAAAAGTTATGGCCCTCGGAAGAGTCTAAGTTTTGATTTTTTGAACGTTTATTTTTTTATTTAAAAAAAAAATTGTCTCGAGAAATACCCACATAAATCTGAGTTTTTGGGTTCAATCTAAAAAAACCGATTGATTGAATCTGCTGTGTCTAAGCGGATAAGCTTTATTTGTCTGCACAAAAAGCTATGATTTTCGGAAATGTCAAACTTTTGATTTGTTGACCGTTTTTTGGACTTTTCTCGCTAACGATTCTGCTAAATCTGATATCAGAGGTCGGATCAAAACAATAGAATGTTGAAAACCATCATAACCAATAGGATGTTGAACATTGGTCATAACCATTATAATCACTTATGACCAATTTTTTTAAGAAAAAAATATGGCTATCAAACAAATCAAATTTTTGAAACACTAATAATTTTTTGGAAACTTTTTGACTTAACGCAAAAATTACTGAGCCAATTCTCAGATGAAGTGTTCAGTCTTCTTTAAATAAGCGGTCACAACCTGCTTTTTGGAGAAAAATTTATGTATTTCGGAAATTTTTCTGACCGTTTTTTAAAAACATTCTGCATTTTCTTAAGATTTACACAATCAAATCTGAGATGAAAATTTCAATTGAAGGATTTGGTTGCGATTATTTTTCCTGTAGAAACGGCCAATCTTCAATTTTTTAGGAGAAATGTTATCTCCTTGGTAAAATTGATTAGTTCAATTTTTTTTGTTTCCTTTCGAGTAATACGAAAATTTTGATTGACAGTCGTAATTTTTTTATCATATTTTTTTTCAAACATTTAAAAGTTTTTCCGTTTTTTTAAATGTTTTGTTTTAGCGCAAATAATTAGAAGCTCCACTTCGCCTCTGTGTTAATTTTTTTATTTTTAGACCGTTTGTAGCACATAAAAAGACTTTCGCGCCATTTTTTTTATTGCTGCTATGTTTTTGCTTCATTTTGTGCAAAAATTATTCTAATACAAATTTCTTATCTCTAATTTGAACCCTCCGCAATTCAGAACAGAATTCGGGTTAAGCATCGTTTTTAAATGACAAAAACAGATAATCCAAGAAACGGTGACACAATTCATCCAGAACGTAAGTTTGTTTTGTAAGTTTTTAGTGGAAAAAAAGTAAAAAGCAATGACACAACTGCTGAAAGTCAGAGATTTGTTGCACAAAGTCAATCTTCAAAAATTAGGTAGGGTTACCCTAGCCATGTATACGACTTGAAGTGATGATTTGAAACTGTTTTGAGCACAGGATATACTGAAAAAAAAATTCAAAACAGCTCAAGTTTCTTATGCATCAACCCAATTTTTATTCGTTGTGCTTGGGCATATTTTTTTTGCGAAAATTGTGAAAAAAGAAATAAAAGTAGGCATAAATCTGATTCATTTATAGAAAAAATTTTATCTCAGCGTTGGTTGAAAACATCAGCAAAGCTCTGTAAGTTTCAAAAATTGACCAAAAGAGAAATGTTTAAAATAAACGAATGGTTTTTAAAATTATTTTGAAGATCAGAAAAAAAGTTTAATTTCAAATTTTTCGATAGTTTTGATCCGACTTGCTAGACAAATTTAGTTTTTTTCCTTTTTTGTTTGCTTATGAAAAATTCGACTATTTTTTGCGTTTAGTTAATTTTGATGTGTTTTTGGGCTACATTTTTTTCTGAGAATAGTTCAATGGCATATCTTAATCGCTAATCCTCGATAATTTTTTTCTGTTTGATTTTTTGGTCAAGCAATTTCGTTCTGTCAATGTGTTGTTCTTGTGTGGTGTTGGATTTTTGTGTGGAATTCAAAATCGGCGGTTTTTTGGCTTCATAGCCGCTCATAGCTGCTGAACTAATAAAAATTATGTCTCAAGTCTTGAAATGTTTTGGAATTGCTTTTCGGAAGTTTTAGCAAAATTTTTAATTGTCATTTGTGTTGTAGTTTTTAGAACCGTTTTTAGTTTTTCAGATCACCTTTGTTGAGTTTCTAATCTAACTTGTCTATGCTTCTGAAAAATTGAATAATATTGTTCTGTATAGATATTTTTTTTTTTTTGAAAATGTAAATGAGAGTTAGTGGTTTTTGATTTTCATCAGTGCAGTGAATAATGTTTCGATTGCGTGTCTTCTCAATACTTCGATGCCTAGCAAGCAATTTTAAAAAGTAAATTAGAGGTAGCATGATTTTGTTGCTTATGTAATTTATGAAAATGTTTTTGCATCAATTTTGTAATTTAATTTTTTGAAATTCTTTTCTTGGCTTACAAAATTTGCATCACAAGTTGTGCAAAGCTCTGTTTCGTTTTTTTTTGTAATTGATTCAATCCATGAAAACAAAATACACTAGAATCCTTTTTTGGTTTATAAGTCATATAAAGTCCAAAATAATTATCAATTAACTGAAATCCATTATAAAACTTTTATTAAAACATTTTCTTCGTTACTCGTGTCTTTGGCCCGCTTGCCACCACTCCCCCAAATTTTCCACTCATGTCAATCGTCCCTCACGTAATTGGAGACAAATGTAGGGGAGAGGGGGCGGGTTGATGGGGGTGCCACGTGTTGGAGGGACCACAAGGGGCGGAAAATGAATTAAGTAGAATAAATAAAGATCAGCAAAAAATGAGAAATTAAAAGGTTTATGACAAAAAAATGTAAATCATGAAATTAAAATCAAGATACCAAATCAAATTTTGTTTCTGAATTAGATAACGCCAAAATTAACTGTTAAGTTTTGATTATACTGCACTGTGGTTAAAATTTTCCAAAAAATTTACAAAAAACGATTCTGATCCATTATAAACTATTATGACCCGGGTTGAGGTCGTGGTTTTATGTTCAGATCATGTGGACCAGAATATGGTATGTTCAGACCGTGTGGACCAGAAAATAATATGTTCAGGCCGTGTGGACTGAGTGAATCCGTTTTCAGACCGTGTGGACCCATAAAATCCGGATTCAGACCATGTGGACCGTAGGAATCCGGTTTCAGACCGAGTGGACAACGAAATCCGAGTTCAGACAGTGTGGACGGAAGAAATCCGGATTCACACCGCGTGGACCGAAGGAGTCTGGTTTAGGAGCTTCTGGACATGTAGATCCATTTAATCCTGGTTCCGACCGTGTGGACCAAAGAAATCCGGATTCAGACCATTTGGACCGAATGAGTCCGGTTTCAGACCAGGTGGACCGACAGAATCCTGACTACTCGTAACTTACATTGATTTTTTTGATATGACAAAAGTTAAAATTCTCATCTATTTTTATTCGGTGATAACCTAATAGTTTTTAGTTTTATAGAGACTGACAATGAAAAGGCAGTATAATCAATTTTTATGCATGAAACATCAATGCAGGAGGCGATTGTATTGATTTCGGGAACGTCAATTTTAGGGGTTTGATAACTGAATCTGGAAAAAAAATTTTCCAAAGCACGGATTTTATTCAAAACATCTATGAATAGAAACGAACTATTGAAGAATTCTAGAAACTATTAGCTTATAATTTTTTGACCTTATTCTTCTCAAAGAACTGACCAAATTGAATTATATCTAATATGGAAGATGCATGCGACGAATTTTATGACTAAAGAAAACATCAATTACATTGGTTCAGCTGATTGACAAGAGAAGCGTAGAGGCTTCCACTAACTCACACATACACTTACGCACACATAAACACACAAATCGAAAGACACAAAACTCACTCATGAGGGCTTAACTGTGGTTTAAATTATTAGTATCAAAGATTATAAGAAACCGGTAAGAAGTTACACGGCACTCTTATAGAATTTTCATGTTTTTGAAAAACAAAGGTTAGGTCAATATTGAATATATTTAGGAAGCATTCCCGCTCAGAGGCGGACTTAGGCAGGCGGGAACGGACATCCCTACGCAGGGATTTGACTCCCTCGCCAACCAAAACCCCTTTTGGTATTATTTTATAACATCCATGATTTTAGGCCGACCAACCCTAAAATTTTGAGAAAAGCGCTTTGGGCACCCTGAGAATAAGTACTATTTTTTTGGTCAAAATAGGGTCTTTATAGTGTTCTGGGAGTGCTCGGGAAATCAATTTGGTCGACCCCAAAAATGGTCGACACAATTTTTGAAAGAGAAACTCTTCGAGAAACTCCTAGTTCCCACTTATTTTGTTTTCCTGCCTAAATATTATTGCTCATACTCCACAATTTACTTCACTTTCAATATTTTTTTAAATTTTACTCCAAGAAATTTTTTGAGAATCTATTAATTTTTCTAATCTTTTTAACAGAAGCGAAGTTAATAACTTGACTGCTATCTTAACATGTATCGATTCGACATGTATTATGATTGCAGTAAATTCGAACCCCTAGATCGTTGTTTTGAATCCGAAAAAAAAATTTTGTTTGTTATTGACAGGGCTCGTTTAGCGTGTTTTAAAGACCGAGGACTTGAACCATCTTGTTCATTGGTTTTTTTCATAATACAGGAAACATTTTTTTTTGCTTTTTATGAGCTAAATAAAACAAAACATTATTTGGAAGTATATTTTGGAAGCAGTTTAATATGGAATAAGCGGCAATATATAAATAAGCATTCTGTGAATACAAAAACGAAATCAGAAAATAGTTTCGTACAATTTTTATCAAGCAATACTAATAATTTAATGCAGAAGTGCACTATTTTATATCTACTTGAGTTTATTCTCCAATTGTAGTTTCGCTTTTGATATCCGTGCTCACTTGAAATAATTGCTTCAAAAAACTGTTCATGGCAGAATTTAGTTTGTCCTCGTTTTTCTTTTTGGCTTCAAGGAATGCAGTGCTGATTTTGTCAGTGAGACGTTTCACTTCGTAGTTGAACTGAAGAACTTGTCCGAATCTTGTTGGCTTGATTGCACAAGTGCTCGTTTGCAGTTTGGCCATCACTAAGTTGTGCAGATTTTCCAGCTCATCTTTCGTTTCAGACGAAACTGATGGTACTTCTAAAACCAATTGCAAACTCTTTGTAATGTCTTTTAATACAGAGCGGATGAAGATTTTTTGCTCGCGCCTTAAAAATTTCGTGCCAAAAACTTATTGGCCTTGTACCAAATTCAAAGAAGAATTGCAGAGGAATTGAAATATTTTTTGTTATTGATTAATATTAATTTAGAAACATCATTTTGAAAAATGATTATGTAAATGATTTTTACCTGTATTTTTTTGTGCAATATTTGCCATTTTGCTCAGTTTGGCTTCGGAACAAGTGAAGTCTAGTTGTTGGAACTTCTGGGCTGTTCGTTTGAGCATTTCAACTATTTCTTCGAAATTTGGGAAAATTTCCTGAAAAGCAACAATCAATTTTATACTTTTTTTTTGTTCAAAAATTTGGTCTCCTGAAACTTTTGATATTGAAATGAGAAATTCGCCAATGAAATTAAAAACTTCTCAAAAAGCTTACCGATAAAGACTTGTCATCTGAAAACTGTGACATTTTCTCAACAAGTGAGTTGTCTTGAACTGTGCAGAATATCAGTGTCTCCAACCAAGATTCGCCAGAAAAATCGAACTCACAACTTGAGAATTCTTGAAATTTCGCCAGCCATGCATTCTAAAATACAACCACGCTGTTAGAAAAACAGGAAATTCTTGGAAATTTGTTCCAATTCTTGGAAATGCATTCCAATTCTTGGCAATACATTCCAATTCTTGATGAGATGCGTTGAAAATTTTATAAGTTCAATGCAAGTTTTGAAAAAACTTTGCAATTCTTTAAATTAAGATGTCAGAGTTTTAACTGGGCTATGACTCCGGCTCTTTAGTTCCTGTTTTCGATTCAAAGATTATTCATTCTATAAAAAAAGAAAAGCAGAACTTTCATTATACCTGCAATTTTACTATTTCGGCCTTCATTATTTCAAACTTCATTGATGAATCTTCTTTGTTGTCCGTCAGAATCTTCATAACGAGAGATTTCGTCTCGGCGGAGAAAGTCAGATCCTCAACACATTCAATGTCTTCGAAACTTCTTTCCGATTTCGTGTTGTCACATGAAACACTTTTAGCAAGCGAGTTGAATTTCGGTTCTATTTTTGGCGAACTAGTTTGTGGCATAAAATTGTTCATATTTGAGCTTAAGCTTAGAGTAGTTGGCACGGGGTCTTTATTTTCTTCGATCTCGATTCGAGCTCGTTTGGTTGGAGGTCCTCCCGCACTATGAAGACTATTTCCATTTATGTAAGTTTGTTGGTTTGAAGTGAGGAATGGTAGTTGCGGAATTTGTGGAAGAAGAGGGGGCAGCCCTCTAGCGGCGGTTGAAGTTGGAAGCATGTTTTGGTAATTGTAAAAATTTCTGGCCAATGAGGTGGAAGCAAGCAGGTTCTGCCAACTGGCTGCAGAGTTTGAGTTGAACAAACGGAGATGCATATTGAGGGATCCGGGATTTGCAAAATTGAAGTTTGGCGCATCAACTGGATTTGGAATCCTGGGATAACTAGGAAACGATGTTGGATTAAAGAGTCCTCCTGTTATGTTAAACGGAGCTGCTGGGCTCGTGAAATTGTTGCTGTTAAATGAAACTGGAATTTGTGACGGTGAAATCATTTCATTGGTACTTTGAATAGGAAAAACAGTCTCGCTTGCTTCGGAACTTCTTGCTTTTAGGAGTCGCGGAACGTCGACAGGATCCTTGTGAGGCGAAGGAAGACTTGGAGGTCCATTTGGCGACTGTTGGGGTGACTCAAACGTTTGTTTTAAGGAGTTGTTATTGTTGTTGTTTGCTGAGTGGGGTCCTGAGTTCGGGGAGGTGCTGCTGGTTGAGGGGGAGGGGGACTGATTTCCGGAAGAGGAAGTCGAGGTCGCCGAGGGGGGAGTGGGAGGGGAGTCCCAGTCTTTGTCCATGAAAGCCTCTCCACTCATGATTCTCATGATTTCCTTTTCCGACAACTGCAAAAAAAACTTAATTTAACAAAATTAACATAAATTTTATTCAATAAAAGTTCGCATTTTTTGGCTTCCTTAAAGTCCTTGCTCTTTTGTTTGATAATTTATAATTGAAGAAATTTTGCGCTCCATAAACTTGATATTGAGATTAGAAACTTTTAAGTAAATTGACGTGATATCTATAATCTTTACTCTATTCGCTCAAACCATAAACTAAATTTGATTCTCAGAAACAAATCTAGAGACAACGGGGTATTTATTGGCTCATTTTGATAATCGAATTGCGTTCCTTAGGTTAACGAGCAGTTATTTGCTGAAATACTATCTCAAATGTGGCTCAATATAATAGGGTCATGATTGAAGTGGGTGAATGGGGGGAGGTGAAGGGGGTGTTGGTTGGAAAATGTATATGTGTGGTAAATTTTGATATATTTTTGTGTATAGGTACAGTTTGAGGCTGTCAGATTGATTGACTGACAGGTGTGTTATGACATGAGTGGACAAGTGTTTCAACCTGACTGCAGACTGGGCAACTGTGAACTCCAAGTGCGCCCTGGCCCTCTCTTCTCACAAATGTTCATAACGACCCTACGGCCGCACATTTAAGCAAACAAAATAGTTACCTGCAACCCTCTATTAGCCCGAAGCGCAAATAAGCCAAACTTGAATTAGACCCAAACTCTATTTTTCAAAGTATTTTAAATCAACCTATTTTTCTCAAAAAACACAAAAACCCGGTCACAGTGCACCTAGCACAGAAATTTCTGACATGTAAAAATGGAAAACAAAAATTTCTCTTTTCAAAATTTTATTTTTTCGGTTCTTTAATGATTGACAGGCAAAATATATTAATCTTTTGAAATGGATATGGAACCAGTAACAGATTAAGAAATTAGAAAAATTACAGTTCGGCTTTTAAATGATTGCATTTTTAAACAATTCCGCTTTTCACTAATTTGGGTCTGACTGAATAGCAATAAGTTAATGGATTTTTTTCTCGGCCCTGAGAGATTTCATCTCTGGAACATGAGTTATGACTGAAAGCGCTTCAAGGTGATATCAAACTCGATGAACTACAAGCGTTCTTTGAGGCAACTGATTTTTTATCGAAAAAACTTACCCTTTGCCATAATTCCTTTCCATCTCTTGTGGTGGTCTGAACAATTTTTTTTTTGCAATGCGTAATGGGAGTTCACATTTGCTTACGAGCTGTTTGTTTCTTACGAGCTGTTACGAAGTGTTGCAAATCTGTACTAGTTAAATAACCTATTTGCTGATACGCAGCTGTCTTCTGTTCTTAGGCCTTCCCCCATCGGAGATCGCGGACACACTTTGCTTAACGTACTTCAATTTTTTCTATTTAATCATCATTCGGCAGAACTGCACATATTAAAAGCTTCGAGGAATTGGTTTATGTTGCCAAAAACTGCAGACCTATTACGATAAATAGAAGAAACATTCAAGATCCCGCCGACAAAATCAAGACTCAATTAAGCGAAAAATGTGTAACTCATTTGTTAAATATCCAAAATGTTTCTTTACCCGAGGGTCAAACCTCTGTTTAATCTGACAGTCAAGTCTAAATTGACAACAATTTATAGTCCATAGCAACAATTGTTTTGCGTAGCCAATGTGTGTTCCTGTTAGTCAATAGTATCCTGTTTCTTTAGTGAAAATTGCTTAAAAACAGGAAAATTTTCATTGTGAAAACTAAATTATTCTGCCATTTAAGGTCCGAAGAAAGTGGGTTGAATTTGTGGGTATTTTGAATTTCAATTTGTTGGTTTATTGTATCTGTTTCTATTTGTTTTGTAGTTTTATAATTAAGTATTAAGTTGTAAAATGTACATTGACAAAGGGTGACCCTATTAGGTTTATGTGCCCTCTCAGACTTGTTTCTTCTTCTTCTTCTTCTTTTGTTGAAAACTTGACAGCCTCGCCGCCGTCACAATTTAACCCCCCTTTGAAGTGTGATAAGTTGTGTCTGTCTGACGATCGCTCACTCAAAAATGTACCCTTCATTCATTCAGTGCAAAAAAAGAATCACCCCTAACCCCCCTCCCCCCCCCCCCCTCTACTTGGGTTCCTACAAAAAATCACCCTGCCCAGTAGTATTAGTTAGTAATACATCAATTCGTATTTGTACCTGCAAAACAATATCTCCCCAAATAATTTATGCAGAATGCAATGGTGTCAAGTATACATATACTACAAAACTCAAGTACTATCGATATCTCTTTTCCTATGGATATCCTCTTTTTAAACAATATAATTCAACTATTTTGTAGAAAACGGGGGTAAAATCGACATCGAAAATCTAACGACTCTTTCTCGCTTCTCCGCAGCCTTTTTTCATCAATTTGCTTTAGTTGAGTTATGATTGTTTTTTTTTCAAGTCCAAAGTCATGATAGAAAGCTCGAATGCCTTTTGTTCCGTCCATTTCGAAATATCGAGCACATAATTGGGTACGTTGTTGGGGGAAGGGGGTAGTTGATGAGATCCAGTTTTAGGA
>NC_087067.1:37603189-37753646 GCF_963678635.1 Symsagittifera roscoffensis | reverse complement strand
TGTCAAAATTTTCAATTTTCTATAAGATCCACTTGTTTCGGTCAAATGGCGAAAAAGACAAAGAGGCATAATGTTAGAAAAAAAAACAACCAGTTTAGTTGTTTTTAAGACCGTAATCTTTTAAATTTTACGGACACTAAATTTTTGGCAAGTTAATTGATGTTCTTATTTTTTGCAATATGTCCCGAATACTCGCGGCTTGCAATCCGGCTCCCAGTACAAAATGATACTTCAGACAACACAATTCAAACTAATTCAAGAACTGAAAAATTTGGTCAAAAAAATTGGAACGCATGACGCAGGAGACGATTTAACCAACAGAGTATTTCATTATTTAATACCAAATTTAAAAAGAAAAAGACAAAAAAAGCTTTTAACAGCAGTTTCCTTGTAATAAAACAACAATTAATCATATTTTGGCAATATCTGAAACCTTGATCCACTGCGCTTACAATCGCTGTGACTGTTATTGTGCGTTTTATTTAACGGAATCACTGCTTAACAGCTTATGACTTGAAGCAATTTTTGAGCCGGGTTTTGCTTTGAAAAATGAGAGAACACAACTAGCTTCCCGGGTTGACCTAATCATACATTTCCGAAAGCTAAGTCTACGAAAAAATGCTAGTCAAAAGTTCATACATTTTTGCTAAAATGGTGTCATTTTAAAAACTTTTTTCATTTTGACGAAAAATTCTGAGCAGCGTCAAAATTAATAAAAAGATTTTTTGTCAAAAATGCTACTTATACAATTTCCATAAATTAAAATTGTAAGACTAGCGTTTTTTGAAGTACACATTGAAAATTTTTTAAAGTATATAAAGTACTGTAGTTTTTTCATGCGCAACTTTTGTTCGCGAACAAACATTTTCCAGAAAAAATATATAACTTTGAACCCTAATTTTTTTTGTGTATAACGTAGTCCTGGATACACAAAAGTTTATTTAGTTTTCCGTTTTTCTAAATAGTTTCTCCGAAAAAAAACCTTGAAAAAGCTTATTGCTTCCGTATTGAGTTTATTTGTATGCTTGAGCAATGCATGAATTAATAAAAGTTCAAATACAGTAAATTAGCCTCTTCGAAAGTTTTTGCCAAATTAAGAAAATTGCTTCTTCATCATTTTGTTTGTGTAAAGCATGTATATTTAAGTCTTTACCAATGCACGACCTTTATAACTTTGCTGCCATTATCTTTGAGTAACGAAGGTCTTTGTCACTTGTGTTCGGTTATGAACACAACCCAAAAATTTGAGAAGAACCTATGGTGAATGGTAAAATGCTAGGCATACAATTTTATAATATGAAAAACCAATAAACAGAGACCTTTCATGCAACTTTCTATATTAAGGGTATTGTATGAAAACTATATGGTTAGCGTTTTTGGTCAATCAACCCGGGTCAAGTACTGATATTATTTATCCTACATTTGAGTTTTGAATAAGGCTAAATTGTATTCAACCAGTACAGTATAGACCGCTCCAAAAATTGATAATCAGAGAATCGAGAACTGTTTGAAAAAATAATTCTCTTTGAGTCTCCTAATTGTGAAGATATGCTGTTGATTTCTGAGAAAAAATTTTACCAGTTACTTTATTTCTGAAACAAAAATTTGCTTACACCAACGTATGTTGCCAAACTTGTCGCGTTTTTAACTCTCAGAAAGTAGCATAAAATAAAAAAAAATTTTCTTGAATAATTAAGTTCAACTAATTGTCTTTTAGATTGTTTTCGATGTTTTTGCGTTAAATCAGTTTTTGAAACAATTTTTGGCTGATTATCATTTTACGAGGTTGTAATTTGGCAATAGATTTCGAAGTTGGTCAAATTTCAAAACAATTTTAGCAAGTTGGCAAAACCTCCAATTACCCACCCACCTCAGATAAGCATCAATTTCCGAGGTGGAACTAGTTGTTTGACAAGGTTAAATATTAAAATCAAATATGTTTGCTATAATCAGCTCATTTTTTCTACAATAATCATAATTGGACATCAAGAACCAAAGATATACTAGTGGAAAGTCGCGGGTGGGAAAAAAGTAAACGAAATCCAATCATCTGATTTAAAAATGTTCGGTAATTCTCCAAAGCTAAATTTTGGTGTTAATATGTTATGAATAAACTAGGTTTAAAAGCTATATAAAAACATCAATTATGTAATTTAACGGGTTAAGTGCTACTACTGTACAAATGATATTTTATAAAACCATTACAAAACATCTGAAGAATCATTTCGTCCAATTACCAATATCACCAATATAAAAAAGAAAAAACACTAAATCTTCTACAATAAAATATCTGAGAACAGTTTTTCCTTTTTTTTTGCCTCGAATCAAATTTTTTTAGTTGCAGCAGAGCTTTGAATTGTTTCTTACCAAAAGTGCAATTTAGTCTGCAATTGGTTTCATTTCTTACACATTTTAACGCAAATTCTAAGAAATCGGCAACCATTTTAACGCAAAATAATTTTCCAAAAAAAAAAAATAATTTGGGAAAAAAGGCACTCGTGCTCACCAATATAGTCAAAAGTTTGGTAACAACTTAGCATTATATAAATAGTCAAATGTGACATCATTCATGTGTTTTATGTTCTTTTCGGTCAAACGATACTGCTTCTAAATTAATCTTCTAAAATAATACATACGAACTGATAATATCACATTCGTATTTTAAGCAGCAAGTAAGTCAACGTTCAATTTAACCGGGTAGTCATTACAGAAAAGACTAAGTAAGTCCGCGTCTGATAGTTTGGGTGGCATAGTGGATGGGGTTCCTAATGACTGAAGGACTGAAGAGACCCCCCATGAGTCACACAGTTCACTGGCATCCGCAGTACTCGACTACCATCTCTCGGTATCGCTTGAGGATGACATTGGAGTCGTCGTCGAAGTAGAGGACAGAGATGGGGGACAGTTTCCGAGGGGCACAACAGGCGGCCTCCACCCCCTCTGGGTCGAATACGTGCATAAGAGTCTGCAGGATGGCGTGGTTGGTCGCGTTCAGAGACGAGTCCAGGGGGAACTGAAAAAAGCAACAAACTTCTGAAGAACTTCAGGAAAAATCCGAAACTTTGATTGATTAAAAAATCGCTTTTGTATCAATTTAGAGAAGACTTTGCGGAAGTCATTTAAATATTTGGAAATTATTCAGTTCTTTGGAAATTATTGTATTCCTTAGAGTAAAAAAATGCGCGAAAACCCTGTTGGTTACAGACATTGATTGAAAATTGAATTGATAAATTTTGTATTTTACCTATTCTTTATAGTATACAAATTTGATGTTCAAAAAATACCTGGCAAGTTCCGCTGCAGTGATAGGCGTGATAGCTCTCAGGTGCCAAAATCCAGTCATCCCAGCCGAGATCTGCGAAACTCACAAAGAGAGTCTTTCTCTGGCATCGGGTTTTGGCTCTGTGGTACGGGTCACTGTTAATCATAACTGTCGGATACGAGGGGTTGGCCGAACGGCGCTTTCGGGACATCAGGTTTCGGCTTCGAGTCTCGTCAAACGAGGAATAAAACGCTGCCAGAAATGGTTGTTTGAAATCGTCGGCATGGTTTCCGGAAATCCCGACAGCTGTGAGCGAGTATTCAACCGTTTCGTTGAAATCCCGAACGACGACTTGAAGACCGAAGTTGACGAAAGGGTTATTCTGCCATTCCGCCAGGAGTTCAGTCAAGTCGAAGGCCGTCCAGCCGAAGAAGTAGGGATGAACCGCCTTTTTGGCGACAACTTCCAAGCCAAGTCGATCGTCTCCTACTGGGACAACTTTGTAAAGTGTCACTGTGAAATGATCACCTGTTTTAGGGAAGATAGGCGAAAGCTCCTTGTAGATCCGAAGTTCGGCCAAGATCGGCTTCTGCTTAACGTCCACTTGACTTGCAATGTCAGAAACGTCGAAGTACAGATACTCATGAGAGAAATGCGATTTCATAGACGGATCTGTTAAACTTTTGTAACCTTTTTCCATATGGATTCCTTGGTTTATAAACGAAATTATAAAGTCGGCTTTTGAAATTGCTTCCAGCATTTTCTCCGAATCAACTTCTCCTTGTAGAAGCTCTTTTGCGTTTTCCAGGGTAATTTTGTCGAGCCAGTTGTAAATCTGTCGCAAAAAGTGGGGAGCGGAGTTGTGACGATATTTTTCAAGGTCAAGCTTGGGTCGATTTTGCAACCCAAGCAAGCTTAAAAACTCTTGCTCTATTATGGTGATTTCAGGGCTATGTTTCGAGATTTTTGTGAAAGCATTTCCTTCCTCGATTGAAAAATCATCTGTAATAATCAAATAAATTCCGAGAGTTAAAATAACAAGCAGTTTAGTAAGCATTTTAAAGAGAATAAATTTTATGAAAAACTTTAAATGAATGAAAACAAAATTCAAACTAAATCAAGAATGGGGTAGGTAAAATGTAATTATAAGTTACTTATGAGAAAGATTTTTATGAAATTTTGCGAAGGAAGACTGGCACATAAAATCTATAACTGGGTCTCGTATAATGAATAAAATTCCTTTTTGGGTGCTTAACTTCATTTAACTTATCAGTCTCCGATTTCTGATAAAAATATTAGAGTTAATCTTTAGTTTTGGGGCCTCTTAATTTTGAATTCTCGAAACCACCAAGCTCCCAGATCAAAACTATCGAAACGCTGTGCGTGTTCAAAAATCAAGAATTCTTTCTGCGGCTTCAGACAAGATAGAACATTTGACAAGTCAAAAGCACTGCAAAACATGCAATTAACGAACTTATTACGAAAACAAGAGTATCTTCTGCCGTGTTTTTGCTGGTAATAAAAGCTGGTATCTGTGTAGATAATTACAAGTGTTTAAGCTAACATGTGATTAACTTTGTTATGATAATGCAAAATGGCTCGTTAAATCTAATATAGCTTTTGCTTACCAACAAAATCTACCATTGCAGTTTTGTTGATTAAAATCGCTGCGGAAATATTTGGTGCGCGACCATGATACAAGACCACTAGAATAGCAAGTGAATGTGCCTGGTCGAGGACCCGCTCCCTCCCTTCTGTTGCCGACTGTTTTCCTTTGTTTCTATTATATGAAGGTCATTTCCGGCTAACGGGTCCTACAAACTTCCTAAGGTGCAATGAAAGCCAATATATGCCAATTTTGAAGAAGAGAGCACACTAAAGGCAAATTTTAGTCGAAATTTTCAAAAAAAAAAAATTTAAATTGACATTCTCTATCAAAATATTGCCTGCGGCGCAAAATATTCTGCCAAATATGACCATTCTAGTGCTTGGACAGAGCTTGAAGTTTTCAAATTAGCTAACTTTAAAAAATCAACAATTTTTTCAAGCCCCCGTCGAACCCCCGAGCGCAACTACATTTATAACTTAATTTTGTGAAAGTTCACAATTTTGTATCAATCGGTATTTAGGTCGGAAGTGGTCCTGTTTTTGTTGCCCTTCGTTTATCCTTAAACGTTAAATTATCGCCCCAGCCTTTTTTCTTAAAGGAAAGCTAAGAGAAGGGGGGTAGAGACGGATTTTTGAAAAATGATTGAAAGCGCATACACCAAAAGCGCAAAGTTACATCATTTTCCCAGAATATGCAGCGCAAAGCAGGTGTTACAAATTTACCGGTGAATATTTACTGATACAATATTAATTGAGGTGGTCAAACATTGACATACTTCAAATTTACGAGTCGAATAACGTCTTTCAATGTTCCTGCTTATTTTTTTTCTTCAACTTTGTCGACTATCGTTTATATTTTGTCAACTTTTTTAAAATGTGTCCTGTTGTTATGTTGATCCGAATTTCGAAGAAAGTGCGCAAATATTAAGCTTAGAGTGTTTTTTTAGGCATGGCGATAAATCGTGGCCAGCGACAATTCGTCGCAAGCGACTGTTCGTAGCATTTGTAAAAAAAACTACTATTCGCAGCACTAGACTCGTAGCAAGCGACATATAAAAGCGGTAAAATTGTTGATCAGATCAAAAGAAACGAGATGAAAGGGTTAAATTTAAAAAAAAGAAACAAAAATAAACAAAACTGAACAAGAGGCCCTCAAGCTGCTTGAAAGTACTATTGTTGCTATAATGTTAAAGGACTTCAACTAATCTGACTTGAATTTATTTGGTAATTTGCCACCTTGGCAGCATATTCTCAGGCAGTCATTCTAACCAATTTGTACTCCGACATACTTTTTTTTTGTCAGGAGTTGAATAAACCCATCTGGAAGGCCGTATGCCATCACTCGACCGAGTTGTTGGTTTTCTGTCTTCCAATTTCGGCGTTTTCAAACTGATTCCAAAAGGAAATAGGGAATTTGCCAACCCACCCGCGTCCTTGGAGGAGGGTTTCAACTAAACTTGATTAAAAACAATCAAAAAATCAAGTAAGGGGGACTCGTAACTTTTGTCAGAAGTTTCATAGCATAAAGCAGTCATGCCGATTTCAAAGTCGAGCTGAAGTATTAGAGGCAGAGCAGTGAATGAGTTTAGAAGCAGCCTAATTTTTATACCTTCTCGATAAACTGGTGCTAATCCGATCTCGAGTTAAGTGAAAGAAGAAACTTATGATAGTTACTCCATTGATAACCTTCAGACACGCGTTAATTGAAGCCTTCTCAAAATCTACCACAATCTGTGGGGGCCCAAGTCCTGGATTGATTTCTTCGAGTTGTCTGAAAGCCCGGATGTATTGCTCTTCAATTTTGTTCTGAAACGAAAGAAGACTAAAGAAAGAATTTGATCGTGAACCACAACAAGAATTGAAAGAAAAAACGAAAATTTAACGCGGGGTTTTCTTTAAATGTCCCATCTGCGTTCCAGACTGTGTTGATCGTCGGTGGAAAATTTTAACATATGGTCTTTGTTATCTGACCCCGGATCAAAAGGAGTAAAATATCTCCCCTAATGGTCTTCTTAACCCCAGAGGCACGGCATTGTCTTTTATTGATTGAGTGGGGGTGGAATTAATTAATTGCTCGTTGCCGTTACACAGTTCTGGCGAGTAACTTTTTCTTAGGACCTAGAAAAGTTTCGAGGCAAATATCTCCAGTGTTTTCCACGTAAATGATCCTGAGAGGCTCTACTATTGCTTTTTTTCTGTTTGATAGCAATTTAGATCTGTAAACTTACAGTTTTATAACAGGCCAAAAAAAAACATTCGATGGCTCCAAAATACACCCAGTCGTTGAAAATACACCAGTCGTTAAAAATCCACCCTGTTTTTGTTCCGTTGGGTATGGCCAGTTTCCCCCCAAAGAAACGTTTTCCTGTCATGCTAATTCAACGTTTTAAAACAATAAAAAATTAGAAAAACCTTATTTTTGAAAGTTGAAGCTAGCGCTTTTTTAACTTCTCCCTAGCATGCAATATTTTTGTATGTTATGCTAATTAACATTTTAAAATAATAAAAAATTAGAAAACTTTATTTTTGAAAGTTGAAGCTAGCGCTTTTTTAACTTCTCCCTCGCATGCAATATTTTTGTGACCATATTATCCAGATATACTGACTAAGTCATCTGCTGATTTCCTCGCGGTTTGTCTGTTTTCCTCGCTCGATCGTGAGAAACTTTGGAGGCATGGCAGTAAGTGTAATGATTTGCAAGAGAAATTTGAAACGCATGAAACAAAACAAAGGTGTTCTAGATGCTACTCGCGTTCAATATCTCTTATTTTTACTGATAATTCATTTCAAAATTGAACTTAGCTCATAACTGGTACTAAATTAAAAATTTTGATTGCTCGCTGGGTTTAAACCCCCCACAGCCACAACAAAGTTTTGTGTTTAGTTCGCATCAATTAGTTGTCTCACAGTTTTTTTGCTGCTAATTGTTTTTTGCTACGAGTTAGCGCTTGGTGCAAATTGTCTTTTTTGAAACAGCTGCGAATCGTCGCTTGAGACCAATTGTACAGTCGCCTCAAGATTTTTTGTACAGTCCTTATTCGACTATTTAATTGTTTTTAAACAAAAATTTTGAATATTGTCTGAAAGATATTATTATCTTGAGGTCAAGTCGAAAATTATATTTTGCGTAGGATCGTTTTTTGCTTCGTTACTGGTTTGAAAACTGCTAACTTAGTCATAAAAGTTTGATCCCACACTGCTCCCAAATATTTATTGAGGCTCTCAAAGTTCGAATCTATGCGTCAAGGCAGTGTGCACAAAGATGAAATTGGTTGAACACTTACTCCTTGAAAATCAAACACTAACCCTGCATCAATTTTTTGACAGTATATATAAGCAAAGTTTTTCAGCTGGAAAAATACCTGGATCTTCACCGTCTTTGACATACGTTCTTTTCACTTCCTGAACTAATTAACTAGTTAAACATAACTCCAATGTCGAACTTGACAAAATAATTGACGAAACCAATGATTGTAATACTTTCAAAAATAACAAAGATAGAATAAATTCGTTTTGAATGATTTCAAGTCACTTTAGAAAACATTCATACGAAAGACTTTACCAAGGCAATCCTTAACGCTCCACTCCCGCTCCCAAAATTCCCCACTTCATCCAATTTATACGCCTTTGACTGATCTACCTGTTTGTGCATCCCAATTGCAGTAACAAAATATTTTCAATTACCTAATTTTATAGAGTAGACTGACCATAACGTCCGTACTGTTCTGCCCTTCATACACTCTTACATTGCATAATCCTTCATTTTGGGTTATTTTATCTCTCATGAAACGATGACGTTCATTTCATCTTTTATTTTTAATTCCCCTAATTTTGTCAAAAACTATGTCTTTGACCTCTTAAGACTTATAAAAAGCTGTCTTCGTTACCTTACCTTCAACCTGCATATCCAGACTGGAACTACTGAAACGATATGGGCGAAGGTTAGTTTATTTAAATTGTCTTTCCATCTTCAGCGAAGTGACATCAATCAATAAACCAATCGTGGATTTCTGATTTTTCTTGAAAAAATGAACTTTGGCATTACTGCGTGAAATGTTACTCGAGCGGAAAAAGTTCATTTTCTCATTTGAACTACTGATAGTCTTTGCTACTTCCATATAAAATGTTCAGTCAATTTTTAATATTCGACTAAAATATGATTTTTTTTGAAAAAGCCAACTTTACAATTTTTCACTAAATTGTCAATCAGTTCTCTATAGTTTGAGTCAAAAAACTTTTGCCAAAAAGTTTTCTAAAAAAGAGAGATACTTTTTGGACAAAAAATGATACAAAAAAATTAGTGGGAACCACCAAACGGATAAAAAAAATTTTGAAAAGAAAAGGAATTCCAAAATAACAGGAATTGTTGCTTACAGTGTGCGCATTTTCTTGGTTTCATTTCATGATTGGATTTTTTTCTATATCAGTAATAACTTTGACGAAATTTTGAAACGTTTTTATTGTAGGCAAGTTTTGGCTTTTTGTAGCCTATTCGCCTTTTTTTCACCTTAATTAATTGACTTACCAGCTGTTCCAAAAGCATAATTACGTACCGAAATTTTGAATGAACATAACGTTTAAATTGTAGAAAATAGCTGGTGATTGTTGCGACCTTCGACAAAAAATGAGAAATAAGTATATTCGGGGAGTTTTTTTAAAACTAGTTTCATAAAACTAATTTATCTCTCGGGGATCAAGCCCTTGACCTGCATGGGCCCAGCGGGTTATGCACACCACTACAATTTCCCATCAGAATCTGTCTAAACTGCTCGTTTTATATTCAACGTTGAAGAATTATCCCTCACTACAAATTTGTTCCGAAATGAATTGAGGCAATAAGCTAATTGACTTCATTATTTCCATACAGGACTCAAATTTCACCACCAAAAATTTAATAATATGTTAAGCTTAAACTTCATAGTTTTGCCAAAATCTAATTTACCAAAAACTATTGGAGATTAATTAAAATACAATCGAAACCTTCAAAACTTCGCCTTGATACGAGCAGTCTTGTTCTACCATAATTATTTACGCATTCGATAAAATTATCCGTAATTTGGGACAATTTTGTTTTCACTGCCTCAACATCACTGTAAAAACTGACCGTGCTGAAAATTCTGAATCAATTCGCATTGGGACCGATTCATAGTCATAACGCAGGTAAAAGTCTTCAATGTCTGAACATAAGTCTGCATTGTCTAAACATAAGTCTGCAAAGTCTGAACATACGTCTGCGAAGTCAAAAACTTAAAGTTACAAAGTCTGACACAAAAAGTCTGCAATGTCTGAATATAAGTCTGCAAAGTCTGAACATACTTCTGCAAAGTCAAAAATTTAAAGTTACAAAATCTAAAGATAAGTCGGCCAAGTCAAAACATAAAATCTGCAAAGTCTGAGCATAAATTTGCAACGTGATACTGAAAAGTCTGCATTTAATACTATAAAGTTTGAACATATATCTCGAAAGCCCCAACATAAAGCCCGAGCTTCTGCAAAGCTGGAACATGAAGTTCAGCAAGAACATTTTAAAAAGTGGATTAATTCAAACAATATATCCTAATCAAAAAGTTTTTAAAGTTGTTAGAAATGCATTTGGAAGTCTCTGCAATATCATAGATCACTCGGCCAAATATGATGACTATTTGGGACTTCAGATTTTGTAAGATCAAAAATTGTTAACTAAAATTCACTCAAAGGCAAAATTAATCTCGTTTTTTTTTGTGGCGTGATTAATTCCTCGTTTTTAAATGGGGTGATTAATAACGCATGGGATCTCTTATCTCTTGTACCCATTAACATTTTATACAACTGTGTTGTAAATTCAATATGGTTATGCTTCATTATCTCTTGTGATATATGAATTTTTTTCACTATTATTCCGCTTTTGCCATACTTTGTCTACACGAAATGGACCAAAGATAAAAACTTGAAGTTTTGACGTATCAAAATTTTGTTTTATCATTCCGAATATTTTACGAAATGGGAAGAGATTATACTCATTTTTTCAAAACATGTTTCTATTTTTAATACGTTTTTTTTGCTCATTTTCAGTCGCCAGATGTTAAATGTGGTATGATATCTTTTCTGAGGGCTGTCAAAAATTTTGAGGATTACCCAAAACTGATCCTTTTCTACCGTTTTTCCGCATTGGAGACATTTTAAATTGATTTTTGTTTAGAACTTACACGCTCTACACATCAATTTTAAATGGCTAAATTAATTTAGTAAAACAGTTTACTGATGTAAGCGGTCTTATACCATTATTGTGGTATTTTTCAAATTTCTAAATTCTCAAGAAAGAGCTAACAGACACTTGGAAATTTTGTTTTTTCTAAAGTAGTTTTACTTAATTAACTAAACTGAATAATGATATTGAATTTGAAATTAAGTTAAGCCTGCTCATAAACTTCTTTCGCTCGGATTTAGCATAAATATCATAAATTTTGTATGCGTTTATCTGACATTGAGGTGCTTGTTTCAAAAACATTTAAATTTGTTTGATTTGCGGCCAAAAAAGCTTCAATATCATAAATCGCGATGATAAAATGGGGTACCAGATGATGTGGGTAAAAAAAATTTAAAAAAAAACAAAAACTCGAACAAAAAAATAATTTCCGTTTTCATTGGTCGGACTCATAACGTCTCAGATCCGTTATCTCTCGTACCGACAATTGATTTTTCATATGTGTCGCCAATTCTTTATGAGTATACATAATTATCTCTACGATTGCATTACTTATTTACTGCTGTACTGTTTGCGCCTTGTTTTATCTGCGCAAAATGGGCTCAATATCAAACCTTAGATTTTTAACTTTTCAAGGTTCGATATCATCATTCCGACTACCTTGTGAAGTGGGAAAGTATCAGCTTGAGACATGTTTTTTTGCTCAATGCCTCAGTAAAAATTTGTAGGTATCTGTACTTGCAAGTTTTTGTTCGGTTAAAGTGCTTTTCCATTGTTTTACTCGTTTAGCTTTGTTTTGTCTACACAAAATTGACCAAAAAAATATTAAAACATAACTTGGTTTGTGAGTTTGCAAGAGTTTGCTTAACTGTTCCGAGTATTTAAGGAAATGGGAAGATTTTATCTCACAGAATAGTTTTCAGCCCAAAATTAGGCAAATCAGTAAAAACCCGTATAAGGCATATAATTTCTGAGGTTGTCAAAACTTTTCGAGGGTTGCCAAAAATTAATTCTAATCAGACTAATTTTCATAACACCAGCGCTGACAAACTCGAGAATGGATTCAATTAACAATGATTTTTTCACCACATTTTTTGAACAGAATTTACAGATCAACTCAAGATAGCCTAAGTAATTCATTCTACTTACCGCTCTATAATGGATTTATTAGTGGTTTTTATACAAATTTGATACCATTTTTCAAACATTGTATTCCCAAAAGGGGCTGAAACCTCATTTAAATGGAGTAAAATAAAATTTCCACTTCCTAAATTGAAACATAAGCGTAAAATGATAATTTTAGTTTAAACGCAATCGGTCGGAATTCAAAAACAAAAAACAAATATAAAAAATCAAAAGTATAGCAAATTTAATTTGGTTTAACTGGACACTGAATTACATTTCTTAATGTTCAATGTTTGAAATACGACTTAAATTGTTTGAATAACAAAAACCGATGATTATTTGGGACAGCAGATTTTGTGATACAAAATTTTTCTTAAAAATCTAAGACTCACCCAAAGACACGACTATTCTCTGTTTTCAATCTTCGGATTTATTACGTCACGGATTCGTTATCTTTCGTACTCTCTAATATTTTTCCAGTTCTATCGTCATTTTAACTCAAATATGCATGATAACCTCTACGTTCATATTGCTTTTTTGTTTTATCGATTTTGTTTTTGTCAACCCAAAACGGTTATTTGATTCAAACCTAATGCTTTGACATGTCTTCGTTTCAATCTTACGGCTACTTTACAAAGTCGGAAGAAGTTTTTTCCCAGAAAATTTTTTGCTCAGTTTTACTTGCCAGACTACCAGCACTGAGAAACTTGTAAATGAACTCAATTTAGTTGGACTTCTTGGAACTCAACTACTAATCAAAACAGCAATAGTTCAAATAGTTGGTTAAGCTAATATAAAGTTTTTTTAATTTTAATTTTTTAAAATGAATGATTGCTCAATTGAGTGTTCTGTAGCATTTTGTTAAGAAAACTTTCCAGCAGGGTTTGGAAAACTAACGAACTGAATGACTTTTTGCTAAAAGGATTTTTCAATTCAATTATCCTTCTCTTTAATCCTAATGGATTTACGAATTAGTTCAATATATCATTGAACAACCGACAAGTAAATGTTTTACTGCAGTTTTTTGAAAATTTTGAAAATTAGAAAGAAAAACTACATTTGATATTAAAAGAAATAACATAATGAATAATGGTTTAGATGTATTCAAAACTCTTTTAAAACTGCAGGTACCAAAAAAGGCCAAAAATAGGTGTAAAATCGTTCAACTGTTTTTAGCATCAAACTAATTTATTTTTATTTGTTTATACATGATTCTTTGAGACCCTTTCAATAAAGCTTCTACAATAAATTGCAAACCCAGTTCTTGTCAGTACTGTTAGAAACTTCAGAATTAGTTATCAATCTAATAGATTCTCAATTTTTTGCATTATTTGTACAAACTCGAACTATTTCAAAAACCAATTAAACAGTTCAGCCCTCTCTTACTAGCTAAAAGAAAACAACGAAAAAATGGGGAAAATATACAGCAACTTTGTAACAAATTTAAGTTCGATTTTTTAACTTCAATTCAAAAACTCTGTCAAAACAATTTGCGCTACTTACACAGTCTGCGACTTTTGTAGTTTCATCTCCGTGAAATGAAAAATGAACAAAACACAATTCGAATGTTCGAAAGCCGGTAGATCACCAAAAAGAAGTTTTTTCATCTTTTTTGGCAGTTTATGGAGATAAGCTTGCCTAAAAATTGAAAAAAAAATGGTTGCGGCTTCGTTTGTACAAAATTGACAACTTTTTAATTAAATATTATAAACAAAAAAACTAGGATAAGCTGCGTAAATTTTCACACAATGAAGTTTCCAAAATATTGGTAAAAAGAGATGATAGAGTTTTCTTGTGATTCTGACAATCATTTTCGTCAAATATTTCTGAAATCATAAGTCTTGATAAGGCTAAGCCCTTCGTGTGATACTGGATCCATTTTTTAAATTCAATTTGAAATTTGACCCATTTATGTTCGTTATATGCGATTGAATTACAGCAGATTTAATGTGAATCATCTTCCGCTAACATCTCCCCATTCTAGAAGTATTCAGTTTTAAAGGTGAGACAGCATGTCGTCGTGTACATTGCGTTCTCTGAAAAAGAAACAGGTGGAAAACTTGCCATTTTAAAGGAATTAATATCGATAAGTCTAGTTTACCCATTCATAAAAATAAACCAACCGTTCAACATGAAAGAATTTACCACAATCGCAACCATATACTTTTATTTTTCATTTCTAGAATTTATTGTTTTTGCGTCCAAGTAATGTGAGACTGAATCGAAAATTGCAAAAATGTTGGAAAAATTGGCATATCGAAAGCACTTGGACGCAATTCGAGGCATGGCATGTATGGCTGTCATACTTTTTCACTGCAATGTTCCATATATGGAAAATGGGTGGATCGGAGTCGACGTGTTTTTCGTGCTGTCTGGGTTTCTTATCACGTCGATCCTTTTACGCGAGATACTTGAATCCGGTCGCGTGGACTTCCAGAGGTTCTACTGCCGACGCTTCATTCGACTCTTTCCTGCTTCGGCTGCCGTTCTAAACGTCACCGCAATTCTTTTTCGGTGTACGGAGTTACCTAAGTATGTCTTAATGCATAAAAAATCTTTCATAGCGTCTTCATTATACTACCAAAACTGGCATGGACTTGAGATTGCCCTGGATTACTTTACCAATGAAGGTTCTGACCAGAGTCCGGTCATTCACTTTTGGTCTCTGTCCATTGAGGAACAATTCTACGCTTGTTTTCCCCTCTTCCTTTTAATAGTGTCTCACATATGTAAAAATAAACACTGGCTGTTACTTGTCTTTTTTCTGGCTTTCACGTTTGTCTTCATGGCTGTTAACGTTGAATTATACGTCGGCTCTAAAATGGTGTCCTATTTTTCATCTTGGGGCAGAGTGTACCAATTCAGTTTGGGCTCTATTAATTCAATTATGCTTCTTATATTTCAAGGAAGATGTTTTAAGGTTCCGAAAAAAGTAAAAAGTTTTTGTGGACAATTTGCAGATTGCCTATCTTTATTTGTTCTGATTAGTTTATGTGGTCTGCTTGCAATGCCAAAAACCAGTCCCCTGTTTTTAGGATTTTCCACTGCGCTACTTACATTTATGCTGATAACTTCACTAGAAGTTTCTTCAGAAAATAATGTTTTTAAGAGTTATGTTTTCCACAATAATTTTCTTTGTTTCGTTGGAAAACTTTCCTATGGGATGTATCTTGTTCACTTACCGTTCATTAAACTTGGAGACATTAATTCAATTCTCCCAGTGAACGGTTTAATTAGACCGGCTTCAGTGTTATTTTTCACACTTGCTATTGCTAATTTCATAAACACCTTTATTGAAGAGCCGGTTAAAATTTACTGTAAAAATCTGACTTACTCTAAAACGCTGTTGGTTTTCATTGTGCTGACAAGTTTTCAGCCCATTCTTCTGAACCAATTTCTGTCGCTTGATTTAAGTTTTACTCTTGGAAATTATTTTTGCACCGGTGTCTCGACTCAAATGGGAGCTACACCACTACTTAATGGAAATATAGCAGCGATAAATACAGAAGCACTTCAAAACGGGATGATACTTGACAAAGAGCTCTTGAAACTATGCGGATACCTTCCGAAAGACTTAGGCATCCTCGTAGCTGGCGACTCTTACTCCTACCACTGGAGTAGCTTGTTCCGAGAGTTGCATGAAACATGTGGAATCAAAGCGTTGTACGGAAGTTTTGGCCAGGCGGGAGCCCCTTTTTTCCCAGTTTACAGCTGGTCTCTCGGTGCAGGTGAGCAAATAGAGGGTGCACTGAAAAAGGACCCTAACACTATCGCACGTAAGGCCTTAGCTTACATTCAGGAAAACAAAACTGAAATCTCTTTATATTTCACAAGGAGCTTGCATACAGCGAATGTCAAATTTTCCAATCATGGTTCTGAAATATCTGCTCGAAAACAACAGCGATTTTGGCAACAAGTCTTACGTATTGAAATTCCGAAGTTCATAGAAAGCGTGATCCCTTTCACTCACCCAGTCTTTATGATTATGCATCAGCTTCCCAAGTTCAGAGGTGTGATAGCTTGTTTGAAAAAACTAGAGAAGCAGGCTTCAAACACCTCAGAAATCTGCCCAATGACACTTTATGAAGAACCTGGGGTGTCGTTTCTGCGAGAGTTTTACAAAGAGATGTCAAAGAAGTATCCCAAGTTTCATTATATTGACATGGGACCTCTATTTATTGGCGAAACCCCCGAACCGCGTGTATTTTCAGCTCTGTATGAGGGGGTTCCAATTTTCCAGGACGCTGAACATATTTCTAAGCCATTCGCGAAAAATAAGTTGCCAGTCTTGTTATCGGAGTTGCGCCGCCTCAAGCTTCTATAGACTGACAAACAACATTACAACACTAAGCCTGCATATTTGTTTAACGGTTCAGATTCCATGGATATTGTCACTGAATTCTGCAGAGTTTTCTACGGCGAAACAAAGAATTGCAAGAATCGCGAAAGACTCTTGATCAAACACCAGAATTGTAATTGCAATCTAGAGCAATTGAAAATCTAGAGACAATGTGGACTTAGAGAAAAATGAATAGCCAAATCTGTTATGGATTCCACGTGCAAACATGCTTTTTCAGATGGAGCGAATTCAAATAAAATTCACTGAATTCCAGCATTTGTCATTGAATTCCAGAGTATTTTACTGTTTTGTCAATGGATTCTATAAAATGTCATCGGAATCCGCAAGCATGCTAATCAATGTCTATTTTTTGTTCATTTCTTTTACTTTTTTTTGAACTTCACTTTCATAAAGTCCCTTCGCGTTTAGAAGTTAATTGCATTCAATAATTTATACCAGCTTGAGCGTTTAATCAGCATTTGAGATCTTTATTTACTCCTTTATTCAAAAAAGTTATAGGATTTCTAAGTGTTGAAGATGATTAATTGGTTGTCTCTTAATTGGTTCACATCGATAAAGTAGCTGCGAAAAAAATCAGGAAAAAAATAAATTGAGGGTTTAGAATTCGAAAAAAAACAAATAAAAATGAGCTAACAGAGTGCTTTTGCTTCATATTTTATCCGAGCTAGGATTGGCGCTCAAAAGTCTGGGGATGTATTCGAGTAGGGTATTTAACAGCTAAGATAAACGTTGGACGGTTGGTATCCAGAAGGAGCGGTTGATAGCGTTTCATATATACAACTTTGAGGGTCCCGCCCAGCCCCGAACCCGTGCTTGTTGTATTTATATGCAAAGTTTCTATACTCACCTATTAAGTAAAGCTCTTTGTGCCTTTTGAATTTGTAGATTTTATCAAAGGCCTGTTACAAAAACTATGAATATCCCGTTCAAGACTTTTACAGTTCGTTTTAATGTATATGAATATAAAAAAAATGTTGCTTGCCCTGTTGCTTGCCACAATACTGTAATATCTTAACTTAACGGTTAGAGCGCAGGTTTGTTTGAATAGGTGTTTGATCCAACTTTCGAAGAAAGTAACGGAATCTTTGTGCTCGATGTAAATTTTGTGAATTCTTTGTGCCCGCTGACAAACTAGCAAATTATGACAACTAGCAAATTTGGACATTTTAAAATCATTTGAACAGTTTTGTCGTTCTAAGCTCAAATAAAAAAAATATTGCATTAATATATTTTTTGCAAAGTTATGGGGCTGGAAGATTGCCGACTAGCCCGATTTGGTAGTTTTAATCAGTGGTAGAAGTCGTTTTTCAATGAGCTGAGGCATGTTTTTCGGTCTATTGGACATAATGCCAGAAACCAAACATTTCAGAAACAAATCTCAACCAAAATTTGAAATATTCCGTTTTTTTTTTTTGAAAACTTCATCTTTTTTGAAGCGATCACTATAACATATACCTTTAAAAGCAGTTATAATGTTCAAGTCTTCGCCTTGATACGAACAATTTTGTCATTCCAGTTTTTGCAAAATTACTATCAAATGCAAATAAATGAGAACGATCAAATAAGAGTGAAACCTTTGAACTACCCTCAGGATTCAAGTAATTTTTTCATTCCTCCATGATGAACGTAACAATAAGAATTGGAATCCTCTTTAGCGCCATGTAGATACAGATGAAATTGATTACGAACTTCATCTGGTTGCAAAGTTAGATTAAATAATGTACTTCAATGCTCAGCAACTCAGACACGCTGAAATGACATTATTACAAAATCAATGTGAACTCAAAAGGACACAAATTCTAACAATAATGATGTTAGCTTTACAAAATATCAGGCTTGCAGGATACATGCTAACTGGTAACCGCTCTATGTTCTTGGACACCGATGGAGCAATTGCCTGGTTATATCACTGCCCAAGAAAAGTTTCAACTCTTAAAGCTTGCGAAAAATGCTTTGATCGAATGCCGATCTACTATAATGGGCAAACGATGATTGTCGACCCTGTTACCCGCCAAACTTTTCCTTTTGCCAACGAAATACATTGCGTTGCCGGCTACAAAAATGACTTTCAACTTGATTTAGACAATAAATTTTCTTGGTAATAATTAAGGCCGGCTCCAATACCTTTCAAGACTCCTTTAATGTTCGCTCCACAAGATATAGGCCATATTACGGATTTTCTCGTATGCGATTTGAGACGCGCAGGCATGTATACCCCAAAACAACTGAAAGCTTTTGGGAATAACATCATTCATAACACAACATCTATTCTTAGAAAAATTACCAAAACTGTTCTCCAAAATGGACACATGGATTATGAAAATTCCGATGATTTAAACGGCGCAATGGGTTCAGGCCCAAAAATTTATCTAGATTCTCCGCCTTCACCGGGATTTTCCATAATATCTTCATCGGAAGAATCATCTGGTTTTGTCACTTTTTCCTTGGAAAAAATTGGAATTTGTTTTGTCGGTTTTCTTTTTCGCAAATTTCTGCTAGAAATAATAGTAACAATTATTAAAGCTTTAGAAATAACAAGCTAACAAATCGTACTATGAGCTTCTGGAAGATAATGTTAGGTGCATTGTATAACCTTATCGTTCTGTCAGTTTCTACTTCAATTTTTTCAAACCAAAACTTCAACCCTGAATCATCAGCAATGAGAAACTCAAGACAAAAACAAATACGACAACAAAACAATAATCAAAGTATTTACTAAGAAAGCACTGCTTCGATACATATGGTAGAGCGACCTGAGGCCGCAGTATCTTTATTGCAACAAGATTCATGAAACGAACCTGGTTTTTACCCAGACCTAAATAACCAAAATGAGCATTTAGTACGGAACACTGTAATAGGAACTACATCTAGCTCAACAATCCCACATTCAACAACAACGCTATAACACCAATCTAAGGCAACGGTTTTCTATTTTAGAAGCCCTCGAGAAATTTGTGCCTCTCTATGGACTAAATTCTAGTCGATAATTTAGACAGACAAGGTCTTATACTGATTCAAATTTCCACACATACAAATAAACTGTTCACACGAATAGCAGCTGTTGACTTACCTCATTTAGGAACCAACAATTTTACACGTCTTATGCTATTTTTTTATCCAGGAAAAAATAATTCATGAAGCTGTAATTGAATCATCATATCCAAAGTATAGTTATATTTGTTCGTTTCTTCAAAGTAACGAATCTGCTATCATAAACATGAGTTTCAAAGGAGTTCATTTTTGTGCGTAAAATTACCACTATACAAATATTTTACTTGGATGCAAACATTTAAATGTTGGTAGGAATTTTGGATCGAGACATTCGTTTATTGATTCAACTCCCAGGTTAGGCAAACAAATTACCAGTACTAGAAGCATCAGCAAGATTACCAAAAAAACTGAATGATTGTATTCACCTTATGATAATCACTTATCCTTAAGAAACTGTTCAGGAAATTGAAATTGTCTCTTCAAACAAAAAATACGGTTATATTTGTTCTCTGCTTAAGGGAAACAGCTCAGCAGTTGTCATTACCGAAAAAACAAACTTGAAAAACAAACTTGAATTGATACATTCCAAACATAAAATTTGGAAAAAAAACAAATGTTCCTTGACACACTAAATCAAAATTCCTGCTTAGCCATGTCCTGCTCTCATTTCCCAAAGAAGTTTTATTCCCGAGTAGCAGCAGCAGTTTTACCATCTGTAGCAATTGATAATCAATTACACTTAATTATCAACAACTTTCAAAATAATCAAATTTACGATAATATCGTAAAGGCAACCAATCCTAAATACAAAGATATTCTTCACACCATAAAGTATAAAAACTCAGCCATATTCGAAGCTGCTTGTGAAGAAATTACTTTTAAGGAATAAATTAATTGAACATAAAACTAAAGTAATTTAAACACAACAAACGTCACGTACTCCTTTACCAAATAGAAAAATCTTTCGACGCTTGTAACGGTTCATATTGTCCAAAACTATTATTATTCTTCGATTTTTGTAATACTTGGGAAGACGGAGCAATTGAAGTCTTCCACAACTCGCCGTATTGGAATTTTTTCTAGTTTTGTCGAATACTTGTTTAAGTCATTTGCCAGAATTTATCAGCGATTTCCTTTCAAATGATTTCACTAACCTCTCGTAATCTATTTATCCGGTTACCAAACCTACGTTACTCACTAAATGGAGTAGAAAAACACTCTGAAAATTTGTATTTTTTACAAGTGAGGCAGGTTAACTCCATTGTATCAACTACTATCACCGTTCCAAGAAATCACCCTAATTTCCTTAAATTAAGTCATTTTCTCGCTTCCGACACAAATGCAGAGTTTTTTCTAAACCCTCCTATTTTTTCTAATTAGAAAAAATTTTGTTTATTATCATTGACCAACCAGTTTTAGTTACTCATGTAGAGAAAACCTTTGAATTACAACCACATTTACAAGTTTATATACATCGAAACGCGTACTTTTGCGAAGCTCAATATTTATCCATCTTCCCGATATTGGCCAACCTTTCTTTTTGTATCTGACCACCGGAGTCCTGTCCTACAAATATTTAATGTGAAAATTACAACCACATTTGCAAGTTTATATGATAGTTATTGTTCGATACTTCAAAACGGGTACTTTTTAGCTACTCAGTATTTATCCTACTTCCCGGTATTGGCCATTTTTTCTTTTTGCATCTGATCACCCGGAGTCCTGTCCTACAAATAGTGAATGTGAAAATTGTACCTTAGACTAGACTGATAATCTTTTACGAAGGAACCTTTGTTCAAATTAGAGGGTTCCAACGCTCCTTCATTCTAGCAAAAAATTTCAAAATAATCTCCATCTTTTTAACTCATTTCGAAACATTATATAATCGCGAACTACACAGCACTATTATTATACCAAGCAAAAACTACTAGCATCTAATACTATGTCTTGTGAATAGCCTAACATTTCCCCATTCCCTGCGATCTAGACCAGATTGAATTAGCAGGGAGAATGACAACTGAATGTACCATATGCTTGGAAAAATGTGATCAAATGAAAAAACTACATAAAAACTTACCTCCACAATCACCACATTTAGTTTGCGTTGATTGTTATAATAAACTCAAGCTGAGAGCAAGTAAACCATTCGCAAAATCCCTGCCCCATTTGCAGGCAGACTATTCATGTAATTAATAAGACAGAATGTGATGTCTGTAAATTATGCAACCAATTAGTGTTAACCAGAAATCAACGAAAGGATGAACATATGATTGTTAAACACCCTTATGTTTCTGTATGCAATAAATGCATTGATAAAAGCAAAAACATCTGCCCTGTCTGTTTTTCCAAAATTGCTTTTGATGAGTTTTGGGCATAAATTCCTTCAATACAATGGCAAATGAATGCCCCGTTTGTCTAGAATTAAAATCAAACCATTCAGTTAAGAAAACTCCACGGTAGAGAATATCCACAACCCTTTCATTTTGTTTGTAATGAATGCTATATGACTCTTAAGTCCAAAACTAAATTAATTTTTGACAAATTCTCATGCTCAATTTGCCGACAGGATGTTCCAGTCCTACTTTTAGGAAAAATTGACAAATTTAAGAACTGTGTAGGCAATAAAATATGACTAAACAATCATGCTGTTTGTTTAGGAAGTCACAAAATGTTCTGCTTGGTACTGGACATTGATTGTGTCCTTGAATACAATCTCCTTGTCCAGGCGGATGGATACCAAGCTAATACGAACCGTATTTATGTTCATCCCAATCAACAACAGTTGGATATTTTTGCAAACGATGTGGTCCTGGTTTCCACGACGAAGAAAAATTTACTGTCCAAAGTAGTAGTAGTTTTTATGATATAATCTTAAATGCGTTCGTCAGTTATGAATATGTTATCAACATCAAGTTTCCAACCTCTAATTGACTTATGCCTTGCTCTGTCCTCAAACATAAATGATTCAGATAACCTTGCCAGATTTTTTACGTAACACTTTCCATGTTTGTTATTCTTTATTTCCACAATTTTCTTATTTTTCCCAGCCAATTTTACAGTACTTTCAAAAAACCATTATACAACCCACTCTTGTATGCCCGATCTGCTATTTACAAAATCCAAATTCAAGAAACAACACAATAACCAGCCACAACAACCACCACACTTCATTTGCATAGACTGCCATTTTAAAATATGGACAAATTTTATGCCCCATTTGCCAGGTCCCAAATTAAACCCGATCCTTTTTCCCATTATCCCCTTTGTTGTTTATGCAAAAGTATGGTTAAAATGCAAACTGGGGAAATGCCCAGACCCAAAGTATGGCAAGCTATCGACACCTTACCGTTGCCATCAAGGTATCACAATTTGTACAAGATGCTTCGCTAGTACAGCAAAATTTTGTCCCCTATGTCAAATCCCTTACAATTTTTCCGACCCCTGGAATTAATCCTACACAAAAAAAATGTCCATATACGATTCCTATACACTCCTCCGTTTGGTATGGCATCAAGATTTCAGAAATTCACTCACAACATATATATCTTTTCAAGTAACAATAAACACAAAACTCTCTTTTCTCATTATTACTATATCATATAATATTTACCCCCACGATATTTTCTAGTCCTTTTTACCTATAAAAAGGGACCCCATGGTAAGCCTGTGGATGATCCCGGTTGGACATACATTTAAGGTTAGGGGTTAAACAATGCCCAATTTTCCATTTTTTGCTTTAGCTAGATAAGTTTAATATTTGAGCTGAATTCAGTGTTCTAAAACGCTTCATTTATTTTTTTCCTGTGGTTATTAAACACCATGATTGCCTTTCTTCATTTGTTTTCCATGGTGGGTTTGTGTGAAACCAAAAGATTACACTTCCACTTTTTGTATATAAACGTTTACACTTTTATAAATGTCCTTCATCATTCAAATTTGATAATAAACCTTAGTATCCGAATGTAATATGGGATTTTGAATATATAACTCTATTTAAGCTGATGTTAGAAAAATGGAGTTTCACCCAATAATGAATTGGAACTGCAGAAATGCCGACCCGCACCCAAGCAGTTCAAAAGGAAATTGCTTCTCCGAATGAAGAGGCAATTGAAATCGGTAGTAAACTCTCCTAGTATGTCAATAGACGACTAGTTAAACAAAGACCCCAGACACGTTCCCAGCCTGAAGCAAAGATTGGAACTACAAAAGGACAGAGAACTAAAATTGGGTAAAGTGAACCCACAATTTATAACCAGTTTAAAGTTTTCCATAAAACAGAACTATAACCGGTGGAAACTGCCATCCGATGTAGAAGTCGTCAACTCGACGGCAATGGAAAAGATAATGATGCCGATTAAATTTGTAACTCAGCCAGAAGTTTTAATAAAGGAAGAAACCATTTTCTGGAAAACAAAGAAAAGAGTAGAACAAGGTTTTATTCTGAAAACAGGGGAACTCAGAAAACCATCCCGTTTGAGGAAATAACTGCTTTCCCAAATCAACTAAAACCAAATCAAAATGAGAGAGACGAAAGCAAAGAACTTACAGACGAGATACGCAGACTGACAATAAAGAACAAAACGAAGAAAAAGAAGATAGTCAAACTACGGCAGAAACTAGAGGCTTCACAGAGGAAGATAGTGATCCTCAGATCTTGCAACGTGGAGCTAGAAGCTGGAAAGAAACTCTAGAAGAAAATATTCAAACATCATATTTAAATCGCGTCCATTAACTTAAACTTGTATGCAAAATCATTATATTTGATGTTATTTTTAATGTTCTACCTAAATCATTGAAGCGTTTAATTTTCACCATGAAAACTGTAGGAATCGAACAGCTTAATTTTCTAAAAAAAAGGGGAGTTGTGTAGCATTGGAAATACTACACGGACAAAAGACCATTGTCTAAATTTTTAATGGTTTATTTAACGACCCAATTCAAAATTGGAGCGTGCCGTTTAAATTTAGGCCTCTTTTCACTAAATCAGATTTTGACTGATTAATTCCTAATAGGACTATGAAATCTTGTTTTGAAAATCCACTATTTTTTAAAAACCTGTCCAATTTTTCTCATTTTTATGCTCAGTATAATGAAAGGGCGGCGATTACATACACGTCCTTTTTAACTTTAACTTGAAACATAATGGATAAATATTTAGCAGTCTTGCCGGCTGCACGGGAATTCTCCTTGCTATGATTAAGCAGAGATGCACCTGAAATATGATGTATCAGAGAGAGTAATATGAATTTTTAAAAAGACGAAACTGAAGGCTGCGATTTTAATCAAAGGGGATCAATAATCTAAAGATATTTGACTGAGAAAATCAAATAAAATCTAGGTAAAAATTCCCTTATGATAAAGGGAGGATAAAGGAGCAAGTGAAACTTGAATACTAGAATAAGATGAATAAGATAAATCAGCCACCGGTTTATGCTTACGAGCAAAAGATTTTTCCTGAAATCTTCAGTGTTTCATTTTGCTCAGCCAGCAGCAAGTCTTATATCTTAACAACTTCATTTTTAAAATAAATAATTTTTCTCTTTCAATTTTACAAAAATATAAAACTAGTCTTCTTCCATTTAAAACAGATAAATGTTTCGTTTTCTAAATTCGATAAAAACTGTAAATCGAGATATGTACAATCGAGGAAATCCGAATCACAAGGACGAAATGGACCAGAATACTGCTGACTACCCTACAGAAGTGGACTCACCCAAGAGTGACTCGAGAGACTTACGCAATCGTCGACCTTAGTAAGAAAAAAATATTGATGAACAGATAAGAATAAATAATCCACCCCTCATGGGTATATTTCTTTAAGTTGTTCGATTCATTTATATGATCTAATAACCCTGTGCTTTGTATTTACCCAGCTAACTATTGCAAACTTTTTCTAACTAATGTTTCTACTATAACGTTTGTCAAGAAAACTTAATGATCTAAGGTGAGACTTTTAACTTAGGATAGATTACTAAGCAATCAACCAGCAATGATCGCTTAATAAATTCCCCCAAAAACATCGTCAAGAAGGTCAAGTAGTATACCAATATAAAGTGTTTGATGTTTGGTCGAATATCGAGCGATTGGAGCGAAAAAGGGCTATAATACGGAAATTAGTCGCAGAAATCTAGTTTTACTCCAGAATTTTGAGCTTTCATAGCTTTTTTAGCAAGAGCTGTACTTAAACAAAAAATTCTAAGATAACAAAAAAAAATTGAAAATATTTAAAAAACTTGTTATTTTACTTTTGATGAAAGTTGTTGTCAAGTATGCAATTTTGCATTTACCGTCAATTTTATTTATTTATTTTTAGATTTTTGGTCAGATCTGCTTTTAGCAAAACGCAGTAAAAACATCACAATTTGTGAGAAGAATAGCTATGTGGTTTTTTGCGCTCTGAACTTTAGGTGCTACTTACATCGCAACAGCTTGTGCGTTAAAAGACCGAAATTAAATGCGCGTTATTTTTCCCAAATTGACAACCTCGATAGCTTTACAAAA
Organism: Symsagittifera roscoffensis; assembly: GCF_963678635.1. Taxonomy (NCBI): domain Eukaryota; kingdom Metazoa; phylum Xenacoelomorpha; order Acoela; family Convolutidae; genus Symsagittifera; species Symsagittifera roscoffensis. Next base: position 37,727,615 of record NC_087067.1, on the reverse strand, counting down.
TAATCACAGGTGAAATATCGCTTTAATTTTGAGCTCAGGACAACAAAACCTTTCGAATGATATTTTAAAAAAATTATCAAACACGGCTGGTTAAAAAGTTGAAGTTTGACAGGAGAAAAAATTTCAAATCTGAAAGTTTTATGATTATTTTAATGATAACTAATGAAGAAATTCAGGTCGTTAATTAAAATTGTGACTAAAAGCCATCTGTTTTGCAAATAGGTTTCAGTGAGTAAAATTCAATTTTGTTCCTTTTTTGATTATACTTTTTGAGGAGCAGATCAAGGATCTTCATTAGAAAAACTTCTCGTAAAATTTTTTTTAGCAAAACAGGCAAATTCTGTAAACAAAACAAAGAAAAACTACGTTTTGACAAAATTTGCATTTTTTTCGGCGAGTGCTTTGCCTATGAAGGGATATGTCATAAAATAGTTTCTTCTCTAATCCACCCCCCTCTTCTCGAATTTTTTCCAATCTACGGAACCAGACATTTGGAATACATGTTTTCAGTCTGTCGGCCACTTAATATCAAAGACATCACAACTGTTTTGTTTTCTCAAGAGTTTGTTCTTTGTCACTGCAAAGAAAGGATTTGCGGCATAAACTGTTTGCTTTTCAACCACCGTTTCCTCTATTACCATAATGCCTCTTAATACTTCAACGTCAAGTTGGAGTTAATATAGCAGAACAGTAAAATATGGACACCATACGTACAAGGGGAATATTTTCAAGACGCTCAGCACTAATAGATTGAGGCAGGATAAATAATTCATATGCCTAAACTCATATTGAGAAATTTCAGAAAATCAGAGATGCATATATGCAAACCATCTTATACCATAGGAGTTAAAGCAATTATTTTTCCGGGGTACTTATAATTGGTATACTGTGCCGTATTTGGTATAGTTTGCAATTTGAAACTCTCTCATTTTACCTTTTTCGTTCTTTGTAGCGCCTCCTTTTTTGCCCCTGATTATGACAGAATGGTCAACAAAGTCAGGACGGGTTTTGGCTCTTCAGAAGTGGGTTGAGGATGCAATGGGCCCATTAATCACTACAGAAGTCGTCTATTGAAAATGATTAATCGAACGTGTATTTGCACCGCACAGAAATGATTACTTGTTGTGTAACAACTTTTAGTTTCATATATTACCCTCACTCTGTTTTGCTTTTACGTTGTTAGTTATGACATCTTATCCAAAAACTACATTCCGTTTGAAATTTGGTGAATAATTCCATAGGTCCAGGAAAAACAAGATTTTTTTTTTCAATTTCGCATGGGACTAAATATATAAAAAATATTTTTAAAATTGTAGTTCGAAAGATATAGCAAACTATTCTAAATCCTTTGTTTTTGGCCTACCATTACAAAGCATTATTAAGGGTACTTTTGGCACCAATTGATTAAAACGCTTGAAAACGCTAAAAAGGTATGTCAATTTTAGGTTTTTAACAGCTCTAAAATTCAAAATGGCTGACCAAAAAATAAGAACTTTTGCTATACTTCTATTTTCACCATATTTCAACAGAAAATTTTGTGCTGCTTCAATAATGTCTTCAAAGGTAGCACTTTGAAGACATTATTAATCAAAATCTGTTTAACTGTCTCGTCATTTTATGAACAACTGATTATCCTGGCAACGAATTTCACTTTGAAAACCCAAATTGGATAAAATTCTAATTTCCGGTATAAGTTTTCTCAGCGTGCATTTTTTGTTCTTACTCCTAGATTACATTTTTTCATTTCCTCAAAGCTAAGGTGCCAAAAAAACTAAATCCTCGGTTGGGATCGGTATTGGGAAGGCAATTAAAGATTTTGATAAGAGTCTGATTGACGGAAAGATAATAATTTCCATTAAGGAAGCATTATGTCTCCATCTTGTCAAAAGATAATTGATGGTGTATGGAGTTTATATTCCATATTTGGCAGCAAAGCCGGTCCATTAAAATTCATTATATTTGTTTTTTTTCCTCAAATTAATATTTGCAGTACAATGAGTTTGCTGAACTATGAAAACATTTGAAGAAAAACTATTTATATTCAAATTTGACTAATTATTTCCCCCAAGATTTGGAAAAAACGGCCATTAATTATGTTGAATTACCGCAAGCAATCTGGAAAAATAACAAAGAACTGAGGATTATTTTAGCTTCTTTTTTGAATGCACCATTACATAATTATCAGTGAAAACTCTATTAGGTGCAAAACTTCATTTATCAATAATTTGTCGCCTTAAGGCACCATAGCGCGTATTTGCGCTGATAAAAATTGAGCAAAAGCACGCTTTTTTGCTCTAATTTTCCATTTCCTTTTCGTCTCAGGAAAATGTTTTATTTCCTTTTGACATTGTGGAAGTCCATCTAATTTTGAAAATGGAAAAACCCACCGAAGACTTTATGCTTGTCAATTAATGCAGCAGATCTTAATCAAGGGTTCGTTTGGACCATTATTGGTTTTATTGTGAAAGAAGAGGTTCGCCACCATGTTGCTGATACGTCCTAGTCATTGGATTGAAGTGGCATCTGCTTTTATTGAATATTGGGTGCATTACATATTTCGATTTCTACCTTTCATGAAATTACGTAAGTACTAAACTTTTTGTTCCGACTTTCGATACGATGATTTTTATTTAAAAAATTTCAAATTTTAGAAAAAAAAATTTTCATTTTATTTTATTTCATATAATGTTTTTATGTTATTACTGCTGCTCCATAAACTTTCAAAAGCAGTCGGAACATTCAGGGCTTCGCCCTGATACGAGCAGTCTTGTTTGAACTTTAAGTTTCTCTTCCAGCTGATGGAATTGGAAACAGCCCGGTTTGAGGTTCGCAACTTAATAAAAAACGTTTTAAAATGCGCCGCATACCGTTTTTAGACAGATTTTCGCAGTAGCACAGCGGGTTAAAATCGCGCCGTCCGTCTTTTCCTAAGTCGCATCATCAGTCTTTTCTTAAGCCGCGCCGTCAGTCTTTTTGTAAGTCAAGCCGCTGAAGTCTTTTTCAAACGGCGGCTGACTTACGAAAAACTTTAACGGCATGACTTAAGAAAAGACAGATGAATTGAGCAATCCCCCCCCCCCCGCAATGATCAATTGAGCTATCATCTCCCCCCAAGCAAAACGATAAGACTCCTGAAAAAGACATGAAGCAGCTGGTTGTTGTGTTCATAACACACAATCAACTGATCGACTGAAAATCATTTTAAATGAGTAACGAGAGAAATTTTGAGAAAAAAATTGAAATTTACCAGATTTTTTTTGTAAATTTTTGTTTGGGCGACCATTGCCTCTCATCGAGGACAGCGAGTTACCAGGGTTGGTGTTTTAATTTGTATCTGATTACCAAAAACTGTTCTCCGCGGCACCATAGTAATTTACACAATAGCTTTTTGTTTCATTTAGGACAGAAAAAAATCGCTGTATGTGCCTAAGTTTTATTGATTCTTTTTTCACTCTGAATGTAATTTTTGAGCGTTGATTTTGTGAAAATTTGAGTTCCACATTCGTTGGAGAATCTGGTTCATAATTTGATATCATTCAAACCATTTTCAAGTGGTTATAAACATGTCTCAAGTTTCTATTGAGTTATCTCCCCCCAAGCGAGAGTGTAGTGGACATTGCTCAATTGATCCGAAAAGACTGATGGCGCGACTAAGAAAAAACATTTGGTTTTGCTCAGTCGCGCTGGTCTCGACGGTTTGTTCTCAGTCGCGCCGGTCCGGAATTGGCAATTTTAGGTGCCGTCGGTCGCGCCATTTTCTCATGTCGCGCCGGTCTCAACGGTTCTTTGGTCGCCCCTGTCACTGCTTTTTTTTCAGTGGCGTCTGTCTGGAATTGCCAATATAAAGTTGCGCCGGTCTGGAATTGCCAATTTTGGGTCGCGCTGGTCTTTTCTTAAGTCGCCGACCTCGACTCGGGAGGGTCCAAAATTTTACAAAAGTCGATGCCCTCGGATGGTTCTATGGCGATACCAAAAACATGAAACAGGAAAATAATGTGGTAATATACTACACATTTGAGCTGTGATATGAATTACGAAAAAATAATTTAAAATATTGCAGCGACAAAAAGATTGATCAGACTGTTCTATCCCGTATGGTGAAAACTTGAGGGCTGTTTTTTGGCTAAAGACTTCATCAGTTTGCTTGAATTTACTGTTTGTCAAACGTGATAAAATTATCATTTTTTGTTCTCAAATTCTCATAATTCATTAACGTGAAGAAGGAAGGACAAGAACAAGATTATAGTGGAAAACTCGTAAGTCGATTTAGGTCCCGAAAGTATGATAATATCTGGTCTCCCACAGCAATCAGTCGAAAAGCTGGATTCAATTATTTGATATTCAAAACCCGAACTGAAAAAAAATGCTTGACCTCTTGTATTTTTCTTTGGGTTTTTCTCTCTTTTCTTTATAACAGTTACTGCCTAGGACCTCGGATGCCTAGGAGCTCCGTAAATGGTTGCACAGCTTGCAGCAAAAATTTATCCTTGTCAATTGGCAGACAAACCTGGTGTAACAAAATAATTTAATCGACTGAAACTTGAAAGAACATAATAATTTTTCAGCCCATTTCATTATTTCAATTTTTATAGATACTTTTTTAAAGCATTTAGCAATTGAAATAAAGCATTTAGCAATCAAGAAAGGAACGTTTATCAGCAACCAGACAGCCCTGTCTTTGTTTCAAACTAAGAATCCGACTGAAAAAACTCATCAAACTAAATAAATTTTTACGTAAATAGTAACTAAATTGGATATTGTTCCGACTTTCGAAGAAAGTGCGGAATATCTATGCTCGGCGTTTTTTTTGTTCAGCCCGCGGAGTATTTCCACCGAGTGTTTCGTTCCAATAAATATGTTTTTTTTTTAATATATATACGGAATGACTGGGTTTTTAACACTTAAGTGGTTATCACTTCGTGGATTGGTTTACAGCGCATGAATCCCATTTTTCGAGGGCAATGTCTCCGGAGATAGCCAGTCTTTCAAAGCATACAATCCTAAGCCCAGCTAGGGAGTCTCCAAAAATTTGGGCAACAGCAGGCACGGCATGAGTGTCTCCCACTTCCCACCTCAAAGTCAAGAATCCAAAAAGAAGAAGTTCCTGGACACTGCGTATGTGGTATAAATTTTTGAAAAATTTGGTCGCGCGAAATTGGCCAAAATTTTGGCTATAAATGACTGACGGATCTGGGGTGGGCAAAAATTGTATCAGTGGCCAGCGCAGCTGTCAAGAGAACTTCAGCTAGGTTGTTCTGGAGTAATCACGCTAAAAGTCTTATCTTTAACAAAAATTCTTCCGGATGTTGGAGCACTTTAGTGCTGATACTGGTCCTGCATTGCAACCAAGTAATGACGAAGAGTTAAACTCTGAAAGATGAAGTTTCGAGCATCGTGCAGGTCGTGTACCAGAACATCGGAAGATAAATCTTAAGAACCTTTTGAGTGTCACCGGAATAGCGGTGAGATAAGGCGTTTGTTGACAAACCTTGATGTTCAGTCCCGGACCGAGGTCCGCGACTCAGGTTGCGAACGCAATGGGTCGCCGAAATGGACTTTGTGCGACCGAAATTCCATCATCCCACAAGAGACTTCAGTCGCTACATGGGTCGCGCAAAGTTGCAACATAGCTAACTTGGGTCGCGCAAATATACACTATTTTGAGTCGCATTTTGAGTCGCAGTGGTCGCAACATACCTTTTTTGGTTCGCGCAAAGTCGCAACATATCTTGTCTGGGTCGCGCAAAGTCGCATAAAATTTCTTCGACCGCGCAAAGTCGCAACATACCCATTTTGGGTCGCAATAGTCGCAACATGTCTTTTTTGGGTCGCGCAAAGTCGCAACATATCTTATTTGGGTCGCGCAAAGCCGCTTAAACATTCTTTGGTTGCGCAAAGTCGCAACATACACATTTTGAGTCGCAATGGTCGCAACATGCCCGCTTTGGGTCGCAATGATTGCAGAATACACATTTTGAGTCGCAATGGTCGCAACATAAGTCCCTGACTTCGACCCCAGGTCTTGATTTACAAAGATGAAAGACTATCCGATACCATCAAAAAATGGCGAACAGGATAGTGTATGTTTGCAGTCATAGAAACTGCATATAACTCAAAATTTGCACCGAGGTGGGAAGAGCAAATTCGTATTTGAAAAGATGTAACTTTTAAAACCCTGGCTCTAGAAGTTTTGGATTGTGCTAGAAGCAAGGATTGTGCTGGAATTTAGAGAGGAATAAGATCGCAAAGCCTTCTTACACTGAGGCTGCGATAGAGTGCGAACATATGAACCCTAATCTTGGTGTGATTTGGAAATTGCCCATGAAGTAGTGTTCGTGTCGTAAGGTGGACTTGAACATTTGAACCGCGGAGAAAATCAAATTGTTGCCATTTGCAGAACTGTTTGATTTGAATGTGGCCCATACACTGATGCCTGTTAAACAGAATGTTTCTAAAATCGGCTGAAAACAACTTGCTCGAAAAACGTAGCTGAAGGTTCTATGCACGACATTTTGATCGATCTGAAAACCGAAGGAAGAAAGATATTATCAACCACCGTGACAACTATTCCCGGACTCTCTCTCAATCCTAACACAACCAATAGGGAGAAGAAAACGCAATTTTTGCTAGACAAGTTTCCCCTGCAGTCAAAAAAGCGTTGTGGTGTAGCGCGACAAAATCAGCAAATCTAGTAGAGCAAAACAATTTCGACCCGACAGCTTTGAAGATGTTTCGAACTATCTAACACCGAAACGAGCGAAAATCAAGGCAATAGTATTTTGTACACGTTTCGAGATCGTTAAGAAACACTCACTATGTTTCAATTGTCCTTATAAACACAAGTTGAACGATTGCAGGTCAGAAAACGTAGTATGCAAATAACTGCGGCCAGAAGCATCATTCAAGTTTGCACAGAGAAAAATCTGGAATTTCAAAAGTCTAACAACGTCGATGTTGAACAACGAGCCCTCAATTCGCCAGATGCCGTTGATAGAGTAAATCCAGATTCACTTTCGGTCATTAGAAATCAGTTACAGTATATGCCGGTAACCCTGATTAATGGCAAAACCTCAATTCAGTGTTATTCAGTGTTGAATAACTGCAGCAGTTGCTCTCAAATATGCAAAATTACAGCGGAAGAACTGAACAGCGTTCCAAAGCAATCAGTCGACATAAAAGTTCATGGAGCTTTCACAACGGATAAAATTTATTCCACCTTAATTACACTGAATGTTGGAGAATTCAACTCTACGTCAGTTCTTTTTACATTATCGAACGTTTATTCGGTTGATAAAACTCAATTCTATGTCCTCAACGTCAAACAATTGAACAACATTCGTTCCAAACTCAACCATCTCAGCCACATCAATTACCCTGAACTTGATGATAATCATGTCCGTGTTCTCCCATGTGTCGATGCTTTCTGGTTCGTTGCTGAAAGAGACATCAAGAGGGGTCCTGTTGGAAGCCCATATGCAATCAGAAACTTGCCTGGATGGACCATCACTGGTCCTCTGAGCTCCAAGTACCTGGACAAAGAACCACGAGAACAGCAAACAAATAACATTGATGCTCGCAACAGAGAGCAGCCACCACTAAGCAAACTTGTCGAAAAATTCTGGAAAGTTGAAGACTGCAAAATCTGTTGCTTTTCCTCCTGCTCTAAATTCAAGAAAGATCGAAAAATTACTTGAAGTCATGGAAGACAGTATTTACCACGATGGAACAAAGTATAACATGAACTTATTGTGGAAGCTGAATGTGAAGCTACCAAATAACTTCGCAATCTCAAAAGTTCAATTAGGCTCACTTCAAAAACGCTTAACTAAGAACCGATACCTTTTGGATTCATATAATAAATCTCTTGCTACGGACATTGAGAAAGGTAATGTAAAACCAGTTGTTTTCATTAATCCTCAGCCATTTTACATCTGATGTTTACCTCACCACCCGGTTATAAAACCAAATAAACCTGGAAAATTAGACGAGTCGCAAATGCTGCTTCAATGTTTCAAGGTATATTTAAAAGCTGGGCCTGATCTTCTCAACAAAATAATTGGATTGCTTTTTCGTTTTCGGGATTTGGCAGCCAGTTGCGGTATCTTTTGATATCGAGGGTATGTTCATGCACATTGGTATTAAAGCGTCGGTTCAAAATGCTTTACGATTCCTGTGGAACACTGCAAAGGGCATTAAGCAATAGCAGTATACCAGATTGATATTTGGTGCGAACTGTTCACCTTCAATTGCATTGAATCAGACTGCAAAAGATTTCGCAGCTAGAGATCGCAAAACAGCTGAACTCATTAACCGGAAATTTATTTGGATGACTTTGTCCATTCTTTTGATTTCATTGAGATTGCTCAAGCGTCCTATTGGAAAATAAAGACGGTCCTGATTAAGGGTGGTTTCAATTTAACAAAGTTTGTTTCAAATAAACCCGAAGCTTTGGTCAGGTTGCCTGAAACGGACGTTGTTGGAATTATTTCCACACAAAGAAAACTCGGAGTGCATTGGGACACAAACGATTACATTATGTTTGTGAAAACACATATCAAACAGCATTTTCAAGGCAAAAATATGACCCTCCGTCGAAAGCTTTCTTAAAAAGCGACAAGGTTCGTTCCTTTGGGATTTCTTGCAACGTTTGTAATCACCATGAAAATCATGCTACAAGGTCTGTGGAGATGTGGAATTTCATGGGATGAACAAATACCACTTGAACACATGAGTACCGTTGAAATATGGCTAGTGCACGTCGACAAGGATTATCTGTGAAACCTCCACGCCATGTAGGAATTTAGTCTCACAACACAAACGCACAGCTGCATGTTTTTGCCGACGCATCGCAAAACGCCATGGCAGCTTGTGCTTACGTTCGAACTACTACAGCTTCTAAAGTCAACGTCAACTTTTTTATTGGAAAAACCAAGGTAGCTCCACTGAAGCAGGAGAGCATTTCTAAGCTCGAGCTACACGCCGCTGTGACTGGATCGCGACTCTGTATATTCGTTTTAGACGAATTGCGGTTTGAGCCAATTTTTGTTTTCTACTGGACAGATAGTACTACGGTTCTGGCTTGGTTTAAGAATATGCCTAGGCGCAAAGATTTTCGTAGCAGTAGGGTCACTGAAATACTTTACACTTCCAAAGAGCCACAAGAGACTCATATTTCAGGGAATCGCAATGCAGCTGATCATACCACAAGAAGAAAACCCCTTTCCGATGTGGATAAACTCTGGTTCCAGCCTCCTGACTTCCTGCTGACACCGAAACCTGAGTGGTTCAAGCCTTCACAATCTTCAGCGCAAGACAAGGAGAGGTCGAGCCACTAATCAATTTTTCATGTTTCTCTGATTGGCTCAAATTACTCGTAGTACCTACGATGCTTCTAATGTTTATTAGCTCGCTAAGGAACAAAGGTAAAAAATTGCCGCACCCATATTACCGGTATTTAGTAGAATCCCTTATTTTTGAAATTTCTCAAAAGAAATTTTTCCCAGAAACTATCAAACGATTACAACAAGGGAAAAAAGAAACAATTGGACAAAAAAGACGTTCTGTTAGCATTTTCCCATTTCGTGATTGATAATACTCTGAAAGCTAGGGGACGTCTTCGACATTCACCACTTCCCGAAACCGCCAAATACCCCATTATTCTTAATACTAAAGAACCAGCATCGCGACTTTTGATCGAACACGCCCATTGCCGATGCTTGCATTTAGGCACAGCATATGTCCGCAAATACCTTTAACTAAACTAAAATTTCTTTTCATTGGTTTGCGCCAAGCTTTGAAACAAATTCGCCATAGCTGTTTCTTCTGTCGGCGTTTCCAAGAAAAGGGCTCAGCGTCTTTATGTCGGATCTTCCCGCCACTCGCTTTTAGGATCCAAAAAAAACGCTAACCCATTCAAAACTGTCGGTTTAGATTTCATTGGAACTTTTCATATTGCCGAAATTTCATCAACGACGAAGCAAAATATCTGCTTGTTCACGTGCTTCACTACTCGTGCTATGCATTTAGAAACGACAGAAAGCCTTACAACGGTCAGTTGCGTGACATCTCTTTGCAGGTTCATAGCACGCTGAGGCTCACCATAACGACTACTCTCGGACAGCGCGACATACTTCATTGGAGCGAAAAAGCAGTAGCGTTCAGAGCCACTGTCATCCGGTACAGAGATAGCAAGCTACTTACATGATCAAAAAATCAGCTGGAAATTGAACCCTCCCCCTTCTGCTTCTCACTTTGTTCTTGTGTGGGAGAGACTCGCTCAGATTATAAAAAAAAGTTTTTCTTCTGAATCTTCGATCTGCTCGCCCCTCTCGAGATCTCTTTAACGCATTCATCGCTGAAACTGAAGGACTTTTGAATGGAGGAGCTCTCATTCATGTGAACAGTGATATCGCGGACGACCTTCCGTTGAATCCGAACCATTTTCTTCTTGGTAGAGCATTTGTGTACACACCCTTAGCGGCCTTCAGTTACCAGCCAACCAGTTACCTCTCTGCGAAGTCTTGGAGATTGGTAAAGGAGAAGATGGATTGCTTTTGGGGCCGACTGCTGTAAGAGTATGGCCCGACACACGAAATGGTCACAGCCAGAGGATATCATCAGAACTGGAGACCTCGTATGAATACTGGAGGACCACTGCGGCATCTGGCCACTTGGACAAATCATCGAGATTTTCACCGGGCCTGACGGCAGAGCGCGTTCGTTCGTGATAAAAACAGCGCAAGGGAAAATAACTCGAGCCGCCGTTAAATTAGCTTTGGTAACACCTAGGGAAAAAACTAAGGGCTCCCCCGAGTATGTTAATGATCAATGACAATCGTATTAATAATGTCGATTTGTGACTTCTTGATATCTTAAATGTAAATGTGAACACTCTTTAACATTTGACTGTAAGATAAAGTTGGGAGACTAAATATGAGAAACCATGGAATTGAAAGCTCAAAATACTTATGTTTTGGCTGTCATTATCACGTTTGATTGGTTGATTTCTTATTATTTTATATATTTAAAATTCTCAGGATATTTTAATGACCGATGATCATTTTGTAAGCATTTCAGTTTTTTTTAAAATCTGATGATGCAGAAATGTGCGAAAACGCTTAATGAGTTATGAATTTTAAGAAATTCTTACTAAACCTAGGATTTGATCCTTTTGTTCTCTTTGTTCTTTTCTAAAGTGGTTGGAATGTTTTGTACTTCCGTAAGTATTTCAGAGATGATTTTTCAAGTTAATGGGGATACCGGTTTGAATTGATATGAAAGCGCCCGCCAATTCTCGTTTTCGCTTTCTTGAATGGAATTTTAGATAGGTAGATAGATAGATACTTAAATTAGTTATAGAATGACATCTATAAATCGTAATAAGACATAACTAATTAAGACATAATTAAGACATAACAAATTTTCCAACCCGTAAATAGCCAAATATTGGTGCGACAGCTGATTTGCTGCCTACACTGCTTCGTTATGCACCATTTGCTTTGCGTAGTATCAAACGTGACACCAGAGGACAAAATTACGCGCAAGCTAGACTTTTCAGCTAATTTCAAACTGATGTCCAAGAATTTTTTGATCTAATATATTGATAAATTGCGATAAGTTATCGGAAGGTTTGATACAGTCTGTGCTGTATTGGCTTTGTTTCATATTGGAGAGCAAATCTGTTGTTACCGTGAACTAGATTTTTTCGGGCAAACGCTTTCAATCTAAATGCTTGTTTCCGCATTTTTTAATGGAAGTTCAGCCATTAAAAATGGGTGAATAACCGGCAGCTCTTTTGCTGCCTGTTCAATGGCGCAATCACTTAATACGGAATTTTGTTTGCCCTTGTTCAATTTGTTTTTCTCATTTTAACTCATTTTCTACCAATAAAAAGTTTTGCCAAATGAAGAAACTTATCATTTTGAAAACTCACCTCGGTACAGAACTTGAGCACCGAGGAACCCAGGGAAGGTAGTTTTCTTAAGCAGAGAATCTCCCTCGCAATACAGGTTGCGAACGCTGCCTGTGTACTCGGCACTATTATTGATAACAATATTCTCGAAGAAATTTTTATTTATAGAGCCTAGGGAAAAAAGCGCAGCCTCATATCAGGCCAGTCTTTTTTTAGTCACTTTCAACTCCGGTTTATTCTGTGCAAGTGTTAGTTTTATCAATCTGGGTGGCTTGATTCCCAACCATCTGAATCTCTTGTATCCACATTATACTTTACTCTTCCATATCTAGAAAATTCTCAGGTTTTTGACTGGATAATGTGATGATGGGACTCCTGACTGTAACCTCGGTTACTATGATGTTTTCGACCTGATTACTTCATGGAGGAACTTGGTGTTGTGTTTGTTAATTTTTTCTTTGATTTTTGTTTTCCCCGCAACCACAAAATCAGCTGCCACAATTAATCATCGAAGAGAATTGAGTGATATACCATATTAAAGCCCTTTCAGTCATAATTCGAACATCAAAAAAAAAATCCCAGTGTCGAGAAAAACAGGTTTAAAATTTTTGGTTTTTTCGTCTTAATTCGAGCGAATAAAGCGAGTTTATCTATATGGCTTAAAAGCTTACAATAGCATAATTTAATTTTTGTGCGCCTTTTTGGATTAGAAAAAATGTGAAAAAATTGTTGATGTAAAACTTTTTCTTGCTTTTTCTAAAAAATTGTTTTCCAATTTGCTTATTTTTACTATGGCTGTCGATTATGCCTGCGCTCGAGTTTTTCGTTCATCACCCCAAGCCGAAAAAAACGACCCAAATTGTTACATGTGTTACACGCTTGCAGTTTTCAGAAAAATAGAAAGCTTGATGAAAATTAAGTGTTTGGAAACGAGTTCTCCGCTCAGTTTTATTTATCAATGTTATTGTGCATTTTCGCTTGCTACGTACATGGTGCAGATATGCTTGCATGTATGAGTTTTGACGAATACACTTAAATTTCTTCTGTGAGAATTTAAATTAAACCTCCCAGACTTCTTCTTATTGATTGTTTTAAAAAACCTCGAAAATTTTTTTTGGAAAAAAACTGATTTTATTTTTTTTTTGCGATTTTTAAGCTAGTGTCTCGGAAAGTTAAAAAACGGTACATCCTTCGCAAAAAGATCCTTCGTTTGTTTCGGCCGATTTTTCTGAGCTGATATAATGTTGGCTTACTTTCCAAATAACTTAGTTGAGCTATACGTTTCATTCAAAACTTTTCCTTGTGATTTATTTGCTAGTTCTGAGTCTTAGAATATCTGAATGTTTGTATTTTTCTGTTTTTGTCTGAATTGTGTTTTTTGTTATTTAGTTTTTTTGGATGATCAATTGCGAAATTTTTCTAAAATTTATAGCTTAACCAGTGAAAGTTTCTGCTGTGCCAATTTTTTTGAGCTGCTGTTTTCTTTGCCCTCGCTACTATTATCCAATTCTATGCAAATGAAAATTCAGAGAATTAGTACAAGCTTATTAAAACTGAAGATGTATTTTTGACATGCGATATCATCATATGTTTATCAATGTTTTTCATGAAGTTTTTGGCAAACATTGTTAGAGTTTTTAAGTTTTTTTCGGCTTCGAGTTGAATCATTCCTCTCTTATGCACGTACTTGAAGGTTATTTCAGCCGATAAATTTACTCAGCTTTTGTAGAGGAATGTTCTTGCTAAGGTTAATATAGGCCTGCTGTTCAAATCTCTTTTGGACTTTTTGGCAAAGCAAGTCAATGGTTTTTGGTTCCTTCGTTCTTTATTCGTTTTTATTGTGTGCGTAGGCATCTTATCAATCTTTTGCATTGCTTAGTTATGCATATAAATTGACGAAGACTACTTTTTTCTTTGAAATTGCTCATTTGGTGCTGTTGCTAAAATTTCAACTATTTGCCAAGTTTTATCAAAGGTACAATATCAAGTATTCTAAGGGCGGTTTATGTGTCCATAGTTCGTGATTGGAATATTTTTTTCGATTTTTTTCCGAGTATTTAATTATCCGTGTTCGAAGTCTTGCAAAAGGCCAGGATATCGAGTCCAAATGGAGCTAGATAATTTATTGGGTCGTTTGCGTTGTTGTTCCGACTTCCGAAAAAAGTGAGGAATATTTATGCTTGGTGTGTTTTTTATTCACTAATTTTTTGACTTGTTAACTGAGCATTTTTTGAAGAATTTTTTTATACCATCTGAGAGCTATTGTTAACCTAAGCTCAAATTTAAAATGATTTTTCATCGGTGATCATTTTTTGTAAAGGTACAGGCATTTGAAATTTGCTAGTTTGGCGAATGTGGGATAATTAAAGTGCGTTATATTGCGTACGTATTTTACGCGGAAGAGCCGAATTATTGCGTTCAAAACTAAATTGAATTGAGGCCAGCATTTTAATCATATTATCACAATACCAGACGCTAAACACCCTTAGAATTTTACATAGCGTGTGTGAGGATAAAAAAAGAAAAAAACTTTTTTTTCCAATTCTTTCGTCATTTATTCCAAAAACAAACGTTCAATTGGCCTTAAGGGGAGTCGGAAGATTCAGGGCTTTGCCCTGATATACGAGCAGTCTTGTTTTTTCTACTGATATGTTGGAATTGCATCTTAGATTGTTCAATGTTGTTAACCCTTGCCATTTTCCCCCCAGGTTGGCAACTTGTTCAGCACCACTACTGATTCATTGATAACAGTGAACGTTCTTATAAACGTGCTGATATTTTCATTAAAAAAATTCAAAATAGTTAGTATTACAGTGTGATATTGCAGTGCTCTTTCATATTTTAATTTTTTTTTCAGTATTTTGTTTTCTGCTCAATTGATGGGCGTAGGTTTACACAGCCTGATTTTTATTTAACGTTCAATTAATTTTTTTAAACTTTAATTGGGGGTAATTTTGATTTGTTCCTGCTAAAGTTAGCTGTTCCGATTTTATATTAAAAAATGTTCTCTAAAAAGGTTAATTCGGCGTAAATAGTTTCAGCTTATGGTATTGTGGAATACTCGCCTCGTATTGCTTCATTTGAAGGGTGTCAATAGATTTTTGCGTGGCGTGCTTCGCGAGTGAGTTTGAAAGCTTTGTGGAAACTATTTTTGTGACAATTTATCTTAACGCCCTACCCAAGTTTTGTCGGCATAGTTTTTGCTAGATAAGGTTTGCCTGATTGCTAACTTAACGGTGGCGAATGAGTTTTAAGATATGTTATCATCAAATTGAACATCAGTCGTTTTTGTTAAGAAATATTTTCAAATCATTTTTCGGCTTAGTTGCTTTCGTCTCCTTATCTCTTCTAGCTTGCCATACTTTGTGATATATCACAAGTGTTGCGAAGCTTCGCTTCGCCGCTATTTTTATGGCGCTTATTTATAATCTGTCTTATATGAAAGGCGGATATTCAATTTCCCTCCGTTTTTTTGAAGATTTGTCTAAAAAAGAAATAAATCATCGGAAAACTGTCTGAAAACTGTGCTGCTATTCTTTTAGATATTATTCTTTTGGAGTGAAGGGTTTCCTCAGTTTGCAAAAATTTTCCCCCTTGAATATCATTCTTTGATGTATCCCTAGAGAATTTGATTGTAGTCTTTGCAGTTCTTTTGGTGCACTGACTGAAATTTGAATGTATCTCACAATTTTCGTACCAGTAAGTATATTTCACATTTCCTGAAGCCCTAAATTTCCCCTTTGCTCCGTTATTTTGTATCACTTTCATACTTTCTTTTTATTTAGATATGCCTAGTTTGTTTATATTCATCATAGCTACTCCTATGATTTTTGCTATTGTTTTGATCATTTAGAAAACTAGTGTTACTGTTTTAGACAAACATATGAACAACCAATGTGAACCAAGCGAAGAAGAAAAAAATGACTATGACTCCGAATCCAGTTGCGGTTGGAGTCACTTAAACATCGATGGCTACGACAGATCAGTAGAACCCGATCCCAGTTCGTTTCTGGTCATAGAGTCTCTGGATTCTGCGCCGAGCTGTGGATCTATAAATATAGACCATACATCTATTTTATCGCTCGTGGACCAGACCGAAAGATGGAATGAGTCAACATGGGAAGAGTTTTGCCACACTCAAACGGAAGCCGTGAAACGATACGCGTCAGCCAGTAATCTTGCCGTAGCGCGCAATTTTGACTCGCTAAAAGCCTTATCAATCAAACACAACTCATGCGGTGAGATGCTTTTCAGTGGAATTTTTCTTGCCTTATGTTTTTTCTTCTCTGCGGTAGCAGATATTCGACCTCCAAAGTTTTTTCCTATTATCGTAACACTTGTGAGAGCAAGCGTTTTGTAATCTGTAATTAGACTTTTTCCCCGTAAACAGCTTTTCTTACAATTGTGACTAAAAATTAAACTTGCTTTATTATGGAACCCTTACAGTTTACAGGCTCCTTCTCACTTGGTCTAGAGGTAACTCAGCTACCTTTGCACCTAAAGGTCTGGAATTCGAGTCCCGAAGAGACCTTGTTTTTAAAGTATGCATGTTTTCCCCGGGAAATTGAATTTTGGGACTGCCATTTCTCTGCTTTTTTGTCGGCTTGATTTCCATTTTCCAAAGCATGGAACTTTTTTTGATTTAATTAATTCATAATTAAATGACAGTATAGAATTGGCGTTTCTGTCATGTTGACTATGACTCAGATTCTCTCTCCTAATTATGTTCCTTTACGTTTGTGTTTTGAAATTAATTCCTAGTCGAGCAATCATTTTCTTAATAGGAGAGATTTGAACGATATTAAAAAATTTGTCGACTCAAACGGTTTGAAGTCTTTGATTTTTGGTCTAATTTGGAGCTAATAAGGTTTGTCAAAATAAGGTTTGCAGGCTTACAATAGCTTATTTAAGCTTAATTTAAGCCGTGAAAACCTAGTCTTACTGGAGTAAAGTTAGTTTCTGAAATTTTTTAGCGCCATTTTGGGAATGAAATATTCAAAAATTCAAAAAAAATTAGCAAAAAAATTAGAAAACGATTTTTTTTTTCGTATTCCAGGTCATTTTTCTACAGAAGCTGTTTTCTAATTGGTCTATTTGAGTATGACTGTCGAATATGCCTAATTTTTATTCCTAAGTTCATATCTTTTTATCACAGCACGTAGGGAAAAAACGATACTTTTTGAAGAATTTTTTTTAAAGACTGCGGTCCGATTAACATCCTTGTTTTTGTTTGTAATTTGCTTCTGTATTTAAATTTAGATCTGAGCGGTGTTGCTGGTTCGTCAAGTAAGGGACGCTCCTCAAAAATTCCACATAAACAAGCTTGCCAAAAACTTTCAGTGTCAACTGACTCAACAGAGTCATGCAACAGTATGTCAATGAGATCCTCCAAATTGTCAGCTACAAGTTTTTCAAAGAAAGTCCGCAAATTCACAGGTTTCAAGTTGTCCAAACAACATGTGCCCAAGACAAAAACTCAAAACGAAGAAATTAAACTGAATCCTATCAATCAAGAAGAGGAAATGTCGACCACGCATGAAGAAATTAACAGAGAAGATGATGAAAATGAGGCAGATACTTCAAAAGAGTGCAATGAGCTGAACGAAGAAGGGGACGTTGAGAGCAACACGGACCCTCTTGGATGTTCTTACATTTCTAAGACTCCTCGTTTGCAAGTTACACCATGTACAGATCGTCCAACAACGAGTTGTACTGAGAATAGTTATAGTACCTGTTTCTTGGAGTTGCACAGAGATGTATATGAGAACAACTTGGAACATCTGGACGAATTTTGGAGGAAAAATAAGTGAGAGGTTTTTTGTTGTTAACCTTTGTGCTTGTGCTGGACTCTTCTTCGGATTAAACAGATTGAAATGCTTGCATACAGTTGACCAAAAACTTTGCTTACAGTTTTTATATGATTCAACAAATCTGCAAGAAGAAGTATCATATAATCGAAAAATTACTAATTTTTGGTGATAAAATGTTAGTTTCACCGTTGAATTTTGTGTTCCTTTTGTGTTTTCGTTCGTTTTAGTTGCAAGTGCACAATATTTTTCTTTCAGAATGTATCTCAATCTTCTAGCTTTTCGGTTGATTTTGATTAAACAATCTATGAAATTTTGTATCGCTAATTTTCCTAAGCTCTCTTTCTCTGTCTTTTTCTTATTTTGAGTGATATGGTTTCTCCTTCTGACTAGGAAAAGACTGAATTCGGCTCTGGAGTTGTTTGACCCCAATGGTCTCAATGCACTGCACCTGGCCTGCAGACTGGGTCGCACACAGTATCTGGACCTGTTCCTCGTTCTTGCCAACACTAAGTTCTTCAAGTCGCGCACAAGAGACCCCAACGCACTCGGATGGACTGTCCTGGACGAAGCTGTAGTGCTCGGAAACAGGTGGGACTTCATTTTATCTGACTCATCTTAAAGGAGTTTCTGTACTCTGCACTAATTAATTGTCGACCGCCCTCCGCGAAACTAATCGATTTCTTCATAGACCACATCACTCGCGAGAAGATGGACCTCTCCTTGGGGGGGGGGGGGGGGCAGGGGTCTGAATGGACCTCACCGGAATCTTTATACCATGTAATTTATTCCCAAAGTTTAACATCAAAATTGGCTTAAAATTTTAGTCAAAATTTTAATTCAAGCGACAGTTTTTCAGCGTTATTTTTTTTTTCAATTTGGAGTGCGCAAAAATGATACATTTTTCTAAACACAAAAAGTATCCATTTTTGAGAGCTCGAAATCGAATAAGTATCAATTTAAGATTAAATTAATGTTTTAAAAATTTATGTCCAACCTCCTGGTAAATTTTTGACCCCCTCAAATAACGTAGTGCTTAGTACTATGCAAGCGTCCAATTAGTTTTTTTTTCGAATCATCGCTTTAATTTGAGGAATCAGAGGCCCCTTTCTAAGATATCAGCCAGGAATGTATAGGAGGCCGAAAATAATTAGCATATTTCGGTGAATCGCTGTTGACTGTTTCTTGATTTTTTCTGGAATAGGAAAATTGATCCTTGCGGTATAATGGGTCGTGATGAATCTCGAACTAATAACCTCTTCATTGGCGAAAGAAAACTTAGTCAAGTCATCTTCGCGCCCTGAATTTGATATGAATGGTTGAAACATCTTAAAATATGCTATATTTGACCAGGAAGTACATCAAACTAGTCTATCTGATGTTGCAATATCACCAACAGAAACGACTGAAGGAGAGAGAGGCTCTTATCAAGAAATCTCTCTCGCAGACTATCGACTTCTGCATCACCATCAAATGGTTGTTCAAGTCATGGATTCCTCTCTTATCTCGATATCTGCCCAGTGATACGTGTGTTCTATACAAGAAAGGAAATTGTATCAGACTGGACTCAACTCTGCTGAACTTTTCCCAGAATGCGTGGAAGAGGGGTAAAATATCGGTGCTCTATAACCCCACTAAGTATGGTGGGGAAAACTTCGTGTTCATAGTGCCTTCTCAGAAACAATACAGGTGACATGTCAGAATTGGTGGTAAACTGTAAGAGAAATTGTAGCGTTCAAACTTTTTTTGTAGCAATTCATAACAATTTTACGTGAAAATCTTCAAATACGGTACAAATGTGAAACCAAGCAAAAGTTGGCTGTTGTACGAATAGCATAGACTTAAAATTGAGACGTCATTAGAACTTTTCCTAGTGCTTCATTTCTTTTGTTCCCCACTACAGGAGGCTCAGAGGGAGGGAGGTTTCCTGGAGGCTAGAGGAGTTCTGTAAAAATTTGAGAATTTTAAATATTTTCGAAACTAAGATTTTTTTCATGGCAGCTCGAGGATTCACGACTCATAAGGCTTCAATATGCTATATAACTCAAACTCGTTCTGCATTTGTTGTGATAAACCTATTAAATAGTTTCTTATTGGAAATGGATGCTGACTGACGGACTGGTGCGGGACGACTGTAAAAACTGGCGTCACGCAGCCTCGAACCTGGTCATCTCGCACAAAAGGAAACATGCCAACCAACGGACTACAACTCCTGAGGGTGACTACAGTGAATGATACATCAAGTCCGACAAATTCAATCCTCAGATAAGCAAAAACACCCGACTGCGAGGTCCGAACCCTGGTCCTTGGTATAAAAAGCAGAAATACTACACTACGAAGCCTTGCATCAGACTACAAATCGACCAGTGCTATCAAGAAAACTCTAAAGAGCATAAAGTGCCTCTTCCCTCTCCCCTAAGAAAATTTTAGTGCGTCGGTAAGCCTGACCATTTCGACTGCTACTGCCCTGAAGTTTCTATATACTGCACACAAGACCCTTTCAGTCCCGATCATGTATGCTTCTATCCTCAAGTGTACTACCTGTGCCTTCGAAATCAAAGATGAGCCTGTGTTTGTGTGTCTTACCTGCACACAAAGAATGCATTGTACCAAACCTTGCTCTGGGTTTTCCGAATCACGACTATCTGAGCTGAATGAAGAGGCGAACAATGTCTTGATTATGTTTAATAACTGTAGTGCTATCGGAAAACGTGACTTGGTCATCTCGACTTCAACAAACGATCTGACGGAAAAGAAAGTTGAAAATAAAATCAGCAATGACAACAACGAGCTTGTTACCAGTTTTGACCGGTATTCAGAAGTTATCACTGCAGAACTGAAAGAAGCCTCGAGCTCAGTTAACCAATCAGATGTCTGAGTTAGGCACTGGTTCAGCTGCAGAAAAAATGAAACATGACCACGAGAAATCGGCAGCGATATTTTCTCATCGTGGTGCGCCGTGGAACGTTAAACAACTGAGGAGACTTGGAAGCGTTACAGGCAGATTGAACGGTTCGAGAAGTCTGTTGGTTATCTGCAACGATACGTTTACGAGCAACTCTGTACTGAAACTTGCAAGTGCTTTAAAAACTTTTCACGAGAACGGAGTGTTCATTTCTCCTATGTTATCACCGGGCGACGCAAAACCGGAACAAAGCTTGCTTATAACACGTCGGAAACTGATAGAAGACGGTACAACTAAAGAAGACGCCAGGTTGAGAGACTTGGAACTATTCAAACGGGTTGGAAACAAATGGGAAGAAGTAGCAGAGATGAGTGTCAAAGCACCTAACGATGAATGACTACGTCCAGCCGCCAATGCCAGCAGCCATTGCTTACACATATGCCTCTTCAATGTTCGGAGTCTCCTAAACAGCAACAGGCGGTTTGCGTTCGGCAGTTCTATTCTTAAAGAAGAACTCGATGCTTTATGTCTTACCGAAACATGGCTAACCGAGGCTTTTTCAAATTCCGAATTTTAACTGATTTCATAATACATCGATGTGATCGCCCCAGCTCCAGTGAGTATCTCTCATCACATGGAGGTGTTCTGATAAGACTCCGGAAAACATCAAGAATTGTCCAGTGCAAATGGCAGTCAATGGAGCTGAAGTCGTTGCGTGTTTGATGTCTTTAGGTGAAGCTGAATTCTTGATAATTTTGGATATAACCCACCAGCAAACAGTAACTACAGATAGTCACTTGCTTGTTGGGCAGGCTTTCTCTCTATGGTATCAACTGTCTCCGCTGTCAACTTCCTCGGTGACTTAAATCTCACTGTCGTCTGGGATACGGTCTCTTCCACAAACGGTTATGAAACATCTGCTCTTCAAATATTAGATGAGCACAAACTTTTTCATGTTGTGGACGTACTGACCACCAGGTCAAACACTTTCGATCTCTGTTTTACTAATGACCTCCCCACTGCAATAAGTCATCGGATCAATGGTAGTCTATCCGCAAACTATGCCATTGGAGGCAAGCCTTGCTCAGATCAAAAAGCAGTGGTCGTGGATCTAGAGTTTATTCAGACCTCTCTAACAGTTGATTTAGCGTGCAAATCGAAGTTCTATAGTTCTTGTCGTGCGGACTACGATGAAATAAATCAGCTATCAACAAATAGTTCATTTTTTGCAGCCCGCTGGTCAAATCCGAATGTTATCATCAATGAATCGTACTCATAGCTGGAAGAAACCTTTGAAAAGACAGTTCCTGTGCGAACACGTCATCGCGCAAATCTCCCTCCATGGGTGAGTGCAGGCAAAATCAACTAGTTGAAAAGATTGGAGACTAGAAGAAAAGCCAAAAACGAAAACTTGCTCAAATTCGTTTCACTGAAAAACGAAATAGACCACAAACTCGCACTAGAACAGGCTGATTATGAGCAGAAACTATCGTCTGGGAGAAGCACAAAAAACTATTTAAACATTTCAGCTCCTTCCGAAAGTCAAACCCGATCCCAGCTACAATCGTATGGAATGCAGCTGAAGCTTCAAATGATTTTGCAAAACCCAACAATGAATACTTTCAAAGCGTATACGCACCTTCAAGTCACTTCGAAGAGCCTTTTGGACTTGATCCTTTCAATAATATGAGTGACTTCGATACCGGCAAAGAAGTGTGTTGAAAATTGTCCTGAAATTCGACGATCCAAGTCAGTAGGGCCTGACAACTTGCCACCAACGTTCTTCAAACGTGCGACAACCATGGCCAAACGCTTACCTAAAATCTTCACTAAAGTAAAGCAAACTGGTGTATATCCGCGCAGATGGTAAGGCAGCAAACTGGGATCCCTTTTAAAAAGGGGGATTGCCCAATTGTTGAAAACTACCGGCCGGTGGCTCTAATCGATATGGCGTCGAAATGTTTGGAAAAATATTTGCTCAATGCCCTCTACGAATGGGTGTCTTCTCTTATCCCCGACATTCAGCATGGTTTCAGATGTGTTCGATCAACTGTAACACAGCTTCTACAGTATATTGATTCCTTATACAAAGCAACCCATACAAGGGACTTGGTAGACAGTGTCTACCTAGATTTCAGCAATGCTTTTGATAAAATTGGTCATGAAACTCTTCTGAATAGCTCGCGGTCTCTTCTGAATAGCTGAATGGTACTCGCGGTCTCTTGCTGAAAGAACTTGTTTCATCTCTCAACGGTCGCTCACAGTTCGTGGAAGTAAATAGTGTGCAGTCAACCAGATTGCGCATTCTCAGCGGTGTCCCACGAGGCTATCTTGTTGGCCACTTCTGTTCCTAATTTACAGCTTCGATTTCTGTGAAGGCTTAGCATCTGAAGCTTACACTTTTGCTTATGACGCCAAACTGCTATCGATACAGGGACGAGCCTCTTTTTCGGATGTTTTCCATCAAGATATAGCATTGTTGTACCACTGGTCCTAGAAGAACAACCCACCCTTCAACTTGGACAAGTGTCATCTTATGTCCTTCACAAAGTCGGACTTACAGATCTTCATTTGGAACCATCCACTTTCGCAGTCAACCGAAGAAAGAGACATTGGAGTCACGATAACAAATGACCTAAAATGGAACACAAATATTTTTTCTCGTTGTAAAAAAGTTCACTGCGTACTGCATGCGTTTTTGAGAACTGTATCGCCTCTTGCGACATGGAGAACAAAATCTGATTTGTACAAATTAATGGTGCTATCTATTATAAACTACTGCTCTCCTGTTTGGTCACCATCTAAGGCTGCCCTCACAAAACTTGAGCAGGTTCAGAACCGTGCCACAGCTTGGATTCTTAGGTACGATTGTGCTTACACAGATAGTTTAATCTTTTTAAAATCTATTGCCACTGACATTGAACTGCTAGATTTACGATATTTTAACCTTCTCGAAGGTTCGTGATGAAAAATTTGTACGACTTGAACTGGTATAACTGCCTTCTCTTCAAGAGTTCTTCTGGTACACGTTCGGACTCGACAGTTTCTGTGAATCTCCCAAGAGTGAAGAAAAAAACTAAAGGCAAAACTTTTTCTTCCGAACCGGGCGCATGGTGAACCAGATTTCTAATAATATTGATATTTACTCACTGGAGTGCCTCAAGCAGCGACTACTGAAATTCTTCTGGACTGATTTTTACGCGAACTACGACCCCTACCGTCCTTGCACTTGTCGTTTTGCCTGTGATTACTCACAGTGCCGATGACTTCTACAATGTTTTTAGGGAGCAATCCCCTCAAATCTTTTAAATTTGTAAATACTTCATAATAATTATAATCATTATAATAATAATATCTCCTTGAAACCTGATTTTGCGTCTCACCTGAAAACACAAATTTTGATTGTTGGTGATCGGAACAAGAATAGCTGGTTGATGTTTCAACTAGCAGATAACTTTACAACAAAATTATTTTTCTTTGCCACAAAAATTTGAAACCAAAAGTTGTGTTCTCATTTTTGTAAGAATTTCATTGTATTTCACCTATTCTGACATATCGCTGCATTACAGTATCTCATCCATAGACAAGCCTCTGAAGCCCAATGAGTTGTCGAGGGAGGTGAATTCTCTGCTGAGTAATGACGTCATAGTGACCAAAGTGTCCACTAGGAGTATGCAGTATGCGCCCATGAAGAGATTAATTAGTAGACACCGGAAAATCGACAAGGTAATGTTGTCCAGTGTCTTGTTTGTCCAGCGGTGGATCCGGGTTTTCAAAAATGTCGACCTTTTTTGATCCACCATATTCATTTTCCGCCACATAAAAATGTTTGAAAAAAAACTGGATATTCTGGACAAAAAAGAATTTTTTTCGGCGCTCCTCAAGTTAGTGCGTATTTTGGCGCCCTAAAATTTTTTGGATTGTTCGATCAAAACTGGATTTTGTAGAATTGTACCAAAGGGGAACCTATGCATAGACAGTCTAAGAGACGGCAACTGTAACTGAAATGGTTTTTAGCGCATAGAAACAAGGCGTGCGTTGCTAGCTCTAGTCGTTTTATTGCCATCTGTAATTCTACGTGGGCTTTGAAATGAGAATGTTTTTGTTTAGGTTGGGAAATACTCGGCTACTTTCTATCACTGGTCGGGCATGAATCTGAAGATCTTCAAGCGGAGAGACCATCTGTCCAGCGAGCAAGTGAGCAAAAACAAAAACGTCCTCAGCGATTTCTACACTGGAGGAGTAGTGCCTGGAATGGCTGGGGACTCCCACGCTAGGTCCAGAATTCCAGACTTGAGACCTCCGGACGAACCAATCGGAAGCTTCGATGCCTATTTAGAACACCAAGTTCAAGTGGGACGACCGATGAAGATTAAAAACCAGACCAAAAGTTTCAAAGGATGCTTGGCAATGAGCGACCAGTTTCCATTGTCAATCGAAAAGCTGACAGAAATTCTAGAAGTTTTCTCAAACTTTAGACTGTTCAATAAATTGAAGAACTTTTTGCAGAGAGGTTTACCTCCTGGTTTTCCGGTATACATTGAAATGCCGGTGTTTCCGACAGTGCAGGGCCAAATAACGATGGAAGATTTTGCTCTGGATTTGCCACCCAGTGCCAAAGAAGAGTTCTTCTACTGTGTGCCAGAGGGCTTCGAAAAAGTAGACGACTTGGAAGTCGGTTAAAACAATTTCGGCGAAAGATTACATTAGTAGGTAACATTAAAATGACAAAATGCTTTGTATAAACAGTAAAACCTGTTCAACTTGAGGTTATTAAGATCTACAAGAATTATTGACTGACATCTTTAGTAACCTTAATATTCTGAGACTTCTTAACTCCTGTTCAGTCCCTGTAGTGAAAGAAAAGAGCTTGTCCTGATGTCTACCTTTGTAATCCTTCGCCACAGCATTAATTGAAACTATCAATATGTAAAAAGTTCAATCACCGTAGTTTGCTTTTGACCAACCCAAGTTGTGACTATCTTAAATCTTTTTAAAATACTCTAATCAAAATAATTCTATTCAATGCAATCTTTTGAATTGCATTTTTGTTTACTTATTTAAATATTTGTGAAAAATGGTCAAAATCGAATATTTATATGGAAAATTGTGTAACCGCTTTTCTTATGTCCATCTTGCAGAAACACTGTATATTTGCAGACTTAGCTTACTTAGTTCTCTATAAATTGCTATGAACCTTGTATCGATGGCAACATGAAAGAGAATTAATGTTTCATTTACGTAAAAACCGCGAAATTAGTTTGTTTCGAAATTAGCTCAAAGGTGCTTTGCGCCTCTTTTATTTTATCTATTTTGTATAAAAAATGTTAGATCTAATCAATTTAGAATAAAAACTGGAAATTGTATTTTTGATAAACATCGTAGATACGACTTATACTTTTTTTTTATCTTTTTATCTCGAAGAATATTCTTTTTGGTTACAGTTGCACTCAAGTGTCCATTCGAATTCATTTTATGTTCACGTGTTTTCTTCAATTAACAACAGTCAAGTTATCTAGAGGTTTTTATGTGAATTTCATTAATAAAAGTTAAGAAGTGTAGTTGCTTTTTCAGAGATTTGCAAAAATGGAATGTTCTATTTCCTTGTCGAGTTATCCTTTTTTAAATACTTGGATATACTAGTTTGAAACGCGATACAAGCAAGTGGTTGAGTGAAATTTCGTTTAAAGCGTTTTCTTGACGTTCCCTGCAAAGAAAAGTTTTAAATGTCCAAAAATTACCGAGCAAAGCAAAACTAATGAAACATCTAGGTTGTTGGTGTGCGATAGTGGGCATGATGAAAATTATTAATTAGTCAATTTCAATGAACGTGTTGAAGAAACTTATATAATGTGTGTTGATTTTTTGTTCAGAAAGGTAAAATTGTAAAAAAAACATTCACGCTCTAAATTGATTTTTTTTGCGGGTTAATTTTTTCTAATTCATTTAAAAAAGGAACAAACATATCTAATTTCAAATTAGGTTTTTTTCAGAGTTCCCGGTAGAATAAAAATTATCTATTAATCCAGTTGTCTCAAATTGGGTTAATTTTATCGAAAAGGTTTCAATCATAAAAACTTTTCGAAATTCGCGTACCTTCAAAGTGATGTTTTTTCTTCGAATTTCAAAAATTGTTTTTTTTTGAATAAATCAATGTTCTTTTGATCTATTTGAGTTCATTGAAACTTTTCAACTGTATGCTTGGACCTTTTTCAGTTCTTCCCATCGGAAATTTGCCATATATATTTACACTAGAATAGCATCTGTTCTCTGCTTTATTTGTGACCTGTGTTTGGCTATTATCCATTAAGCTTCCGTGGCTGAGTGGTGTGAGACTCTTAATCGCTAGGTCCGAGGTTCAAATCTCAGACGTAGCCAAATTTTTTGGTACTTCGAGGCTTATTACTACTTTATCTTATTGCTTTTTGTAGCTTCGCCTGTGTAAAACTTGTTCAAGGCAATTTCTGTCAGAAATTTGTTCAAGCGTTTTTTGCAGTTTGAGCAGCAAATCTGAATTCAAATAGTAGACTGTCGTATATCGTGTTTCAGAAAAAAACGCTGGGGGCGGGGTCGCTGGAATATTTCTGTTGGCTGTTTTTTTTAGATATAGTTTAAAAGAACGTAAGTTGCTTGTTTTATACAAGAAAAGATCCTCGAACAGGGTGGCAACAATATGAGTGCGGTACCCTTCACTGCCATCAGTACCACTTCAGAGCCAACAAATCAATATCAGTGTCAAATTAGTTTTCACCGCACTTGTTTAATAGTTCGTTAATAATCGAAGCAGGTTTAGACATAAGTTTAACTTAAAGAAATTGTTCATTTCCTTGAAGCAAATGGAACCAGTTCAAAACAAGTATTTTTTATATCAAATTGTATTCTTGATAGGTATCACTAAAATACTTAAAACTAACCAATCATGATCTGTGACTAAAACTTACAATATTTTGTAAGGCTAATATAAGAGAAGAAGAATAATAGTAACTTAGAAAGCAGTTGCTCTTCCTCCTCTAACCTCGCAAGATATACTGAACTAATTGATTAGTAAATGTAATAGTAAGATTAGGATCGGTATTAGACTAAGAAGTTGCACCAATCTATCTGGCCGAACGATCACTAACTAGCACCAACAGCACCAACTAGATAACTACTTAACACCAAGAATAATAACATAACCTCACAATATGGCATATTCACTATTTAAAAGTTACCGTCAAATTTAAACAATCACACACCACCACATCGAGAAAAATAAGATGATTTAGAACCTATTTTCTTTAAAGTTGTTATAGAATTTATCGAAAGTATTCAACAACAACGTTTTCAAATATCAAACTCATCATTCACAAATGATGTTTTATCAACTATCTACACTTATATTTCATTACTAGACATCGATGAAGCATTCTATGTATCTCCACCACAAACATCCCGACATTCAGCATTAACAACAGAAATAACTCTTTTCACGATTCTTAGATTCAATCTGCGAAAAAATTCCTGATACAGAAATTTCACAATTATTGTTCATATGGTTCATAATAGATTATTTTCGAACAATCTAGATCTATTTGCATAATCTCGAAAAAAAAAACAATTCGAATAAGAAGAATTGTTATAACAGATGTCGTGAAAACTCAAATAATTACAGAAATAGAAATAACAGCTATCAAAATAGATCAAGAAACTATTCTCACTCACCACACCGAAACAACTCAGTATTCAAATAGACAAAATCAAAATTATAGAAGTAGTGCGCCAAAACGTCAACGTCAAATTAATCAGGTTAAAGCTACAGTTGAAACAACTCAAGGCCCAGCAGGAATAGAAAATACGGAAACTTCAGAATTGCAATGAAATCATATACATTTTAAAAGAACCGACTTCGAAAGTGAAAACAAAACACATTATTATTATGTTGAAAAAAGAACACGAATATGAAACTCCAGTTCATTTTGGTCGCTATCAGAACGAATATACCGATAGTAAGATCAGCATAGACAAAAAAACCGACATAAATTATACTCCTTTTATTGTCGAAAGTCATGCCAATAGACTATTTTTTCGTATTTCCGTAGGACCAGCAGCATTCATGAGTGAAAAATTTTCGACCTTTAATTTTAAGAAAAAATTTAATCAAATATTTAGAC
Source organism: Symsagittifera roscoffensis (assembly GCF_963678635.1). NCBI lineage: Eukaryota > Metazoa > Xenacoelomorpha > Acoela > Convolutidae > Symsagittifera > Symsagittifera roscoffensis. The sequence continues at coordinate 37,698,842 of NC_087067.1, read as the reverse complement.
GATGTCTTTATACAAGTACAGGCAAAACCTGAAATGTTAGAACAAGACTATCAAGTTTTACAAAAAGAAAGTATGAAAGCAGCTCCAGATAAATCGTATTTTTTCCTCAATAGCGTTTAATTTTTAGGACATACCATCGTAGGATAAACAATTACACCTAAAATCACAAATATTAGCATTTCTAATACAACCACCATCTACCAAAAAGAAAAGACAAGAATTTCTGGGAATGTTATTTTTTTCAAGCAAATATGCAAAAAAACGCATCAATACCTTCGACCATTTTATAACATACTACGTCAACAAATCAATTTTGAATCGACACTTGAAGATCAAAAACGTTTCGACGAAGTGAAAAACTCATAAGTGAACAAATCACAAATACTAAACCAGACCCAAATCAAACGTTTTATGCAATGTGCGACGCATCCAATTTTGGAATTAGTGCAGCACTTCTACAATCTCATCAAGAAACAAACAAAATGAATTTGATATCTGCACAAACAGAACTACGACTCTCTAAGGACTAGGTGTCCACTGAGCTGTTGATCCGAAAGCTGCCCTTCCAGCGACTGGTCAGAGAAATCGCCCAGGACTTCAAGTCTGACTTGCTGTTCCAGAGCACTGCCATCATGGCTCTGCAGGAAGCCAGCGAGAGCTACTTGGTCAGCCTGCTCGAGGACACCAACTTGTGCGCGATCCACGCCAAGAGAGTCACGATCATGCCCAAGGACATCCTGTTGGCTCGACGAATCCGAGGAGAGCGAGCTTAAGCTCAAGGTGTACTCCACACCAACCAAACCGGCCTTTTTAAAGGCCACCCAACCATCAGTTCTATATTTCTTCACAGTGAGCTTCGCTCAAGCTGACTTCGACCAGAGCAAACTCAAGCTGGTATAGGTTGAGCTCTGCTTCCCCCTCATTGGGATGACGCAGCTGGAAGGTGAGCTCGAGCTAGCTGTTCGATTGCTCCCGTACGAAGCCTAACTTTTTTGAGCTTCGAGCTCTCAGAGCTTGGCAAGCTACCTCAGAGAGCTCAGGCAAGCTTGTGCGAGCTTGATTTAAATCACAGAGCTCGAATAAGCTCTGTGGACTGACCAGTTCGAGCTAGTAGACCTTGTGTGAGCTCAAACATTTTTCAATTGTTCTTTTACGTGCCTAACTATTTTATACGTGAAAAAAGTTTTCGTTCCGGTTGAGCTCGGCTTCTTATCTGCTCTCTCATTGGCTGCCAAATTGAGGGCCAATGAGGTCGGTCCAGAATTGATAGGTACCTAGCGATTTTCGCCAATCTCAAACCCAACTTCTACTTCAACTTCTACATCAACCACAACTGCAACAACCATGTCTAGACGAGGAAAGGGAGGAAAAGGACTTGGCAAAGGAGGAGCAAAGAGGCACAGGAAGATTTTAAGAGATGACATCCAAGGCATCACCAAGCCAGCCATCAGACGTCTTGCTCGAGGAGGAGGTGTGAAGCGTATCAGTGGACTGATCTCCGAAGAGACCCGAGGAGTGCTCAAGAACTACTTGGAGAGCGTAATCAGGGATGCACGTACACCGAGCACGCCAAGAGGAAGACTGTAGTAGCCATGGACACAGTCTACGCCCTCAAGAGACAAGGCAAGACGTTGTACGGATTCGGAGGTTAAGAAGCTTCTCAGCCAGCTGCTCTCCTAGCTGCAGCACCAAACCGGCCTTTTTAAAAGCCACCAACAACCTCAGTTCTCATATCAAGCTTGCTAGAGCTCAAACAAGCCGAGTTACTTAGTCTTGAGCTCTCAGGGTAGCGAAAAATGATCAAACTTGCTAGCTCGACTCTGATTGGCTCTCCCATCTTGGTGGCCGATTTGAATTTAGTACCCTAAGACAGGGAGCCAAATTGTGGTAAAGTCAATCGTCAATCTACAGCTTCTACCACAACAACTACAACTACAACACAAGATGTCAGGCAAAGGAGGAAAATCGAAGAGCGGCAAAGTGGGAGCCAAGGCCAAGACCCGATCAAGCCGAGCTGGACTGCAGTTCCCTATTGTACGAATCCACTAATTCATCCGCAAGGGCAACTACGCTGAGCGAGTTGGTGCTGGAGCCCCCGTCTACCTTGCTGCTGTGCTCGAGTATTTGACTGCTGAGATCCTTGAGCTGGCTGGCAAGGCTGCTAAAGACAACAAGAAGTCCAGGATCATCCCTAGACACTTGCAATCAATGTGTTGAAAGCTGCGGTAAGATCAAGAGAAACCAATAGCGCTCTGTGTGGTAAAATCAAGAGAAACCAATAGTGCTCTTTAGCAATACAGTTAAGTGCAGTTATCGTGAATCTTCTTTTCCTAAAGCCATGTTGACGGTCGGCAACTTTGATTTTGATAAACTCATCGAGTTAAACTTTTTCAATCAGCTCTACAAACAGTAGGAAAGACTCATTTCACCAAGGTGGTGGGTATGGAGTGGTGCTATATTGTCAAGGCCTTGAGCTTTACTTTGCTTCATTGTGTTCTGCATGTTTCCTTGTCAGCTAGCTTTACTTCCTTAGTTTTTTCAAGTTAGTTTTCCTACAAAATCTTTTATTCCGGTTTTTGCGACGCGTGCAGTTGAAATAGTGTCGCCTTCATTGCGAATTTGATTAAATAGCAGTCCACATATTTCACTCTCTGGTAGGTCATCGTTTGTCAAGAAAATTTTTTCACTATAGAAATTTTAACAGCTCTTTCGATAGCCCTGTTCAACGCTGTTTGTTTCAATTGATTGTTGTTTTTGGTCAAAGTATCTGTTGTGGATTTGCTTGAACTTTATCATCTAAATCTACATAGTTAATGATGAGAATAAATTCCTTGATTGGTTTTTCAAAGGTTTTCTGGTAGTCGATAAATCAATTGTAAAACTATTAAGGACCTCTGACTGCAAAAACCGTTGCACTTATGGTTAAGTTTTGGTTTTATCCGCTGAGTTATGATCTTTTTGGTAATTACCAGATAGGAAGGTGTTTGTGTAAAATATCTTATCACACAAAAAACAAGTATGATTAAATTGAACTCCAGCATAGTTACACAAGAAAATGCTCAACAATATTTTGTGGCTGAATAATCAAATAGTAAATCTGTTTAGTCAGCCACAATTTCTTACCTCATTACGCTGATCGACGTGTTTTAAAAGGCTATTGAATTTCTAAAGTCAGAGCAAATGCAGATGACGAATTTGCAAAAAAAGTCATCTCATTTCTTACATATAACATAAGTTTCCAGTTTCTTTTAAAGACATATCTCAAATGGCGTTCTTTAAAAGAAAATTTAAAAGAATTTTTGTTGAAAAACAATTTGATATGAAAAGTATAATAACCTTAAATCATTTTTATATCTAATAATTTAGTTGGAAAACCAGTTTCGTTAAAAAAAAAACTCGTCTTTATTATCTAGTCAAAGGTCTACCTGACAGGATTTGGCAAAGACGATGAGAGGTGCTTCATTGGACAGGACAGAGATCAATTTGAAGAGGAAAAATAGGGGGACCAGGACCAATTCAGCCGAATCGACAGATTACCAAAATCTGGAAATAGAGTGAGCATCAATGATAACGATGAACTGTAATTTCGATTATATGTAATTTATAACGATATTTTTTTCAAGGTTTTTTAGCTTCTAATATTTTTTGCCAGCTAGCAAAACATGTCATGATTTTAATTTACCGCAGCTGGCGAGAAGCTCCGCTTCGCCTCTTAAGAGTGACGAAGTTCAGACTCATATATAGGCTGTGATGGTCTTTTGTTTTCGATTTTTTTTGAGGAGTTTGATCAGGTTCAAATTTTATTTTGCGCGGTTCGTCTTGAATTTTTTCAACTGATTTTCCTTTGTTAAACTCCACTATGGAACAAAAAAAGTGTAAAGGAAACGAAAAACATGACTGAATCCTATTTTTGAAAGTGAAGTTAGTTTTTAGATTTTCCAGTGGAAAAAATTACCTTTTGATCCAATTTTCTAAAATTTGGTTTATTTTATCAAAAACCTATCAATCATAAGTTGTTCCTGAATTTTAAAGAGCCGAAATGCCATATATTTTTTCTTCGAAATTCGAAAGTTATTTCAAAAAATAAATCAGTATACGCTTGTCTTTTTTTGCGTTGAACGACTTTTTCCAACTATCTGCTGGCAAAAAAGTTTCATTTTGTTGTTGTTAGTAGCTGCTTACAAGCATAGATTTCTCTGCTGCCCGTCCTCGCGTTTGTCGATTATTTTCAGTACTCCACAATCGTAATTGTGGAGATTGATTTGTTGCGTCGTCTCGTCTGTCAAACAGTGACTGTGGCGATCCCAGAGTTCGCTAAGAGCGGGAAAGCCCCCTATTCCAGTCCTGAGTCGTCTCGCATTCTAGGGGAGCAGTTTTGTTACAGAGAAGCGAGCGAAACTCCCGTGCCCGGTTCTGGCAGGCTGTTTTTAATTAGAAAACTCTTAATTTGTGTTGGTTTTTGTTTCTGGGTAACCTACAAACCACTCCTGTCCAGATGCACAATTGAAGCCAGCTCGCGACTTCGATAGTTTGGCCCCAGAAGTCGTCTATTGGTAGTGTTGTTGGTTTGGTCAGACATTCAAAAAGTTGAGGACTATGAAACTAGTTAGGGCAGATGTTATTGGTGTCTTTATCGATTCTCGATGAGTAGCTATTGAGATAACTGCTATATCAGCAGCGCAGTTGGTTAAGAAGGAATCTAATACCACAAGGAAGGCGACTTTCTTCCTGTGCTACATGGAGATTCGTGGAGCCGTCAGTGTTGAAGGGTTACTGCTAATATACTTATGGAATTCCGTCCGGCTAATGTTTTTCAAAGCAAGATTTGTTTGATGGTGAGATATATATTTTTTTAGTCAAGATGTTTTTTTTTCATTATGGTAATTTTCAGCCCGACTCGGTTTCAATTTTCTATATTTATAGCTTGAATGCGTGGTGTGGTAGTCAGCTCTGAGTGGTTGGTGAGCTCTGACTAAAAACTGTTTGCACAGCATATCTTTGTATTTTTTGACTGGCAAGATATCGGTTTCGCAATACAGATGCTAAATGGGGCTCATTTTAGTGCAGCCTGTTTCAATTCATAAAGTAGTTTTTTTGCTGAATCTGGAGGTCATTACATTTGGCATTGCTAAGCGAGGGCAACCAGAATGCAGCAGCATAATTGAGAACACTACGCACAATGGCTTTTTAAGTAACACCAAAGGTTTCTTTACTGCAATCCCAGTTAGTACCAGAAAGTTTCTTCTGCTAGTGATTCCTGGTTTTTAGTTTGTTCAAGATGTTACTTGTGTGGTGTGTTAAAGACTAGAGATTATCAACAGTTAAGCCCAGGATTTTTGAGTTTTTTGCTTGTTGTTAATACATTTTCATTCATGACGATATTAGTTTTGTAATTGACTCTTTTGTCAAGTCGTGAGGACAATTTCTGTGGATTTATCGGGTGAAAGTTAGAGATTTCGACTTTCCATTCAGTTGTAGAGATCTTTTAAATATGGTTGGACTGTTGTTTCTAATTTTGATATGGAACCTGTAGTAGTAATGGTGATGACATCAGCATAGTTGGTAATTTTGATGCTGTTTGCTAATGGGAGAGGCATAGAGGACATGTAAATATGATGCGATCCGAGTTTTAGTTTTGTTGGATATGTTAGAAAGTTGGATGTCCTGCAGCAAGATACCGTGATCCAATGTGTTGAAAGCTGCGGCAAGAGAAACCAATAGCGCTCTGTGTGGTAAGATCAAGAGAAACTAATTTAGCAGTACAGTTAAGTGCAGTTATCGTGAATCTTCTTTTCCTAAAGCCATGTTGATGGTCGGCAACTTTGATGTTGATAAACTCATCGAGTTAAACTTTTTCAATCAGCTCTGCAAACAGTAGGAAAGACTCATTTAACCAAGGTGGTGGATATGGAGTGGTGCTATATTGTCAAGGCCTTGATCTTTACTTTACTTGATTATGTTCTGCATGTTTCCTTGTCAGCTAGCTGTACTTCTTTAGTTTTTTCAAGTTAGTTTTCATGCAAAATTTTTTAATCCGGTTTTTCCGACGCGTGCAGTTGAAATAGTGTCACCTCATTGCGAATTTGATTAAATAGCAGTCCACATATTTTGCTCTCTGGTAGGTCATCATTTGTCAAGAAAAACTTTTCACTATAGAATTTTTTAACAGCTTTGATAGCCCTGATCAACGCTGCTTGTTTCAATTGATTGTTGTTTTTGTTCAAAGTAACTGTTGTGGATTCAGCGTGAACTTAATCATATAAATCTACATAGTTAATGATGCGAATAAATTCCTTGATTGGTTTTCCAAAGGTTTTCTGGTAGTCGATAAATCAATTGTGAAGATGCTGCGATGATAAATCAATTGTGAAGATGCTGCGAAGATAAATCAATTGTGAAGATTTCAATAAAATTTTTCAAAGAGTTTTTGTTCAGTGTTGTAAATGTCAGTTCCATGAGAAAACCAAACTCGAAGAATTTGCTCCGAATGTTTAAGAGTCATGAACGTAGTTTACTCTCATATAGGTCTTGTTGATGTTTTTTTCAGGAAAAATCCTAAAATGTTCTAATAACTACGGATATGCATTCATTCATATTATTGCATTGATGAATGAACTTATCTATATACTCTTTTTGAGTTCAATTGAAATTCTTCTGCTGAAAGTTGCGTTAATAGCCCTCTCCAAATACGAACGTGGAAATGGCGCAAACAAGACGAGAACGATTTCTAGTTTCGAAAGTAGAATTTGATTTTTAGATTTCCTGCGGAATAAAAACTTTATCCATTGATCCAGTTTTCTCAAATTGGTTTAACTTTATCAAAAAAGTATCATTAATTGCTCTCGAAACTCAAAGAGCTTTAAATGCATATTTTTTGTCTTTAAATTTAAAAAAAAACAAGTCAGTTTGTTTTCTTTCCTTGTTCATTACTCTTTTCCAACTGTCAGTTGGCTATGTTTTGGGAGTCAAATCGTTTTTATACTGACACAAATGAGTTAGTTTGATTTAGAGTGAAGGACGAGAGTAACGATAGAGTGAAATACGAGAGTGTCGATAGTGTGAAGGACGAGAGTGACGATAGAGTGAAGGACGAGAGTGACGGACGATAGAGTGCAGGATATGCGAGATATTATCCGATGTCACGGGTAAGTAGCGTTAGAACAAATTAGAGTTCAAGCCCAATTGTATCATAATCTTTATGGAGTAACATCAATGATAATCATCCTGTTGTTTTTTTTATAAACTCCTGTTTGAGTTATAGTTACAGCAGGCAAGAAATCAGTCTGTACAAATAAGTTTCACCAATTTCTATCCAACGTTGGAACCAAAAGATTTTAACCGAAATATTGCGGCATGTAACTTTTCAGATTCGATGTTTAGATCAAGATATGAATGTGGTTTCCAGATCCGAAGTGGAACTCAAGAACACAGACAGTCAAGTGGTGATCCTTGTGCCAATATTCAGACCATCTCCAAGTGAAACCAGAATCACCGAGTCTGACGACTACTTCGTGGAATTGGAGTGGATGGAGAACGAGTGGCACTGTGGATCTATGATTCTTTCTCTCATCGACTTTCGAGTGATTTGACCCACTCTGCGCCCCTTTTCGCCCATAGTATGCAAGAGTTGTAATCTAAGTTTGAACCCGTTAAGAGACGTCACTCCACAAACACGAAAGATAGTTAGTTTAACTTGATAACTAGATAATTAGATGATTAACTTGATAAATAGATAATTAGATGATAATTTTACGGAAATTCGCGCGTTTTAATTTCACTCTGATAGTGTGTAAATTAATTTTGAGGCTTTTTAGCTCTGATCTTTTTGCAAGAAGAAAAGATCTGTTACTGTGTTTTTCTGCTCTATTAATGTGAAGATTTTTCAGAGAATTGAAGTTTTTTGTTTGCAGTTTTCTCAGAATTGTTTTTGATTGCGAATAAACTCAGTGCCTTTTGGTTGGTTTGATCAAATTAATTTGAGAAAGAGACACTTTATTTATGCCGTAACTTTTGTTGTTACCAATTTATTAGGGAGGAAACTAATGTACCGTTTTCTCAAGGGTTGGAAACATCATTATTTGGTCAGGGCATTCAAAGGTGCAGCGATTCAACATTTTGAAATACAAAAGAACGAAGTGATTCTCACCTATATAGATGGTGATTTTTTTGCAGGAATAAGTCCTAAAATTTGTTGTGAGCCAAGTTTTTCACAGAAAATTGTGGCCTTCGAAAAAGTCAAATTTTTAATTTGATGACAGTTTTTTTATAAACTTTTGTCTTTTCTCGACAACTATCCTGCCAATTCTGATATCAAGGTATTATCGAATCAACAGGTTGTTGAAAATCTATCTGCATAAGCGACCACTCGCATTTCTTTTTCAAAAAAGTTATGTCTCTCAAAAATGTCGAAACTTTGACCATTTTTGGAAACTTTTCTCGATAACTACCCTGCCAATTCATAAGTTAAGTTTTCAATCGAGAACCTCGGTTTTCAGCATTTTCTCTGCTTAAATGGCAACAACTTGCTTTTTACAGTAGAAAATTTTGGATTTCTGAAAGTCACTGTTTGAACTTATGATCGTTAGAAATTTTTTGACGTTTCTTAGAAACTGCCCTATCAAGTCTGAGATGCATTGTTCAATCGAAAGAAGCAATTGCGATGATTTTTTTTTCGCAGAAGCGGCGACTCGTTATTTTTTTGGATTAAACATGTGTGTCCTCGGGAAAATTCCCAACTCCTTGAAGAGAAACAATTAAGGTTTTGGGCAAAGTTCAATGTTTTAAATTACCCTTTTCATCCCACAGAATATGAAACAGCTACCTCATTTTAGCTGGCTCCTAGTTTTTTTTTATCAAAACATACGAAAATTTTGTTTCACCTACTAAACATACAAAAAATTTGTTTCACCTAATTTTTCGAACAATTTTTATGTTCGTAGTATCGCAAATTGTGCGAAGCTGCGCTTTGCCTCTTAGGTTGATTTGAGCGCATATAGCCAGCTCCCATTTAAGCTATGACTTACTTGGAAGTGCTCACTTTGAGAATTGCAGCACATATGCGATTTGAACTAGAGATCATATGATTGCTGGTCATCTTTAACACCGGAGCACCACGTTGCATCTTAGTGTGAATTCCGGGTTTAACCCAGCTTTTATCGATTCGCGAAAGGCTTCATTTTAGCAACTCTAGTTTTTTTTTTATTATTTATTTGTTTCTAGTCTGGCTAGTTCATCTCGATGCACAGTTTCTTTTGAAGATAATGATTTTAAAATAAAATTTAATTGTTGATAACTTTTCCCCCAATTTTTTCAGATGATGGACATTAAATGTTTAAGTCTTAGGTCAAGATTGTACTTCGGGAAATAGCTCGGGCAGAACTTATGTTTCGACAGGTTGACTGTTGGCTTCTTAACTTTCCAAATTCACTTGAGTCAATTGCAAAACTGAAGGCAAAACACGCTCTCGTTGAACAAAATGGTGAATGGAGCAAAAAATAGAACGTTCAAAATAAAACAAATGTCAGTTTTTGCTGCAGTTTTGAAATTTGCCCATTGAACCTGTTATCTTAATTCCATGAAAGGGTCTCAAAATGCCATTTTTGTTTGGACACCACCCTAAAGGTCTCATTGAAGCTTGTAGGGGGTCAAATGTGACATCATTTCAAAGCCCTTTGCGCCTTGATTCGTAATCCATAAAAAAAATCAAAAAAGTTGTCGCAGTGCCCAGAAAGTCTAAACATTTTCTGTTTTCAGACTAATTTAGACAAAAATTTATATATTAGATTGACCTGGTGCGGACGCCCCCCCCCCCCCCCCCCCCCTAAGGGATTCGAACCCCTGCCGACCTGAAGGTACTCACCGCTTTGACACTTTTTAATAAATCTATTTTTGGCTTTGATAACAGTCTTATTACCATTAGGACAGAGAAAAAAGTTTGATTGTATTTTGTTGCCTAGTTTAAATTCTAACATTTTATCAAAAGTTTGCTTTCAAAAAGAAGATCTTAGAAATGGGCCCGAAGAAAAAGAGACGATAACCAGCTGCGGTGCGAAATGTCAGGGATTCGACCAGCAGTGATGAAGAGGATTCACATTACATTAGGCTCAAATTGGCTGCTATGGGCCGAAGAGACAACGAGTCACGACCGCTGGCAGGAGCAGTATCATAGTCGTCAGTTTCAATTTTGGATTTTTCTCCTCTCCGACTTCGAAGAGAAACCGAAACAAACTAAGGCTAAACGAGGGGAAAACCTTCCTTCAAAATCCACTAGGTCACTGCCGATGGTGGCAGGTTCTTCCGGTGCGAATGTAACTAAAACAAGTTTTATGCGTAGAAACAGATCCGTATCTAGCGACGATCCCGGAACTAGGGCTTTGACCCTATCTGATCAGGGATCAACAAATGGAGCACCAGGGCGCTCGGTTTCTCAGCGAACAAACATAGTAATTCGAGATCGACAAGTTTGGGATCCAGGCAAAGGAACCATGCAGATACTAATGGTGCATCAGTAAGCCGAAACAGACAAGATTTACCAGCAGGATCTCAAAATAAACAAGAAATTAAAAGAGAATAGTCATTTCCACAAAAAAGACGCAAAACAAAAAAAAACGAAAAGGGTGGATCAAGATATTCAAAACCTACAAAACTGTTGAAGCTAACAGTTATTTTCATTATCATAGTCTGTTATTTCAGTATATGTCGTATTTCAGGTGCGGTTTACGAAATAACTTGTTTTTCACCCCAAAATTTTACATAGTAGCAGGAACATCAAAATCATGATTGGAGCTTCATACAATAAAGCCTTGCCTATTTGGTCACAAGAAAAAGTTACAAAAATTGGAAGAGTGAGTTGGATTCATGGCTCGTTGTGACTGATCTCAGAAAAAAACGAGCACCTTCAATAGCATTATCACTACAAGGGCGTCAACTCGAAGTAGCCAGGGAGATAATGCAATAGGAGTTGCATCACGATGAAAGAAATAGCAAGTCACTCGAGAAATTGAAATAACATTCCTGGAGAAAAAAAACGTTGACAGCGAAATCGAAGCATATTTTAAGTTCATTGAATTGAATTTAAAATTTGAGCAAAACATGCTGAATTATCTGCTTGCATTTGAATCTGCATCTAAAAGACTTGCAAAATTGGGATTGGATCTTCTATAGTCATTGCAAGGTTGAAAATAGTTACATGGGGCAATTTGAAGCATAACGAGCGCCAAATAATTTTAGCAACAACGCAGTTGTTCGATTTTAAAACTATGAGAAGTACCTCGCAACGAATTTTCTGTGATACGCTGGCACATAAATGTTCAGCAGAAGTAGACGCAAAGTAGGAGTCAATTTTCAGAACAAATGAAAAGAGATTCAGAAGAAGTTGATCATGATGAACAGAGTGCATCTTAGAGTCATAGACCGAAAAGATTCAAACATTCCTTCCATACCAGAGGAAGGGTAATAGGAAACGCGACAGGTAAAAATTTCAATGCGCGTCATACTAATTATGGACGTAAGCCTAAAGATTCTCAAGGCAACAAAACTACTTGCAGAATTTGAGGTTCGAGAAATCATAGGAAAAAGGAGTTCCCTGACAAATCCGGGAAACGGGGAGCTGATCAAGACGCAGAAGATGCTTTGTTGAATTTTGCGAAATTATCACCTTTTCTTTGAAAGAATGCTTAGGGCGCGCTATAATTGATACAGCGTGTACTACGACTGTATGTAGACATAACTGGATAAATGATTTTGTGAATAAATTGAACCCGCAACAATTGAAATTGGCGAAAAAGACCTCATCCGTATCAAAATTTATGGAACTGCTGTCAAGTCAATTCAAGAATACTATGTACCTGTCCTGATTGGGGAAGTTGCGTGTTGTATATGGATTGAATTTATTAAAGGGAATCTTCCCCTTTTACTCAGTCTTATGTCGATGAAGTGAGCCAAGGCTTGTATAGCTACAGGAAACAATGCTATCACGAAAGGAGAAGGCGTGAACGTCCCAATTTTTTCGACCATTGGTCGTTTTTTACGTCTTAAGTTACCGTAGCACAGGACACTTTTGATGAAAGCACTATTTTAAAGTTGCAGAGATGTTTTGAAGCGTCAGGAAAAGATGTTGATCATTCAAGTGACATGATTAAAAACGTGATATATGGCTGCTCTGTGATATATGTTCAGTCGTCCCAGTGCAAGACATGTTGTTCCCTTGCCGTTATGAGAATCGTTTGATGACACTGTTGCGATGGATCTGCACGAATTCTCTAACGATCCTCACAAGTGGTATATTCACATTATTGACTCCATACCCGTTTTAGTGAAGCTGCCACAATTTTAACGAAGTCTGCTGAATCCATAGTCAACTGTATCAATAAAATTAGGATTCTGAAGTTTGGTGCTTCAAAAAGTATATCAATTGACAACGGAGGCGAGTTTGACAACGCCAAGTTCAGAGAAAATGCGGAATTTTATGACATTTGTATTCTTCGAAACGCAGCCAATAGTCCGTATTTGAACGGTTGCTGCGAAAGGCAGAACGCTTTTCTGACTGAAACGTTTTTGAAGGTTCGCTGTGATTTAGGGTCTCTCGATGATAATTTATGTCTTCAGACTGCTCTATTTGCCAAAAATTGCATATCATCGACCTTTGAATATTCACCATATAGGCTTATTTTTGGACGTCTTTCAAGATTGCCAACTGTGTTAGACAGTGAACAACCTGCATTGAATTCGAAAGGACCAGACGTAGAAGACGGGCTGCGTAAACATTTGAATGCTCTAAATATTGCCAGAAAAGCTCTCATAGCTGCTGAGTCATCAGATAATTAAGCGAACGCTCAGGGCTAACACAAACTTCAATCGAAAAAACAACAAAGGAGACGAAGTGTTTTGCCACAGAAATGGAAAGTGGAATGAGCTAGCATTTGTGATTGGCAGCGATTCAACGGTGGTTTGTATCAGACACGGCGGAAGGCCCATTAAAATCCATGCAAGCTGTGTTAAGAAGAGTTCAAGTGACCAAATTGGTCCGCAGATTTAGGAATCAACCTCTCAAAAAGCTTCAATTTTTGAAATTGACATGATTGGAGAATCAGAAAAGTCTATTCCGTGTAATGGTTACTCTGAACACGAGGAGTGCAACGAAACGATCGACACGACCACAGAACCTCTAATTGATTCAAGTAAAGATGATGTGACAGAGACAGGAAAAACCAAGTCATGTATACTAAAAACCAGCCAGCCAGGGTGCAGGTCATGTAGGAGAGATGAAAAGCAAGACATCAGCCTCAGTTTCTTTGAGAAAAGAAATGAAAGTTAGAGTTTTAGACGAAAATGTACAAAATAGAAATGCTAAAATTCTGAACAGAGCAGGAAAAAAAGGATGGAAGAATAAAAACTGGTGGAATGTGCAGTATCTAGATGAAACTATTGCTCTTGACAGTATGGAACTACGTTGCAATGATGCAGATTGGGAAATCAAACCAGTTTCTGCAGAGACAGCTTTTGTTTTCGTTAGTTTAAAATCCGAAGAAAACAATTTTTTAGACATATCGGACAACCGAATAAAAAGTTTTTTTAGATCATATCGGACAACCGAATAAAAAGTTTTTTAGATCATATCGGACAACCAGTGATTTCGACAAGATGGCCATTGGGAGAAAAGAAAACGAGAATGGTAGCAAGAAGTTTCCAGGACCCCCCTGATTAAAACATAGTGTGCGATTCACCAACATGTGCAAAAGAGACATTTCGAACGATACTTGGTTTTGCTGCGTCGCAAAATGAATGGAAATACGCGGCTATGGATGTTAAAACTGCGTTTTTACAGAGTTTTCCCTGGAAAAGAGACGTTTTTTTGAAACTTCCAAAAGAGTATGCTAGCCCTGGATATGTTTGGAAGCTCAAAAAATGTGTATGTGGCCCGGAAGATGCGTCACGAAAATGGAAGGAACGTGTCACATTTGAATTCAAAGCGATTGGTTTGAAGCAAGCTCGAGAAGTTTCATGTGTTTTCTTTAAAATAGACAGTGATCTTACCGGTATTATAAGGAGCCACGTTGACGATTTTTGGATTCGTTGAAACAAACAGTTTCATGACTATTTCATTCCAAAAATTCATCAATTTTTTAGTATAGATTCTTTAGGGGAGCTACCACAACGAAATCGGGGCGTTCATTTGGAAAAAAAAGTGGCCTTCGGGTCATTTTAGAATCCTACCGCACGAATCTAGAAGAATTGGATGTTTCAAAACTCAATAGTTCCGTTAAAACAGACGGCTTTGTTGAAAACAGTTGGAACCTGATCTAAACTACATTTTATAATTGGATAAATAGGATATTTTACCACTGTAAAATATTTAATATTAACCAATCATAATCCATCTAACTAACAACCCACTTATTTGTAAGTGCTGAAATTACTTGTAATTTCAGCACCAGAGGGATTTGAATTTAACTTAGAAATTAGTTGCCTCTCCAAGAGAACTTCAGCAGTTGCAATAAGCCAGTATACTCTAGATCTATTGAGTCTAGCAGAGACTAGTTAAACACCCTGAGACTAGTAGATATAAGAGTAAAATTAGGATCGGTATTAGACTAAGAAGTTGCACGAATCTATCCGGCCGAAAATAAGATAGCGTGACGAGCAGACTGTGTATCCTATCCGAAATTACTCTATGACTTAACCACATCGGTTATAACTCATCTGGTGCGACCATAAGTCTCGAATAAGACCTTAATAGCTTAGAATTAACCAAATATAGATTAGAGTTTAGACAAAACATTTTCAAAATGTTACACGATAATAATTTAATTGAAATGTCTCTACGACTCAATAGATCAGAGCCGATATTCCGAACAATACTAGAACTACCCGGTATTGGACAAAGACCTCGTACAAGAAACGATATACGACTACGTAGAAATTTACCATTTAGTTTTATGGTTGTACGGGAAAAGCCAACACAAACTTTTATATTTAGAATCTTATTAGCAATGAATTTAGATTTTCATTTGCAAACATAAAATTTTGAAGTAAATCTTCCTGACCATTTAAGGCGCTAAACAAAATTCTTAATGTACAATTGTACGATTGATAATAAAAAATAAAAATTAGTAGCATGACTATAAATAGTTAGTAATAATAAATCATCTTGTTGTTCCAGCTGCATCACCTAAACATAACAGCAATCATAAGCTCACTAATATCATTAAAAAACTAAATCTTTTTATTAAATAATTTTAAACACTTTTGAAACTTAAAAATTCACTTAATTTTAAAAATCAGATCATCAAGGCTTATCCTTGGATCTTTATAAATTTTCTATCTCACTAAATTTAAAATCTGATCATCAAGGTTTATCCTTGGATCAAAAAGAACAATTTTGTTCTCCCCCACCAACTTAGCAAGTGTCTAACGACCTCAAACGTCGATTCACTATCCAACCTTTTCAAAAGACCCAGGACTAATAGAAATTTTTTAATAAAACTAACCATTCAAATTGAGATAAACAGTGAAGAACTTCGGTTATTCATCCTTCACTTGAACCCTCCTTTTACCAGACCCATGATAGATCTTAGACTTATTTAGTTTAAAATAGTATCTAACGAACTGCTTGCGTTCTAATTATACCTGAACCTTGTGGATCGATTTACTATTCTCCAACCCTTGAACACAATCACTACCCCTAGGTAAGATTAACTAAGTTAACACCTTAACTTAGACTAGCCACGAGAAAGTAGAACATCATTCTCCGGAATCGATATACTTTTCTCTCCAAACCTGAACAAAAAGACCCAGGTTGAGCTAACCAAAAAAATCGTAAGGACTAACAGTCTAAGGAAATAGAAATAACTAACAACTTCTTGCATCCCTCATCCTAAACCTTATGTCATTCAAAAATTTAGGAAATAAACAAACAATCGTTTTACACAATTGTGAAATAGATAACCAAAAACACGATCTTGTAATCACTCCTCATACACAAACAGTTGGACACATTAGAACAAAACGACAAACAATAAAAAGAAAAATTATAAACAAACAAAGACAATTCACACGAAAAAGATTTTCAAAAAATAGAAACGCATTTTCTGAATCAGAAGCCAACAGTTTAGACGAACTATACAAATTAAAAGAATCAATAGATAAAAATTGTACCATCCATGATCAATTATATTTTTCCGACTCAGAAACAACTTCAAATTCATCAAAAAGAGGAAAAAGAAGAATAAAAAAGCAATACAAACACAAACAAGTACACCTGTATAATTGGAATCAACCAATTAGACACATTGATAGTTATATATTAACAGTCATCAAACGAAAAAATGAGCCACACTTAAAGTGACGAAAGTCCAGATGAAGAAGCAGTTTTTCCCTTTCTTATAGATTCACTCGATGATAGAGGACAGACACGATTTTGTCAGAACTTACTCGTAAATTTGTTTGAATCAGGAATCAGCCCATGCAAAGCAGAATTCCCAGATGTAAAAATCAAAAGACAAATTATTGAACATTATTTGAAAGACATATGTAACCTAACACAACAATATGGAATCTACCCCATAGAATTCAGTACACCAAATACAGCCCATCGTAAATATGTAATTCAAACAGACGATATTGAATTAGAATTTTCAAAAGTATTCAAAGAATATATCAAAAGCATACAATATCATAATTCACAAAGAGCAAACTTCATATTCACTAACGAAGTTTTTGCAGTAAAATATAGTTATATATCTATATTAGAAAAAAAAGAAAAGTTCAAAGTATATCACCAACCGAAACATCCAAACATACAAAAGTACGAAATGAAATCACAGTATTTTCAACATTTCTTCATATAATTCGCGAAAATTTCACTAAAGAAGATGTTTCACAAAACACTAAACACGATTTACAAAAGATTTTTGCATGGATTATAATTAATTATTTCACCCACAATTTAGATTTAATTTTACAAGCAAGAAAAAATTTCAGAATTCAAAATACCAATGAAGACACTGTTCTTTCAGAACAATCAGATTACATTTGGGACCCTGACTGGTCTCATTCAGCATTTCTAAATATCCCACAAGCTATCTCGAGTCAAGCAATAAGTACAATATCTTTTCACAGAGATTATGTAAAAGTAGTACCATTAACCATTGATGCAACACCATTGAATTATAATATATTTTTACCTGATACACAAAATAACAGTTTAAATTCAACAGTCATACGAAATGAAAACCTCAATGGAACCAGAAATCTTACACAACAAGATATTCAAACACCATCACACTTCATAAATGAAGAAATCGTCCAAACAACAGCAACAACTACACAACAGAGTATTTCACCAATACACCCCAATCTGACAACACCAAGAAATACAAATACATCACTAACACAGGTACCTTACAATCAACCGTAAAACCTTCGGTTGCTCCAAAATATTCACATATGGACTATCAAACGTATAGACCAATGACAATACCGTCAAAAACAAGAAAACCGTTCACAAGAAACACTTTTGCAGAACACAATTATAATTATGCTCACAAACCAAGAACGAACCAACCTCCCCGAAAAAATACACAAAATTTAAATCACGTATGTTCACATTATTGTAATCTCCCAAAAACATCGACCAATTCAGTAAATTTTCCAGATAATCCACAACCTACATAGGATTATAGTGAAAATTACCCATTTTTTAAACAAAATAAAAATAAACAACATACACCATATAATACAAACTTTTTATCATCTGATGAAAATGATTATCATCAACCAGATATTTTTGCACCCTATACTAAAGAATATCGCACACAGAGACCGCGACAATCTCAACCATCTCAAAATATGAAAATTTACCCACAAAACCCAACAGATAAACAAAATCCACAACAAATGCATACACAAAACCCATTTAACACACAATCTTTTCAACCAATACAACCACGAAACCCAATGTTAATGCATTCTTATCAACCAACACAAATGGAAAATTTAATACTGCTTCCCTATTACCTTCAGCAACATGAAATCACAAAAAATCAACTTTCAAATTTTTCACAAATGCCAAATGCCGCAGAATCACTACAGATGACTATGAATCCATACCTCATGGGTGGATCATCAATAACATCGAATAAAGCATTAATGGTATTCACAGGAACAGACCCTGAATATTCTGTAGAAGATTATCTAAATGCAGTAACAGCAAATTTAATTTTAAATATAGGACCCGAACCAATTAATACGCCACTACATCAAAATTGGATACATAGACGCACAGCATTAATACAAACAACCCTAGATGGCGCAGCTCAAAAATGGTTTTCAGTAATACCTATAGAAATAAAATCAGACTGGAAAAGATTCACACAAGAATTTTCAAAAAAGTTTGATTCTGAAAGAAACAAACAACATCAAAGAGTTTTATGCAACGAAATCCGCAGATTACCAAATGAAACAATTAAACAATTAGCAGTACGAATCGAAACACTAAGTTCGAAAAGCATATTCACTTAATACACATGATTACAAAAACACAAAAATGAGAGAAATTTTAATGATGACCTTAACACCTCAATTAAGGAAAATAGCTATAAAAAAGAGAGCATCTCATCCTTCCTCAATTCGAGAAACAGATTTAGATTTTCGAAAATTAGTAGATAAACTAGAACAAGCAGAAATCACAATGAAACTCGAAGAAACAGAAAATCTAAAACTACAATATGTTAATCGAATTGAAACAAATACTACACATTTAAATAACATACAAGAATCAGACACAGACTTGATTGAAAAAATCACTGAAATACTAAATATCTACGAAAAAAATCCAAATTTTAAAAGCAAACCATCCTTCAAAAAATGTTGTAATTATTGTCGACGATACGGACACAGTATTTTCGAATGTAGACAAAAACAATAAGACAATCAGAATAAACCTCAAAAGTACAAAGAACCAAATAAATCATTCTATCAATACATGATAGAAGACCAAAATCTACCAAACAAAAATATATATAGTAATAACAGTTCAGGAAAACCACTTCCGAGCAACTCAAATTACACAAGGAATCAATCACCATATAACTCAAGTTATAGAGGCAGATCACCCGACGGAACGAGGAAATACACGAAATTTCTCACAAAATAGATATAATCGATCGAATAGCCAAAATAACCAAAATAACTATTCACGATCGAATTCCAATACAACAGAAATTGTTTCTGGATCCAGTTCCCAATCAAACCCAAGGAATAGACACTATTCCAACAATCAATCACGAAACTCATCATACAACAGAAATCGAAACTATTCACATAATAGAAAAAAAAGTTATTCAAACAATCGAAATCAGAATTACCCGAACAATCGATCAAGGAATAATTCATATAATAGATCAAACTATCACAGATCAAACGATAATTATCAAAACAGATCACGAAATAATTCTCAAAATTGAAACTCAAGTTACAATAATCGATACAGAAATTATTCCCAGTCACCACACAGGAATAATAACTGTTATCCTGATTATAAACATCGATACAGAAGTAGCACACCAAAACATCAAAGACACATTAATCAAGTGCAAACAAATGAAGAAACAACTTCAGAGCCCCCAGGTATTGATGACACAGGAAGTAACGAACTACAACTAAATCATATAAATTGTGAATCGTCAGATACAGAAAGTGATACAGATAATACCATCTCTGTAAATATGATAACAGTCGAAAACGACTATGAACCTATCATATATGAATCAATTGCTTCTTCACATATATATGAAAATCAATTGGAACTCCTTCACAATTACTATATTGGACCCATTGATACTACACAAACTACACAAGAAGTAAACGGAAATAACACGGTAATTAAACCCGATAAAAAAGACGAAACACAATGCTCAAACACAAAACATATTTATCAAACTATACAAAAAGAACAACCAAGAGAAAAAATTTGGACAATTCCATTTCTCTTAGAAAGCCCAAGAAACAAAGAATTTCAACCACCAGATCTTGAAATTGATTTTTTAATTGACTCAGGAGCAGAATCAAATATAATTAATATTCCCACATGGAATGAACTCAAAACATTGCATCCAAAAATAAAACCTCTTGAAACCTCTAAAAAATTAGCAACAACACAAGGATCAACATTAGTAAATTATGGAAAAATCCAATTATTTCTTCTCCCCACGAGAACAATGGAACAAAACAAAATTTTAAACAAACCATTTAAACAAATATTTCATATTACTGATATTAAACACAATATCATTGGCATACCATTTATATCTAAATATATACCAACAATAAACATCTTAAATAGTAAGATCCATATCAAAGATAAATACACAAAAACAAAAAATACAGCCCTAACATTCTTACAAAGATTGAACAAACAACCACCATTTTTTTTCAAAATTTTACCCCATTTACAATCAACAACGGCAACACCTGAAACCACTATCAGGAAATATATATAATTTTTCAATAAAACAAGTTTACCAGTATAATAAAAGTCAAAATAAACAACAACTTTTTATGTCAGACTTCGAATTTAAACCTATTCACAAATTTTTCAAAATTACGATCTCATTCATAAAATATTCGAAAAACACGAATTCCGACATCATTTCATTACACGTGTATAATAATACACCATATCAAGTAACATTACCCTTAGGAATTGTAGGATTTTGTGAAACAAACGCTACAATTTCACCTATAAATGAAGTAGCCTACCGCGTTAATAATATACTCCAATTATTAGATATTTGCCAATCAACAATTCTTGACGAAGAATTATCCATAAATAATATATTAAGTAATGAAAAAAGAAACACAGATTACTTCACAAAAACACTTTATTTTAAACCAACATTCAACATAACAAGTTACGCAAAAGAACAACAAAAATTTTTAACAATTTTTAATTTTGAACATTCACAAATTACACAAATTGAATTTGATAAATTAACAAAATAACTGCTAAAATATTCAACAGTCTACGCAACATCAAAATTTGACGTTGGAAAAATTAGTTCATCACTACACCTCCCGTTAAAACCCGGCGCAGTTTTCAAAAAGCAAAGAGCCAGTAAAGTACCAATTCACTTACATAACAAGGTAAACAGATTACTTGACATTTTAGAACAATACGAAATTATCTCACCAGTAAATAAGGAAGAACAACCAAAAGGTAACATCTTTATCAACCCTGTTATCATTCTAGCAAAAGGTGAATCACTAAAAATAGTTTAAAACGCTAGATACCTCAATTCACTAATTGACGAATCAAAATGCAATTGGCCTATTGAACCCATACAAGTTATCTTAACAAAGATAAATGGTCAATATTTCACAACCGCAGATATGAATAGTGCTTATAATCAAATGCCACTAGATGAAAAATCACGACGTTTAACACAATTTGTTATTGAAAATCAACAATATGAATTCAATCGCTTATTCTTTGGAATATCCATAGGACCAGCAGCTTTTTCAGCTTTTATGAGTAAAATTTTTAGACCACTAATACTCAAGAAAAATGCAATCACTTACTTAGATGATGTTTTCATGCAATCACAAAATAAAGAAGAAATGTTTACAGTTTTAGAGCAGTATCATAAAATACTTCAGAACGAAAATCTGAAGGCAGCTCCCGATAAATCACACTTCTTTCTGACACGCGTTAAATTTTTAGGACATAATATAGAACGAGAAACTATCACTCCATTAAAGTCACGCATTGATGCCATTCAAAAATTTCAGCCACCTACAAATAAAAAGAAAATCCAAGAATTCCTTGGAATGTTAAATTTCTTAAGTAAATATGTTTACAAAATGCAATTATACTTAAGACCCTTCTATAATATCCTCAGACAACAAAATAATTTTGAGTGGACCACTGAACATCAAACACGATTTGACGAAATTAAAAAACTTTTAACTGAGCAAATTTCAAATACAATTCCAGATCCAAATCAACCATTCGATGCAATGTGCGATGCTTCAAATTTTGGCATCGGCGCAGCATTGCTACAATCACATAGTGGAACAAATAAAATGAACCTTAAATCAGCAAATTCCCGACTATTCACTCAAGCAGAGCTACGACTCTCAACTTTAATGCGAGAATGTACAGCGATAATTTATACACTTACAGGTATCACAAACCAATTATATTTCTCTTTACACAAAAGTCAAATCCAAATTATAGAGTTTATAGATTTCAACTAATTCTAATGAAATTTCCAAATCTACATATAGTTTGGACAGCAGGAAAAAACCTTGCGTTACCGGATACATTAAGTCGAAATATGCCACCTGAGTTACTCACAAGAAAAACTACAGTTGAAATACCACAAAATATTAAACTTTATCTTGCAAAAGATGAAACATCACCCCGACTAGAATGCAAATATGCAGTAAAAACTGACATTGATCAATCACAAATAAACAATCTACAGCATTTTCTACTCTACTCAGATTGCCAGAATAATCACTATGAAGTTGATTTACTAGGCACATCAACTTTTAAACCAATTCCATACTCACAATGGATAAAAAATAACACTCAATAAAAAAGAATAAAACAACATTCGCATAAAAAAGACCTTTTTCCATAAATCGAAAAAGAAAATTTAACCGATAAAATAAATTTATCAGGACCGCAAACAAATGATTCAAAATACGCAATAAATCCAGTTTTTGACCTCCATGACCCACTTGACACAATTCCCCTATCAAAACTAGAAATTGACAATATTTTTCTCCCCCCCCCCCCAACAGATAAAATTACACTTGAACTTTTAAAACAATATCAAAATCTCGACCCAGTAATTAGACAACTAAAATCATGGCACAAATACAAAACTAAGCCCGTAAAAACAGATACCACAACTTTAAGAAATAAAACACTCCTCCGATATTTCCGAAAATTTAATAACACAACAATTAATGAAAATACAGTTCTTTTAGAATATCATTTAAACGATTCAAAAGTTCCCTGTCTTCCTTTAAGTATGATATTAATAGTTTTTAACATCTCACATTTACAAAATACTAAAAGACACTCCGGATCAGAAAAAACATACTCAAACTTTACACAAAGTTTTTATTTCCCAAATGCACCAATTTGGATAAAAGTATTACGCAATGATTGTATAATATGTCAATTAAATAAGCCTTATCCAAATCAAAAACAAATAGTACAAAAACAAGATTTTAAAGGACAAAGTTTATATTTTATCCATCGCATTTCATTCGTTACAAAAGGACCAAGTTCACCATCCTCTGAAGGAAACTCCTACATTATGGTCATTGTTGACGCATTTACACATTATGTAGCACTCAACATAGTACCACATTGTAATGCTTATTATGCTTACACGACGCTTTATGAACATTGGATAGCTAAATTCGGATTACCTGAAATCTTAGTTACAGACAACGGTACAGAATTCATAAATAATGAAATCATCTCACTATGCCATTTATATAACATCAAACATAAACCACGTACATCTCATGCACCTGGGGCAAACGGTTTAGTCGAAGGTATGAACCGTTCACTACAAGAATATCTCCGATGTATCATAAATGGAAATGATACAAAATACACAGAATGGTCAGCAGGTGTAAAACTATTTCCCCTAGCATACAATTCACAAATCTCTACAACTTTAGGAATTCACCATACGAAATGGTTTTTAATCAAAAGCCACGTAAACCAATCATATTAACAGCAAATTCTCATAAAAATGCACAAGGTTATTGCCAACCAAATAAAGACTCAATTTGTTATAACCTACCTTTACACACACATGATGAAGATCAATTTCATCACCCACAAGTTCTTAAATTAGCCTCCGGCACACACACCGAATGGATTTTAAAAAGAGATAAAAAACACAATGAAATTTACCAAAAAGTAACAAAGCAATTGTTACAAAGGCAAAACATTAACGACCAAATTAATTCACGCTTTACACCAGCCACAGATTTAAAAATTGGGACATTTGTCGTAGTACCTAACTTTAATACACAAAAAGGAATCTCTAAAAAATTACAACCCCTTCGAAAAGGACTATACCAAATAATTGCCAAACCCACTGACGTAACGTATAATCTCACAGATTCAAATAAAACAGAAATTGTTCAACATCGTAACCATCTATTGCCCTACTACCCAAAAGAATACGCACTACGCGAATTAACTCAATTATATTCTTTCACAGGTTTAAAAGTTATTCAAAATCATCCACATACAGAAAAAGAAATAGATAAACAAGACAACGTTCATCATGAAAATCAAAATCAAAAACAAACCAAAGCTAAAAACAATCAAAAAATATCAGACCCAAAAATACCTCAAAAAGAAAGAAAAAACAGGAAAATGATACAATAAATTTTACCGCAAGAACAAGTAGAAAAATCAGAACATAGAGAATCATCACGACTTAGAAATCAACCACGTAAAAACTACAAAACATTCATTCCACAATCTAAAATACTAAAGAAAGTTGAATTTCAAAAATAACTTTGATTTTAAAAATTAATAATTTTTGCACCTCTGGATCATTTTGAACTTTCATTTTTCAAAATAACATGCTGACAAATACACAATAATTCTAGTTCAGATTCAGCCAATATAATTCACTTAAATCCGTCTCCTTCTATGTCTCTAACACCAACCTATTAGCCGAAAGATATTAAACTGGAATACATTCGTAGCACCCCCACCATTATTTGGACAACATCAAGATAGTAACCGACTCCACAGTTGGGCACTCAACAGACTACAATATAGACAAGATATCCACGAAGATATTCGTGAACACAATATTCAAATACTTCAACAAAATAGTCTCCAATTGAAATTCGAAATCACGATCAAACTTAACAATATTGTTCAACATCCCTACCCATTAAATCCACCAAATATAACAGCTCAATCGCTACCACCACCATTTATAACAACTGAAGTAATATATAAATACGATAGATATACCAAAAACACAATTGGTTACATCACATTTTATAACCCATACTCAGGATTATTATACACATGTATATTCTAAAAATATTAACATTTCAACACATCTTTTTTCTAATATTTTCAGACCAAAACACAAATCCTTCTCCTCGCACAGGACCCCAGGATTTATTAGTAACACACTACGATTGTGAAGAAAACGAACAAAAAACACTACACAAATATGCAATAAATCAAGTATCACAATGCGAAACAGAACCACAAGCTGTAGAAACTACAAATGTGATAGCAACATTGTATTCAAAAGCCCGAGCAACAACAGTCACAGGATATAAATTTACAGCAACATTTTCTGAAAAGAAAGTACACTGTTCACAAGTTTCCAATGGAAATAAGAACCGACTTGATCACGAATCATTCTATCAAAGTAATATAGAACGACTTTTACATCTAAATCCCGATGATTGTAAAAACGAACTACTCAGACTAAACATCACAAGAAATAGAAACACAGACAGGAAAATAGTAAATTTCCAAGTCTTTGCCAATTCTGTACACCAAGCACAACTTAAAAGATATCAAGGACATATAAAACTAGACGAAAAATACCCATACAACGGCGCACACGGAAAATTAACTTATGACAATCACGATAAACACTGGATTCCACACATTGGAATAAATGACCCCTCAAACTGCAAAGCAGACACAAAAAATAAAGGATATCAAAAAATAATGTTTTTCGATTGGAAAATACAACTCGAAAAAGTACAACTCACACGAGATTTATCTGATAACACAATGATCTATCAAGGAATTAGATTACCTTGCAAAAATGATCAAGGTTATTGTGACCCTACAACACGGACACAAGCGACAATTGTTTGGTTTCCCGAAGATACATGCACAACATTCCAAGTAGCAAAAATACACGCTCGAATGATAAAATTTCATGAAAAATATTTTATAGAATCAATTCCATACGAACAAGTAAATCCATCCCGAAAACAAAGTAATGATTTCAAAAATATTCATGATATAGAAAATAAATTAACACGTTTCCGAATATATCAAGAAACAGAAATTGCATGCAAATACAGAAATCCACTTTATAAGACACAATATTCTGAAATACTTGTCGAATACGAAAAAGGTTTCGACATGACCACTGGAAAAATAAAATTTGACCCTTATGCCACAAGTCACCCTATAAATGAAGGAACATCATACATCCCAGTTAAATTTCAAAAAAGCACAGGTCAACCTGGTGGAAAACTAAAGCCACATGACAGTAAAAGCACACGTTTACAAGAACTATCACTAATGAATAACACCTATTTCGATAATATTCATTACGATATCCACTTGGATATGAAATTAGACTACACATTTAGTCGATTTTTTTAAGAAATGTCACTCTCCGAATTAGAAAAACTTCACCAATTATGCGAATTGGAAAGAACACAAATCCTACAATCACTCGCACTAGCAGTACTAAAAATACCCTACGCAGGATACTTATTATCAGGAAATAGATCAAATTTTCTAGACCACGAAGGAAATATTTTATGGTTTTATACTTGTACCAAAAAAGTATCACCACTATATGTTTTTGAAGACAAAGGTTGTTATAAAAGAATCCCTATATTCTATAAAAATAAAGTACACACTTTCAACACACTTTCAAGACGAACATATTCAAGACACACTTTCAAGACGACACACTTGTCGACACACTTTCAAGACGAACATATTTTTGGGATACCGCAGTCCCATGTGGATCAGAAAATAGCCACACCATACCCTACGTTAATGCAATCACTCAAAAAATTTTCACCCGAAAGCATCAGAGCTATTGCTCGTAATCCAAATATTGATTTACAATCAATTGGAATATATTCTAAATCAGATATCTAACATCACATTAGAACACAACAATTTCAAGAATTATTAACACAAATGGACACAATACAAAGACAGTCAATTGATCAAAATTTCAGAAACTTTGCCGAAACCGCAGGATTTGCAGATATTTATACACAAGACTATAGCGGATATTTTAAAGACATTAAAGACTACATATATTTAAACGGTGAAAAATACAGACCACAAGATATTTCACCTATAAATATTTTCAGTTTTGTCACCCTAAAAAACAAAATTCTAGCTTTTCTAGGATGGCCCTATTACATCTTAGAAAAATTAACTTTCTTATACGCCATGTTTAATTTTATAGGATTTCTTTTCTCACTCTTAAAAGAAATCTATAACACATGCGCTATACACACACAAGTAAACAGACAAGCAAGTGTAGCACGTATACTGTTTGCAGGATTTTTTAGAATTTTTTCATCATCAATAAACAAAATACTTCTAGATGCACAAAAAAAAAGAATATAACACGAAAATATCCACAAGACAAAACACTTACGACGAAGAACACAATGATATAGAGATAACACCTACCGCACCACAGTTGCCACCCCTACCACAAAATCATTCATTATCGTTAGTTCCCCGTAATTTCCGAAACCTATCAATCACAAATAATCCAAATGCTAGACCAAATATAGCTCAAAGCCCCATCCAACATATAATGACACATCATTCACAAAATGATAATACATCCGAACAAATTATAGAACAATCCCACACCACCACTTTTCAGTCTCAACATAATCATTTTTTTAGCCCACGATGAGCCGACAAATTGGATCCCTCCATCGCTCAAATTCCCACCCAGCCAACTTCCAAACTCAAATCCCAATAATCCCACTTTTTGCTTTCCCACCACCCGATTTTCCGATTATTAATATATCATCAAGCACGAATTCTGATACTAACTCAGATATTTCAGTTTTATACACTATCTCACAGTCTAATACTCTTAATGTAGAAACTCCTGACGAATTTGCAGACTCCGAACCATCTCCCTCAAATTATACTCAGACCAACTCCTCAGTTTTTTCAAAACCCCCTTTTCAACCAATCCCATCAAATCATCCACTCCCATCCGTTTCCACTCCTTCTTATGCTTCGCAAGTGACCCCAACCTATTCTCCACTTCATTCCGACAGATCATATAATAATTCCCCAGATACCCCCCAAATTTCCCAGGAATTTGATAATTTTATTACCCTACAACAACAGTTAATACACCCTAACACCCTCACAATACATCAACTATCATCCACAATAACATCCTCAAATCCACCTACTCCTACACCCTCTTCAGCTTACACTCCATCATTCACACAATCATCCTCATCCACCGAAACACCTAGAAGCACTCACCGAGCTGATCGCACTTTTAAACGAAAATTCCCAAATCACCCATTCCCGACCAAACCCGGAACAGCCCGCGAATATATTAATCACCCGCAACATACAAACACGAAAAATTTTCTTGCAATAACCTTACCCTCATTTCCACAATATACATTAAACACACCTAACGATACTAATGACACACGCAATTTTGTAGACGAACATGTTTTAATGCCAACACTTCATTTGACAGCTTATTATCATTTTACTAACCCCCTTTGCCTGCCACTAACTAATACTCATGACAGCATAGAAAAAAACAAAGACATGTTTTATAGACTCACTACAACACTAACACCTCGACAATTTATTTACGTTGGATATAAAAAGTTACTAAAAACATTCACTGCACCCCGAGCTAACGAATTTGCAATAGAATATTACGACCATAATATCATCCGACCTAATCAAGACCAATTTTTAGATGAAGACCGCTTCGCAAACCCGCTACTAACAGAAAAATTTTTCATCAAAACATCATACATATTCACACTTAATATTTTTCATCCAACGTTATTTCAGAATCACTAGCTGATATCCAAGCATATGAAAGCTTCTATGACAAATTTCAGTTATTTTCACTAACCTTTCACTTTCTTTCACCACAGGAACGCGATTTGCACTCCCACGATATTATGTTACGCACTAAACAAACCCACACATATACATACTATCGTTTTATACAAAATCATTTTGATTTGCATACCCCTTCAAGACAACCTCACCATCGTTTTCAGTTTCTCAACTCAAAGTACACCATTTTTCCTTAAATTTACATATTGCATCAAAGATACTAACCTCCACGGCATCCTCCGCAAATATGACCCAGTTACCCAAATGTATATATTCTGTCCCATCACGAAAATCTTCAATGCCGAAGAATCCAGACCCTTCCTTATCCCGCATGAAGTTATCCAGCCTATTGAAATACCAAAATTAGAATTCCTTCAAAATACTAAATATAATCATAAAATATATAACCTCAGTCAAAACACACCTTACGAGTTTGCAGTAGGCACCGAAGAACTCAAAACCATTAAAGCACTTCAATTGCTTTGGCCACTGCTACAAACTAAAAACATCATACGCATACTAGCCAAATTACTAACAACATCAGATATGATACTCGACATCTTCCCCCACGGTTTTTTCCCAGATGATTGACAGTTAAGTATAATTTAAAATACTCTTCACTAATAAATTTAAATTAGTACTAACCATTTTCTATCAAGGTTTGATTCATATTTCTAGCCTTCACACCACAATCATCTACAAAACAGAAAAGAAAAATAGAAATAAAAACTTGTTAAACTCTCTTAAAATTCATTAATGTCTTGCACTAAATAATGTAATAAAAATCATACCAAATGTAGTAACTTTATCTATAAATTATTTCCCCATGAAGCAGTAAACTTAATTACGATGAAAATTTTTAATTTTAAAATTCCCCCAAAACGCAGTAAACTTCAAATTCTACGCAATAAATTAATAAAATGAGAAAGCAGTACTAAACTTTTCAATATTTTTATTTCACTCGCACAAGAATTCTATCCAAACTCGCACAGCTCGCCCACGAAGAATTGTTTAAATAATGATTTTAAGTTTCAAGCTTTCACTCTCAACAACTCTAACACACGATAACAAGTTTCAAACTTTCCTTTAACTCGGTTGGAAAGGAATTATATACTAAACCAAACTAACCAACGCAGCTTACTAAACAACACAAATCATAAAATAACAGCATGACTAAGAAAAGAAAACCAACGGCACCCAAACTGGATTAACCCAGTTTAAAACTGGATAATTTATTCTTTTGAAGACTATTATAAAGTCTAAGAAAGAAATAATAAAACACAAAAAAGTCGCAAGACAAACCCATACCAAAAACAATTTGATTTTTGAAAAAAGGACACAACCAAAGTAACATAAGAAAGACCAACATAAACCCAACATAAAACGTTATCACATAACAGGACCTCTAAAAGAAACAGCATGAAATCAAACTCCCACTCCTGGCCTAACCCACCAGAGAGGACGTCCTGAGCATGCTCTATAGCCGGCCTAACCCACCGCGCTACATCCACGCTTTGTGACCACACTCCTATTTTTAATAAGAGGTACTCAAGGGTGAGTAACTCTTCAAAATAACCAAACTAAAACAAAACGCTTTTGTGAAAACGACTAACTAAAATCATGATTAAAAAATTGAATTAACATAATTTTATAAAATGTAAATCATACTTTGCAGTATATAGATCAATACACAACAACAAAGACGAATATTCAAAGACTAGATGATCCCATCACACTCGAACAAAAGAATGGCTAAGCACAAACAGACATGCCATCCACAATCACAACTCAAAGGATTTAGAGTACGACTTGACTTCGCAGAAAAGGACTTCATTGAACTAGACCAATGACCACCTCGATGTTCAAGTATACGTACAGATCCGAGTTACAAGGCATCCCTTGCACACACGATCTTCACGCCATTCCCAGACGAGGTTGCACACAAAACAAGTTCTCTACATAATACAGAAAAACCTGTCATAGCAAACTATTTTGAAATCGGATTGATTTCATTGGGGATCACATCCATAATTCCAGCGTCCTGGAACGTTCTTCTCCAAGAGGAACCGGACAAGAAAATGATGTTCGCCAAATACCAACGTTCATCATCCATCCTTCAAATTGCAGAAAGATAGTTCTAAAAAACTCTGTAAACCCCGGATGGCTGGAACCTGATCTAAACTACATTTTATAATTGGATAAATTGGATATTTTACCACTGTAAAATATTTAATATTAACCAATCATAAACCATCTAACTAACAACCCACTTATTTGTAAGTGCTGAAATTACTTGTAATTTCAGCACCAGAGAGATTTGAAGTTAACTTAGAAATTAGTTGCCTCTCTAAGAGAACTTCAGCAGTTGCAATAAGCCAGTATACTCTAGATCTATTGAGCCTAGCAGACACTAGTTAAACACCCTGAGACTAGTAGATATAAGAGTAAGATTAGGATCGGTATTAGACTAAGAAGTTGCACGAATCTATCCGGCCGAAAATAAGATAGCGTGACGAGCAGACGGTGTACCCTATCCGAAATTACTCTATGAGTTAACCACATCGGTTATAACTCACAGTACCAGTTTGCTAAGGGGTTTAATCGGACATCTTTTGTGGCCCGTTATCAAATCTTTCTTGTGAAATAACAAATGCCACAGTTGGAACTGTACTTGCAGCTAATAAGGTGGTGCGCCATGTGTTAGGAGGACCACCGATTCAGCTGATGTTCCCAAGTTATTGAATTGGTCTCAGATTTCTTTAGCGGCCACCTTGTCTTTATTATGGAACAGTCCTCGGTCATTTGTGGCCTAGTGAACTGGAAGTCAGGCAATTTGAGAAGAGATGCTCGATCGACCCTAGCCGATGAAAAGTTTGCGATGATTGATGGTATAAATGGAGCAATTTCTTGCAGAAATCTTATCAGTGAAGTGACTGGAATCTGCCAAAAATCAACAGCTTGACGTGTAATGGATAGGTAGTCGAATCGATTTATTGCCGCAATCTGACGATAAACGATTACTAGTGGATATCGCGTTCATACGTAGTTTGGTCTGCGAAAAAGTGATCAGTATTTTTTCGTGGATTAAAACAGAATTCGTTCGAAATTAACAGGATTAAAAAGCGCAGCACTTCAACGGCCGTTTTAAGTAGCGT
Source organism: Symsagittifera roscoffensis (assembly GCF_963678635.1). Taxonomy (NCBI): domain Eukaryota; kingdom Metazoa; phylum Xenacoelomorpha; order Acoela; family Convolutidae; genus Symsagittifera; species Symsagittifera roscoffensis. The sequence goes on along the minus strand of NC_087067.1, from coordinate 37,666,775 downwards.
TTTGGGCTCCAGCGACCTAAAAAGTGTGTTATGACAGGTCTAGAGTGTTCATAGTCTGTCTACAACTCCTACAATGACATATGCTATAATTTGTTGTTTAGATGCTCGGGAAAAACACATGCACTTTATGGCGGAAATTAAGGTCCGAGATGAAAATTTTAATTGTGTATGTTATTTTACTGAGCGTACTGACTGATAATTCACGCGTCGAGTGGAATGAACTCTTGAATAGTATTCATGCAATCGAATAGCATATGTTTTGATTTATAAAGCGTTGTGGTTTATAATTAATGTAATTCAAAACATACTGATGTCGCAAGAAAAAAACTGAAGGTAGAATGTTTCATTTGCTGTGCTTTGGTAAGTCTGTCGATTTGATTTGCTCTCTATGACACAAATAATTTGAAAAGAACGAGTGTAAAAGCTAACACTTGTTTCCATTATAATGGTGTGTTATTTCAACATTTATTTTGTATTTCATGTGGAGTTTATGAATTAACTTGTTTTTTAACACAAATTTTCACAAGTAAACGCAAAACAAAAAACCGAATAAAAGGGTGGATACAAAACTCTACTTAACTTATAATTCCTAAGCTGCCATTTCAGCGGATTTTAATACATTTTACCCAGAAGTATTCAAGAGAAATGAAGTTCGCTGTTCGAGCAATGATAGCACTTCAAGACTCCACTGTGTAATAGTTCAGTATTTCCAAACTCTCGCAATCTTTGATTGGCTTTGAACGAATCACTCTAACGCCCAAAGACATGCTCGTGATGGGCACTATAATGAAATGCGCGGATGTTCATTGTCCATTTATTAAAACAACGGATGTCCAAGTAAAAAAAATATGATTCCACCTTGAAATTTTAATACAAGATATTTAATTTTGAAAGTTGACATGTGGTCGACAAAATTTCTTGCTGCTTTACAATGTAACAAGAAACCGTAAGTCTTTGTTTTTAAGGCGTGTAATTAGAAGGCATCAGATTTAATCTAAGTGCCAACATTTCCCATAAACAAAAGAGACAGTTTTAAATCAAATTCGTAGGAAAATGGAGGGTCTAAACTAGTCCCTCATAACCTTTTAATTCAAATAAAAAGTTATACAAAAACTTTTTAATTGCGATAGATAAATTGACCCAAATTTTGGCATTTTAAAAAATAAATAGCTGAGTTTTAAGTCCAATGCTGTCTAAGAGCCTAACAAATTTTTTACTTCTTTCAAATGTAAAGTGAAACCTATATGAAGGCTTAGTTTAGCTCCTTAGCTTTTGAACGAATACTTTAGTTCCAAAATTTTAAACGGCTTCTGTTTATGGGGACGTTTTGGCATCAAGATAAACTCTCTAGCGCTCTCTAATTAAATTGGCTAAATGACGCCTTGAAAACAAAATTTTAGTTTTTCTCAGATTATCTTGTAGTAAGAAATTTTATCCATCATATGTCAAAGTTTCAATCGTGCATCTCCCAAGTAAATGGAGAGAAACCGGCAAAAACGTGAACAATTATTGATTCTTTTCATCGCTTGAAAACTGAAAATTGCAATTTTTGTGTCTCGTGACTGTAGAAAAACAGAGTTTTGAATAGTTGTTTTGTTCGTTTCATAATGAAAATGCTATGGAAAATGAAGACACAGTGATAAAAATGATTCGTTGGAAAAAAAAATTGAAAAAAAATAAAAAGATTCTCTTTTATATTTGTTAAGCGAATTTTATTTGACACCTCTTAATTTTGTGTCGATTGGACAACAATTAAATTTTCATCAGCTGATTCGTTCGCAATTATTTAAGTATAACACCCACCAACAGGTTTCGGCTTGGTGAAACAAGAAAGATCTTGATTTTATTCAAAAGAAAAAAGGTTTGAGAATAATAGATTTAGATAGTTATACATCTAAATCAAGCAATTGAATCTTCAAAAGAACTGCTTATTTATGATGCAAGAGTTGAGGCTTATCCTTGATTTGAAAGCTGACCATCAAAAAGCATCAGTTTATGCATACAAAAAATCTTTTGAGAATGGTTTTCAATTTCCTGCGTTGTACCCAAGGGTTTAATGCCTGGTCCTTTTCTATTCTTTATTTTTTTAACATTGAACATGGAGGTTTTGTGGGCGAATTAGCTCAAGAAGTATCGGTTTATAAGAGATCACAGAAGAGCTTCAACGATACAACAACAACATCATTCACGTCAATAATATCGACACTTTCAATTGCTTTCGATACCTATTATGCGATACTTTTTTTTCGAAATGTTACATCACTTCAACCGACATCTTATTTGTTGCAAAAATCGGATCAAAAAGATCAACACCAAAAATTTTTACACTTTACGAGATACGTTATTTGAAAAACTATATGTGTTCAATATTGAGTATAACAAAAAAGAAACTTTAAAAAAAAGTCGCCATTTTTTACTTTTAACCAATTTGCGTACGGAGTGAAGAGTTAAAGCCGACAGGAACAATAACCTGGATGGGGAACTATGAATCAATTTGGTGTCAGTCGCGTCCAGTGTGATCGATAAACCCATATTTTTGCGTGACAAAGATCCACAATCACTCATCTTTAACTTTGTGGCAAACTTGGAGTTGTTGGCGAAGCAAGGATGCGATCCAAATTTCTTGAAATTGAAAATAACATCAAAAAAGGGACTACATACGACTTTCAGTATCATTAACGAGCGAGACAGTTTCAAAAAAAATGAAGCAAGAGAATGCGAAGACGAATATATCGAGGATGAGGAAAAAACAGACGCATCCACTCACCTTCTCAGGGTTGAAAATAATCAAATGATCGATTTGATGCTACATCTAGAGAGATACGCCAATATTCTAGCAATATTTGGACTCAACAGTGGCCGGCATGATATAAACTTCATTTAATTATATCTCATTCCCTACCTAATCAACGAAAAGGAAATTGAACCATTAGTAATCAAGAAAGCCAACGACTTTGTTTCGTTCAAACTTGGAGATATCTAGCTTCGCGACATTATGAAAATTTTAGATGGAGCTACTACATTAGATTCTTTTCATAAAGCGTACAAAGCCAGTGAGATGAAAGGGTATTTTCCATACAAGTGTTTTGATGCTCCCAACAAACTCGATGACCAACAACTACCGTCGTATTATGTTTTTTACAGTAAACTGGAAAACAGCAACCCTCACGATAAACAGCTTGACGGTTATCAAAAACTTCTCAGACCTGGGTTAACTGAAGAGCAAGCAATTAAAAAACTGGGGTTTTGAAACTAAACTTCCTACGAGACTGGAAAACGACAACTACCTGAAATCTATCTAGGAACAGAAAAAGTTGTCATCATTTTGCAATTTTTTACAGAGGTATAACAACAAGGATGTTGTTCCTACCCTTTAAACTACTAAAAAAGTTATTGAATCTTATCACGATAAGAGTTACATAAGTTGAATCTCGGTTGCAAACTACCGAATTTAGCAAATCTTTGTCTACACAAGTCAACCGACTATAAATTTTAACCCAATTAAAGTGATAGTCACTTACTTGAAAAAATACCGGAAGCTATGACCGGTGGTACTTCACTTATTTTCACAAGGAAAGCAGTAGCAAGTAAGACGTTTAATTAAAATCAAACAATCTGTGTAAATCAATCATTGTGATTGATGCCAGTTAATTATATCGTTAATAATTGTGCCAGGATTTGCACATTGGCCTATAAACGAGATGAGACTACAATGAAGAAACGCAAAAGTTCAATGCAAAGCAAAAGTTTGTACGTTTGAAAATATGTTCAAGTCAAATTTTCAAGCAACCCAAGTTGAATTTAAAATTGGAAGCTTCTAGACAACAGGAACTCAGAAAAAATTGATTGCTTCAGTGTTGATGATTATTGCAACCTTTGTAGTAGTGTTTTTGAAGCAATGGGTTGTGATTTCCATTTTTGTCTTGTCATGAAGTTATACCTTGTCTTACTGATGATGATATCAAACGAGGAACCAAGAAAAGAGAATTGGCCTAGCTGACTAGCTTCAAAAAGATTACAGTCGAGAAAAAGGATACTCCATAGAATAAGTGTGGGAGTGTAGTTGGTGGGATCCATTTAAAAACCGCGTTGACGTGAAAAGCACGAGATAACTTCTTTTTCCTTCAATTTTTCCGAATGAATTAAAAGTAGAATTCTCAATTTTTCACCAGTTTTCAAAAAATCGCTGTTAGCAGAAATGATATTTAGGAATATATGAAGACGTTTGACTAAACAAACGGCACATTTATTAAATCACTTTTCAACTCTCACTTGGATCTTAGAGTACAGTGTGAAGAAGTTCATCGATTTGTACAAAACACAGCGCGTAATGTTTTCAACAGTTTCGTACAGTCTGTTGTTGATGCTAGGCGATCCGGTGATAAAATCCATTGTCTGGTGTGGTAGCCGAAACAATAAAACTGCTAGGAAATACTTCCTGTGGATGTCAATTAATGGACAGATCAAAACATACAATGACAAAATATCATACAGGAGACGAAAAAACCCATAAAGCTATCAAAAACCAATTCTTCGAGAGACTCTATTTTGTAGCTAATGACTTGTATGAAGACGAGCTTGTTATGTTTACTTTTAAACAAGGCGAACCAATTAAAGTAGATTTCGTCGTACTACACTGTTCAAACTTGAGAAAGTTGGAGCTGTATTACAACTTTTTCGATGAATTTTGCGATGTCAACAAATTTGAAGAACTCGAAATGGATACTGGTTCTCTCTTTTTGGCTTCGGCAGAGGTAAATTGATATGAAAATATCATCCTCAGCAAGCGAGCAGAGTGGATTGGAAAGCGAAACAAGGACTTTCGAGACGATTTAGAGCATATTAGAAAATCAATTTGTTCGTCCGTATTTGCTGCTCCAAACACAAAAACCTGATAAGAGAGAGCCAGAAAGAGGACTTCAGATGGACCAAAATGTTGTGGCTATGTAGTAAAATTTTTGCCGTTACGATAGTAAAAATCAAAAGTTTTAGTATTGCAGCAAGGGAATGAACAAACGCACATTAAAATGCTCTGGAGATGGTCCGATGGCAAGGTATAGACAAGTATTGGATGAAGTAGTCAATTTAAAGTCAACTAATAGAGGACTTAAAACGCATGCATTTGCAACTTTTGAACCAACTAAAAAAGGACTGAGCTATGTTTACCCTAAACAGGATGTTGAATGTGATGGAATGCATACTAACGCTCTAAATTTGTAAGAGATATTGTAGTAAAGTTATAAAGATGTAGTAAATTGAAACATTTTCTCTGTATATAATTATTTTTTTAACCATTCATTTTAAGCGCTACGCTCGAGTAAACAACTATTATTTCCAATAATCCAGAGAGTTCTTAGAATCCTAAACACTGCAGAATCGGCAAAATCGGGCGCCAATAACTATGAAACTTACCATCTGAAACTTATAATATATCTTATTACATTGGTAAAGCTATTCCCTATCCTAATATTTTGAGTTTCTATTACTAATCCTAATACAGAGAAATCTATAAACTATCCTATTACATGGGTACTTCGGGCGCCAAATTTTTTTGAAAATTACCATCTTAAACTCTGAACCTATAACATATCTTAATACATTGGGAAACCTATTCCCTATCTTAATACAAAGGCGGGAGACTGGAAGGCCATAGTCTAGCTGAATACATGGAGGTCTTCCGCACCCGAATTTATACTACTACAGTTACAACTTACTCATTTACAAATATCATAGACTGGGAAGATGCCATCAGGCTGCTAGAGTCTGTTTTATGGCGCCTCGAGTTAGAAAAAAAATAGCCTGTTTTGCAATTGCAGTTTTTTTTGTTCTGCTATTTTATAGATAATGATCGAGACCGTTAGAAACCAAGCAATTAACAACATGCTCATTCTATTTAATTAAATGATATCTCTGATATCTAGAATTTTAAAAAAGTCTTTTGGTTTGCGCAAGTTACTGATTTCTGATAGGATAAAAAAAATTTTGTTCAGTTCCCCATAAAATGGACTTTGGAGTTGTAATAATAGTCTCAGATCAGTTTTGCAGTGTCAAAAATTAGACATTGCACTGAATTTTAAGAGAAATCTCATAGTCGATACAAGTTTTATAAAATTCGAATACCGTTAAATTATATTTTCTTTAATTTACATCCAATTTGGTCCGCTCATTGGTCATAGACAATGATGAGCTTTTTATAAATGGCATTAGAGAACTTGGTATCATCTGTCGCTACATGTAATCGTTTCGTTCCAAAAATCGAAAGAGAGCAGCTAATAATGTATAAGGGAAGAATATTTGAGATTTATAACATAGCCAATCGAAGATTGGAAAAGAGTAATGAACGCAAGATAACATAGAAAAACGCTGACCTAAAGGAAAAAGTCTCAACTTTTGAATTTCGAAGAAAAAAATGGATACCCTTACTAGAATGATTTATGATTGTCTTTTTTTGGATAACATTAACCCAACTTGAGAAAACTGGATCAACAGATAAAGTTTTTACTCCGCAGGAAATCTAGAAATGAAATTCCAGTTTCTAAACTAGAAATCATTCACTAATTTTTGCACGATTTCTACGTACGTATTTGAATAGTGCTGTTTACGTCACTTTCAGCAGATGAATTTCAATTCAACTCAAAAAGTGCATATACCTTATGTGTATGCACATCTGTAGTTAATAGAGACTTTTATTCACATTTTAAGACTTCCTGAAAAAAAATCAGCAAGAACCATATAAGGGTCATCACTACGTGCATTACTCTTTAAAATTAGAATGTTAAAACTTCAATTCTTTTTAGCCTTTTTATTATTTTCCGTTATGTTCTGTATTGTTTTGCGCGTTTTAAATCTCAATTTTACCAATAGTTCTCAATTTAAACTTCATTTGACTTGAATGCTTTTTCTTATAAAATGCTGATCACTTGTCTTAGGTCATAGCTTATAAAGATTAAACCATTCATATTATACAAATATAAAACAATTTACACTTCAATCAATCGGAATGTATATCTTCTGTCTTGATTCACATTTTTATTTGATTTCCAGGATCTTTTCTTGAAAACTAAATTGCAATCACAGTTGAAATTCTCGCGCTTTGATTATCACTAGCTCAGATATGTTCGAAAGTTGATGAAGGTTGAAGATGTTTTCATTACTTTCCGCCGCCACCGCCGTTGTACTTATCGGACCATTTATCCTGTTTTGGGCCCTGTTTGATCACAGAGCAAGCGGCACATACAAGCAGAGTCAAAAACAACACTAGAACCAACAGGAATAGAAGCACTGCTACGAATAGTATAGTGATGAACTTTTTCAGAATGGGGTAACTCCCGTCATCATTTGGGTTTTTTTTGCAAGTGCTGAAAAATTTTTTCTGATCATTTATCAAACCGTCCCAATCCTGTTGTGACATTTGATTTTTGATTTCATCTACATCTATGTGTTCGAAGAGGTCATCACAACAGGTCAAGGGGTAAGGGTTGTTCGTAAATCCTGAAATAGTTAAAATTGTACGAATGGAAAATGCGAGAGAAAAACATACCCAATTGAAGATTGGAAAAGAGTAATGAACGCAAATTAACATAAAAACACTGACTTTCTTTTGAATCTCAATTTTCGATTTTCAAAGAAAAAAATAAATACCCTTTAAGCTCTCTGAATTTCTAGAACAAGTTATGATTGGCGCTCTTTTGATAAAATGAACGCAACTATAGAAAACTGAATCAACGGGTTAAGTTTTTATTCGGCTGGAAATCTAAAAAAGGTTTTATTTATGACAGCTTTTCTGTCGAAAAAATTCATAGTCTGTTATATCCTGTATCTGTCATGTCATATCATATGTCTGGGCGCTTTTTCCTTTCACAAATACAATTTATTTCGTGTTTTCCGATTGGTATGAAAGTGGACACCCAGACTTATTAGGCCATCCCGGGTTAACAGAGAAAATCAGTACATCTCGAGAACTGCATAATGTGCCATTTCCCCGGTTGGCACACCCGAATTTTCCACCGCACGCTAGAATTGACGATGAAAGGTGTTAGGGACAAATTTAAAGTGAAAAGGAGACTTAGAATGTTCCATATTTTTCGATTTGGACTGGAACAATTCTGAGAAACACCAAAAAGGTTCATTTCGACGATAACAACGTGTCAAACTCAACAGCCGATTGCGAGACGGAAAACGGTCGAGAAAAGGAGGGAAATAAATGAAGAATAACGAAGCCTCCTATCCTGACACGAAAAGAGGATAAGGTGCTTACTAGAAGAAGACGAAAGTAAGAAGACGGAAGTGTGAACCGAAGGTCCAGTGGCACATTCGGGCCGGCTCCGAACCCTTCAGTGCAACAGAAAGTGGGAGATAACGACATTATCTCCGCCGGGAGAGTTTGGAATTGGAGGCCCGGTGCCCAGAGACTCTTTTAGCAAATTTTGATTATGTTTTAGCTGCTGTAATACCCTGAACGCAATTAGTTTAATCTGATATTGATATAGTATTTTAGAGCATGAGCAGTTAGAGGCGAGGAAAGATTCAATCCATCTCTAAGAGATATAGTATAAAACTGTCGTTAAAACGCCTTTAATTGTGGTTTATAGCCGTGTTCTTAGAATGATCACGTTGTCTGGGGATCTGAGCACGCAAACGAAAGCTGACCAAAAGTCGTATGGCTGATTGCCTATAATTAGTAACATAACAGTTAGCCCTTAAACAGACCAGAAAAATACCTGGCTAGGTCAGGACAGTTGAGAACAAGTAGAATTGAGGTAACTTACGTCAACCAGTCGTCAATAGGTGCTTTTGCTACGCTCCTTTACTGTTTAGTTTCTGGACGAATGTTACATAGACGTTTTTATGGCTCTCCTGTGTGTGCCTGTATAAAGCAAAAGACCATCACGATCAGCAAACGTTTCAGCGACGAACCTTCTGCTTCGGCCTTGTTGTTCTGTATTGAACTAGACGGAAAATTTGGACCCTCCGATTAGTACAATTTAGCTTTCTAACCTACTTAAGATCGAAAATTCTGGGGGTCGGAGGGTTAGGTGGGAAGTCATATGCCCACTTCTCCCAAGGCTGTGGGACCAAAAACATTTAAAGAAAAGCGTAAAAATAAACAAAAATAGTGTATAACTAAGTACCAGCCAAAAACAAATACATTTTAAAAGTACAAAAAACAGTAAAAAAACCCACAAAACCAAAATAAAACAAAAAAAAAACATAAAATGGCAGTTTTATATATTATTTTTGGACAAGATGTGATTCGAGTTTCCTACTTGTTGTTGTTTCAGATTGTTTCATATCATTCCTTATCGAAAAATCAAGTGTTTTGGTCGTTGGTTAGGTACTCTCCTTTGAGTGTTTTTTGATCCAAAAAATTTTAAATATCGGAAAGGGAAGGATTTGGAGGGTCCAAATCCAAAGTTTTAGGCCAGATTTTTGTTTCTAAACCAATTTTTTCTAATTTTTTGTTTTTTAATTCATTCAATACTGTATAGGACTATTTCGCTCGCTCCAAAAAATTTTAAGCGCCTCCAGCAAAAAATGCGAAACCAGTCGCTAAAATCTGTATAGGTAGTGAAAAAAAGCCAATTTAGTGAACCCGTTTTTGTTGATTTCTCAAAGACTACCTAGCTGATCGGAATAAATTTGCTACCAAAACTCAACGTTTTTGTTCTTGTTTCTGACCCGCAACCGTTTTCAGGTTGATAAGATCGGAAAAGAATTTTTTCGTAATTTGTCAGATTGGAAGAACCAATTTTATCTCCGGGAGAGGTCGAAATTGGAGGTCCGGTGCCAAGAGACTTTCGAGCAAACTGACTATATTTTAGCTGCTGTAATGCCCTGAACCCAATAAATTTAATCCGATTTTGACATAGTTTTTTAAAGCATGAGCAGTTGGAGGCGAGGAAAGAGTCCACCTATCTCTAATGGATGTAGTAAATAAGTGTCACTAAAAATAATTATAATAATGGTTTCTAGCCAGCTATGAAGTTATTCTTGCATGCAAACAAAAACTGATCAAAAATCGTCTCCAAATGATAACATAACAGTTAACCCTTAAACAGACCAGATAAACAAATGGCTAGGTCAAGACGGTTAAAATTGAGTAGGACTAAGGTAACTGAAGTCAAAAGGTACTTTTTCTACGCTCCGTCACTGCGTGTTTTCTGGACGAATGTTACATAGACGTTTTTTGGCGCTCCTGGGTGGGCCTGTTTAAGGCAATAACCATCACGCTCAGCAAAGTTTTCAGCGACGAACCCTCCGGTTTGCGCTTAAGCCCGAGTTAGAGGCCTTGTTGTCCCGTATTGTACTAGACGGAAGGTTCGGGCCCTACTAGTACAATTTTGTTTTTTAACCTAGTTAAGATCAAAAATTCCGTGTTCAGAGTTGTGAAGTCATGAGCCCACTCTTCCCGAGGCTCTGTGACCAAAAACAGTTAAAGAGAAAGCGAGATACTAAAAAAAATTAATGTATAACTAAGAAAAAGCCAAAAACAAATTTACTTCAAAGCAAAAAAAGTTATTATGTTTTCATTTCTAAACCGATTTTGGGGCGATTTTTGTTGAATTACTTCAATATTGTACAGGGCTACTACGCTCGTTCCAATTTTTTTCAAACGCTTTCAGCAAGAATTGCAAAAAAGTGTTTTCTGGGATGCTATATAGATAAAAAAATAGACTAATTTAGCAAACGCGTTTTGTTGATTTCTCAAAGACAACCGAACCAGTCGGAATAATTTTGGTACCATGAATCCACGTTATTGTTCATTTGTCTGACCCGCAATCGTTTTTAGGTTGAAAGGATTGGCAAATTTTTTTGTAGAGTTTGTCAATTTGGAATAAGCAATAAGTGGTTAAACCCAGGGGCGTCGGAGGCGGAAAAGACAGGTCTTTATTCCGAATTACTAGATTTGCCTCCCATTCTTACTAGAGCGGTGATCTTAGTCCAAGATTATTTACAAACAACACGTTTGAAAAAAGCAATTTTTGAAAAATCATATTAATAATAAATAATATTAATGATATTCAACATCACAACAACTTTTATGATGTTTCAACGTCTGTAAATCATTTTATATCAATTTTATCAACCTGACGATGGACATAGTTCCAAGAACGTTCGGATTCACACTTAACTAATTTTTCTTTGTAATAATAAAATTATTTTAAAATTATAACGATAATAATAATAATAGAAGACCTAATTTTTAGATTCCTATCTAAATTCAGTTGCTCAAGCCTTTCAATTGCTAACGCTAACATATTTCTAATTTTTTGCAAAAGGAAAACTGCGTTTTTGGTTGTTTTCAGCTGATTTTTAGCTGTGGTGGGATGCATCAGTTAACGAAAAAGTTTTTTTTCCAAATAATTGCCAAAAATTGCCCTGTTTCCAGGCAAATTCAGTTGCTCAAGCCTTTCAATTACCAACGCTAATACATTTCTGTTTTTTCGCAAAAAAATTTGCGTTTTTAGGTTGTTTTGAGCTGTGGGGATACATCAATTTAAAAACTTGTTTTTCTTCCCTTTTTTAATCAAAAATTTCCTCTTTACTGCTCATGCCTCTTAACAACCAACGCTAATGCTAACTAATTTCTATTGATTTGCAGAAAAAAAAACTTCGTTTTTAGGTTGTTTGTAGCACAATCGTTAATTTTTAGGCTATTTTAATGAGTTTTTCCCTTCTGTAATGACACGTAACAAAACTTTGAATTTGAATTGAAATCTCGTTAAAAAGTTTCCAGTCATGTTTTAGAATAAAAGTAGAATGATACAGTACTGTAAAAGTAGTGTTACAGTTCTAGAACAGTACTGGCAGTTTTTTCCTGTTCAAACTCTTGGACAGTTGAAAAGCAGAGTGAAATACTGATTTTACTCTTATACAGGACTGAATTTTGCTTTACAACTGTTGTTTTACTTGAACACTACTGATAACCTCTGTGACTACAACCCGGATGACAAACAATTTTAGTCTTCAAGTAGGGGGGAACCCATGTCTTTCTTATGATCGACTGCCTTCATATCCTGTTGGTATAAGATTCATAGAAAATTTAGCAAAAATGTTCGTTTTTAAAATGGGTTGTTCTTTTTCAGATGCAGGGCATCAATATATTCTTGTTTTTACTAAGCTAATTTCCATTTTAAAAAAAATGAATTTCTCTACAGGAGAAAAAGAACCACGCTAAGCTTAACTTTTTTGTCGCGTTCTCCAGAAATTGGAATAGAAATTCAACAATTAGAAAACAACTCACAAAAATCGCAACTGGCTCTCACAAAAATCGCCTTACTCTTTTTTGTTTTTTTTGGCGTGTAATATATGTTCAGCATTTGTGAATGATATTTTATTGTAGGACAATCATTTTTTCACCAAAAGAAAATTGTATCATAGGCTTTTTCGTCAACTTGGACTATTTTTGTTTTTCAAACTCCTTGTACCGTCTCAAGCTATAGCTTCTCCCAAACATGGTTTAAAACTTGTTATAAAACAAATGAAACTATAAAATAGTACTCCTCGCTCCATATCCCTTTTGTTGCTCCCCAGAAACCCAATCCGGGTCTTTTTACTTGCGCCACCTGAATGCGCATTTTACAAACGTGAAAACAGAAAACAAAATGCTCGATTCTTATTGGTTAATATCTCACGGAAGCGTAGTTTGAACAAAGCGTCCAAAATAGAAATTTGTGCGGCATGAGTAAAAAGACACTATGATAATTGGCCCGATTTACCTTTGATGACGCTGGTGGTGACCTGGAACTTCTTGAAATCTCCGGGTCCATCCACTCCACAAGTCTTCAACCCGACCCACACCACATTGTAGAAGATAGATGGCGAGTTCAACCCTGTCTCCCCCTCATAGTCCTTGAACTGGTCTATCATCTGGTCATGCAGCTTCACAAGGACATAGATAAAAATACTCAGCCAGGCTATTGTGACCACAATCAGAACTGAAATATAATAATTGGTTTTGAAGTAATTAGTTTCAACCAATCAGAGTCAAGCGTTATGATCTTATTTTTAAAACTCACAAAGAACTGTATAACAGTAAAGACTTCACTCAAAGATTTTTCGGAACGGTGGGGGAAAAACTGAACACCCTCCCCGAGGGGCGGATCTAGGATTTTCTCGAGGGTGGGCGGATTTTCAAAAAAAATTGAAAACTTTGTCTACCTTTTTTTAGGTCGATCAAATTGATTTTCTGACCTCTCCCAAATTACCAAAAAGACCCGTTTTTTGAGCAAATGTTCTGCATTTTTTGAAAAACAGGCCAAAAAGCGTTTTAAAGCACTTTTTTTGAAAGATTTGATTTTAAAAAATGCGTTTTTTTTGGCGCGCGCTCCCCCTTCAAAATTAGTATATATTAGTATATATATGCGCCATTAGAAAAAATTTAGGGTCCGTCAGCCATAAATGGATATCTCAAAATAGTACAAAGGGTGAGCGAGCCATTTGGGTCGGCAGGTGTTCGAGTCCCTGAATGGGGGCGTCCGCCCACCCTTAATTCTCCCCTGCCCTCCCCACACTCTTTCTCATAATTTATCTTGTTGAGTTCTGATTGGTTGAAATTTGAGTCATCGAACTTCTGGACCGATTGTTCACTGTTCAAGCAGCATAAACTCAAGATGTAGATAGTGACCGGCGCAGCCGCGCCAACGTGTTGCGAGCTTGTCAACAGAGGGTAGGACTCTATACGAATTTTAAAGCCGGCTTTCACGGTGACCTGCGCGTAGCGCGCCCACTGGCGAAGTTAAACCGAGACTCAGCTAATTTAGTCTTTTGGCCAATTGAAAAGATTTGGGACTTATGCGACTGCTTTTGTATTTTGGGACATATGAATACGCACCTTCTCCATCCAGCCATCATTTGCCCTGCCAAATTGATTCTTTCGAGAAAAAAAATATGCTTCCTTGATCTTGCACCATCACTAAGAGATCATGAACTGAATTGTCTGTCAAAAAGATAAACAAGAACCTGAGCATTGAAAAGTTTAAATTATTCTGGAAAACCATTAACATAAACAAGACTGCTCGTATATTAGAGCAAAGCACTGAATGTTCCGACTGTCCCTTAATTCGTATCGAATAGTTTTTGGGAAAAAAATATTGAAAACCTATAAAATTTGGACAATATCAAATTGTGAAATGTTGAGTTGAACACAACCGATCTGATTAGCTAGCCTCAGTTCATTTTGAACGATTTTGTTGCGCTGGATAATTTACCACACATAACCAATTCGCCTTTCACTCTTAGCGAAATGATTAAGTTCTTCAAAGCGCATAATTTAGTTCAGAAAATGGCCAATTTAAAAATTTTCAAACCTCCAGAGCTTAACAAAAAATAATCAGAGGTAAAGTGTTTTTTAAATTTGAACTCAGGAAATCAATATCTTCAAAAGGTTGTAAGAAATTTTTCGAACAACAAGAAAAGACTGCTCGTGTCAGGGCAAAGCCCTGAATGTTCCGAATGCCTTTTAAGGTCTTCGGAGCAGTAATAGCATTCAAAAAATAAATAGAAAACATTCAAATTTAATTTAAATTTGAGTTTTTTTATATAAAATCATCTCCCCCCGACGCCATAAGAAATAAAAAGGATAGATTTCGCTCCTAGTAACAAATCAATTATGGAAAGTAAGCTTCCTTCAACCAATTTGGAACGATTTCTAAGACGGGCTAAATCTCCGCGTACGCGTTAATAACGCGAAATAAATCGCGCGTTAATCGTCCCAAATTGGCCAAAATGGCAATCTTTAAACCCCCATAAGAAAAGAACACAGATGAAACATTTTTCCAAATTTAATCTCAGTACAACAATGGTTTTTGATTGAAATGGAAAAAAAATCCGCCGAAAGTGGCTAGTTAAAAAGTCAAAATTTATGTGAAGAAAAAATAATCAACCTGAGCACAAATGTTCGGTTAAGAAAGTCGGAACAAAAAATTCGCTGCTTTCATTGACTCTATGAAAACCAGTGGTTTGATCGAAGCGTAGCTATAGGAAATACGTCTAAATGGGTATGTTCACGTGATATTTAAGTCACCATTCTGTAACAACAAATTTTTTTGTAGAATTTTTTCTAGATTTTCCTTTACTCCTGCAATTGGCCAGGGTATAAATTGTGTTCGGGCACTACATTTAATTTCCGTAAACAGCTCTTTACCTTTGCTCAAAGAATGAAAAAAACAATTGGGAAAGGTGCCGCCCTTGGCGCGATGTTCGTAAAGCCGGTATGCATTTCTGTATGCGCTTAGCCAACATTCTTCACATGCGTTTTTCAGGTGCCAATTATGTCAGGCAGTTTTTCGTCTCATGGGTGTAATCTTTAATTCTGATGGCTTAGATACCTGATAAGACTTGTACTGCTTGTCACCCGTAGTTTTTTTCACTCTTTTTCTTTGTGTATCCCGTTGAAAACTCAAAGGTATCTTGTTGAACCTTCTGGATAAACAAAGCTTGTTTTTTGATATTTTTCTTGTGTTTAAGTTTCCATCGGATTGATTAATCAAATTATACAAATTTTGCGCATTTCTAGTAGTTTGATGTTTTGAAATTCTGAGTTACCAAAAACTAAACAGTTAAGTTGCACTTTAATCCCTAATAGCTCAAAATTGGTGCCTTTTTTAATAATTTAAACATTTTTGTCCTTTTTAAAATTTGTCGTTTTGCATATATTTTTATCAAGTGTTTTGCTATCTGACCGATCTTTTTAAGGCTGGATAATGAACAATTGCAATTTTTTGTACATTGTGTCTGAACGTTAGATATTTTCATGTTTTTATTTTTTTTAACGTTTTTTTTCGGCTATTGCTGAAATTTCATCGTTATTTTCTTTACTTGGTCTGCATTCGGTACTAAATTTAAAATTTACAATAACTCTTTTAATTTTTGTTTCAAAAGTTTGGTTCCAAGGTTATCCTTTAAAATGATGGCTATTAATTTACTTCCTTGATTTTATCTGATTTGATCCAATGTGTTTTGCGGAAGTTATTTTTCTGTTTCCGTTATGCTCTAAGTTTTATAATTATAACTTAAACCATTTTTCTGAAAGTTGTTTCTCGGTTTTCCTGTTCTTGGCTATGCTTTGCCTCAGTGTCCTCAAACTATTGCTGATTTTTCGTTTAAGAAAAATCAAGAATATGTAGAACTACTTAACTGTAGCTTACATCTGAATCAAACTGAGTTCAGAGTGGGCTTGGTCTAAAGCAGAAGCAGATCTTGGGTTTTTTTGAGTGAGGCGGAATGTTGCCCGAAACAACTGTCACAAGTCGACAATGCCAGTCATCTACGCAATGCTCCAAACACTCCTCTACTATTTATCCAATTTGAAGGATGATCACTCCTTAGGTTTGCTTTTGTTATACATGCGCGTAGAAGTGGAATGTACAAAGTCGCTTTATTTTTGAGTTCATTTTTTAAAATTTATTTCAAAAATTCCGCCTCACTCGAAAAACCCGATTTTGTACATTCCACTTCTACGCGGATGTATAACAAAGGCAAACCTAAGAGTGATCTTCCTTCAAATTGGATAAATAGTAGAGGATTATTTGGAGCATTGCGTACATGGCTGGCATTGTCGACTTGTTACAGTTTTTTCGGGCATCGTTTATTTTTCCTTTCATATCGCTGTAAAGGGAAGCGCCATGCATTCTTTCAGACATGTGAGTTGCTCCCAAGTTCTTTAGTTGTATCATCAAGTAATATGTAACAGTGGCTGAGCAAATGACCACTTTTAACCCCCTGCTTTACGGTGAGCCGTTGCAACGATCATTTTTAATCCCCTAGGGTTTCAGTCCCACGCACTCCTGTATGATCTCCCAACCAAACTCGTCCTTATTTTTTAATTTTGAGGTTAAACCACAAATTCTCGTTGTTCTGGATGGGTTGGATGGCTGGTAGGTTTGAAAAATCAAAGTGATTCTGCAGTTCATGGTTTTTCCCGATTTCGTTGGAGAGATCAATTCTGCGGATTTCATACTGGAACAAATCGGTTTCTGAATGTTAAAAATTTGCGTTGTAATGGAACTAGAACTTGAAAAATTTTGCCAAATCCAGCAACATTGCAATGTCAATTGTGGGCTTATCCCATTTAGTGTTCACAGGTCGTACGGTTACAGATACCAACTCTTGGTCAATAATTTTACACAGCTAAAGGTTTTTTGTTATTAGACTTTGCAGTTCTTCAGCACTTCGGACAATATCTACAACTAATACTTTTTGATTCACAGAGTTTTCGAAGCGCACCAATTGTAATTTGACAGAAAAAATCTTGTTCAAACTTGGTAGTAACCTTTTTTCGGAGCTCAGTGTTCAACTGAACATGTGGTTCAATGAGTTTTTCTTGTCGAAATTGAAGCAGAGGGTTTATTTTTTAAATTTGGCAAATCTAGTTTGACCAAAAACTGGAACATTAGGTTGTGTGAAGTATAAATTTTTTAGAAAAAAAATTTGTATAAACTTTGGCGTGTTGCCCACTTTATCCGAAAGGTTCATCTTTTTCAACATGAACAATTGAAGCTCACTGAGCCACAATTGGACACAACTTCTTTGGTTGGGGTAAGTGGGTAATCGGAATGTGCATCATGCAGATGATCGGAGTACGTAAGATCAATGTCCAAAAAAAATCTGATTTCGGATTCTCTGCTCGTATTGAGAACTTTGGCTGTAATTAATTGTTCATTAAACTCGAATGAGTTCAATGAAAAAAGATATTTTTCTGTAATTCCGCCATTAAAATTGATCGCATTCATCATGAAGATGAAAGTGCTCGTCTGTTCAGAATCGTAAATCATAATTTTTCAAAAAAACCATTGTTGGCAGATATAAGTTTTTTTTCAAAATTTTTGGCAATGCCTCCACAAATCAGGTTATCTGCCATTTCCAAGTGCTGCCTATCAGTGAGCAAATGGAGGTCAACCTTGCTTGATCTCAGAAACACATCCCCTGAGGGTTGCTAACCGTGAAAGTTTGTGCACAACCTAGCTTATTTGTTTCGTAACACAGTCGTCTAAGCTCTTCAAACACGCATACAAAAATCAAGGTATCAGTCGTTGGTGTCAATTTTTTCGCCCAATTATGACAACTGAAACGATTGAACTTACACCATGCATGTTGGTAATAATTCTCACTGACATTAAAACCACCTTCTTGCAGCGGGTTGATCCACTTGTCCCAGGCAGGTGGTCTATATTATGTGTACCTTGCATCGCTCTCAACATACGAGCAGAGGAAAAAACCTTTTTGTCGACTCGATTCTATATCTTCTTACGGTCGGCTAGTAAAGTGGTAATTGAGGTACATGAACTTATCTACGGGTAGATTCCGAGCCAATTCATCTAATGAGCTGTTCATAAGTTTACAACTGTTCAAAAAACGGATTTCTTCTCAGATATTACGGGCATACGTTTGTTCGTTTGAGTACAATCTTATCCACGCTTTCACTGTAAGTGAAATGAACTTTTAGTCTCTAAGTGCAATGACCGAAAAGCTGTTATCTTGCATACTCTTCAGTACATGGTGCAATCAAAATTTTGAAGAATATGGGCAAATACAGGAGTGAATTTTATGGTTGTATGGTACGTCTCAGGATGTTACAATTGTTAAGAGCCCACCCGAGGAAGGATCCATCGAATTTATTACGGTCAAATTTTTTGCATTTTTTTAAAAAATATTCCTCTTCTTAAATCCAGCAATTTTCACTGTCTTCAAGATTAGTGGTGCTTCCGAGGTAATTCGGGTATCTTCGTTTTTTATTATGAAAGTACCGAGCCAATATTTCTATCATTTGGTAAGATTTATTCATCGCGTCCACTCCTCGATGATTTGAAGAAAAAAAAACGAAGGTTGCGGTTTTTCAACTTCCACAACTATCAGGCAAAAACTGCTGGGTTTGTGTTTTTCAGTTGCGGTTGTTATGGAGCAGGATTGTTTCTCACTGTTTCCATCGCCTCCAGCACAGACTTTAAAAAAAGAGCGAACGGGCGCTAGCTTCGGGCAGCGATCTTTTTGTAGCAAACAATGCTCTTGCTAACATCTCGCCAACAATTGCTTCTTCTTGAACATTTGTTTCGCTGCTGATTATCATCGGCAGAATAATATCCTGCTTACTCTTCGTACAATGCAGAGTAAAGATTAGAAGAAAGTGAGCTTCTACAATCATCGCAGAAATTCAAGAACGATGATTGTAGAACCAATGAGCTGATGACTTTGTAGAGTTTGTACGAAGAGTAAGCAGGATAGCAACGAAGAGTATGACTTTGATGACTTTGTACGAAGAGTATGAGCTGATGCCAACTGATGACTTTGTTTAACCAATGAGCTACTTGGACGCTTCAACATTCTCAATGAAATGCAACCGACTGTCTACAAGTTAGTTGCCGCTTTTTAATATGATTTTTTGAAGTAAGTGCGAGTCTATATCTAAGCATATCAGGAGAAATTGTTGGCTGCACATTCATTAAAAATTATTATGATTACTCAAAGTTAGTATAGAAATATCATTTGAAATTTTTCCTTAGTTACATTGAAAAAAATTTTCTACCCGTGAGAATGTGGAAATATCAGTCCAACTTTGTTATGGATTTGCTGTTTTTAAACGATATTGGCATGCATCACTGAGTCATAATAAAAGAACTGGATAAATTTGTCAGCAAAATGCAAAAAAAAAACACACAGATCGAGAAACTCGCTCTGTGAAAATGCTTCCATCGTTGTTCATAAGTGAAACGACCAGAGCGGCACCAGTTATTGAGCATGGCTAACGAACCAGCAATTCTTACTATGCCAGATGTTAACAAGAGCAGTGTACGTTTCAAAAACATCGGTGTCAGAAGCTAAAGTCCATTTGCTGTTTACTTTGATTTGGAGCCCGTAAAGGAGAAGGTGTTAACAGCGAGAAAAAATAATGCCTGCTCGAGCACAACCAAAATTGAAAAATCAAAACCCAGTAGTTTTTGTTTTTTAGTTGTGGAAGTTGGAGACCCACAACCGACTTTTTTTCAATTCAACGAGGAGTTGACGCGATGACTAAATTGGTTCAAATAGTAAAAAAAATTTGCTCATGAATTTCTTTTAAAAAAACAAAGAGAACCGAACTATCTCGGAGCATTGTTAATCATAAAGACATTGACAATCGCTGAAACTGCAAGGATGATTTTTCCGGATCCAACGCAAAAGTGGTGGACCATCAAAATTTCAATGGATCATTCCTCTGATGGGCTCACCGCAATGGCATCATCCTGAGACGTACCATACCACACAATTCACTCCTGCCTTTGCCCAAAATTTTCAGAATTATGATTTGCAACATGTACTGAAGAGTCTGCTAGATGGTAAATCCAAAAATAGCTTTTCGGTCAATCCACTCAATGACAAAAAATTGTTTTCACTTACAATGAAAAGGTGGATTAGATAGTACACAAACGAAAAAGAATATGTCCGTAATATCTACAAAGAAATCCGTTTTCTGGACAGTTGTAAGCTTATGAACAGCTCACCAGATTAGTTGGCTCGGAATCTACCCGTGGATAAGTTCATATACCTCAATTGCCAGTTTACTAGCCCACTGGAAGAAGATAAAGCATCGATTAAACATAAAAGGTACTTCCCCTATTCGCATATTGACAGTCATTCAAAAGACACAGAAGATGGACTACCTGTCCGGGTAAGTGGACCGACACGCTGTAAGGAGGTGCTGATAGTATCAGTGAAGAAATACCAATGTGCATGGTTGAATTAAACTCGTTTCGGTTGTCAGACTTTGCGCAAATACAGTGATTTGTATCTAACGACTGATAGCTTGATTCTTGTATGCGTGTTTGAAGAGCTTAGACGAGTGTGTTATGAAACATATAAATTAGATTGTGCACAATATTTCACGGTTAGCAACCCTCAGGGGATGCGTTTCTGAGATCAAGCAAGGTTGACCTCCATTTGCTCACTGATAGGCAGCACTTGGAAATGGCAGATAACCTGATCAGTGGAGGCATTGCCACTGTTTTTAAGAAAAAAAGACTTGTATCTGCCAACAATAAAATTGTGAAAAACTATGACTCTAAACAGCCGAGCACTTTACTCTTCATAATAGACGATAGAAATTTATGTGGCGGGATTATGGAGAAATTTTCTCTTCCAATAAACTCATTCGAGTAAAATGACCAAGTAACTATAGCCTAATTTCTCAATACGAGCAGAAAATCTAAAATCGGATAAATTTTGGACGTTGATCTTACGTAACCCGATCATCTGCATGATGCACATTCGGAATACCCACTTTCTCCACGAAAAGGACTTAGGTCCAAAAGGTGGCTCAGTGAGCTTTAATTGGACATGTTGAAAAAAATGAACCTTTCGGATATAGTGGGCACCACGCCAAAGCTTATACAATTTTTTTTTCCAAAAAAATTATGCTTTACACAACCTAACGCTTCAACTTGTTGTCAAACTTGGTCTGCCAACTGAAAAAAAAATCCAATTTTTCAGTTTAGACAAAAACAATTTTTCGCAACATATGTTCAATTCAACAGTGAGCTCCAAAAACAGGTTACTACCGAGTTTGAGCAAGATTTTGAGCAATTTAAAAATGGTGCGTTTAGAAAATTCTGTGTATAAAAGGAAACGACTATGTATAGATATTGTTCGGAGTGCTGAAGAAGTGCAAAATCTTTCAACCAAAAAACATTTAGCGGTGTAAAACTAGTATCTAGAACCTCAAAGTGTGTGATCTTTATATGGGATAAACCCACATTCATCGGTTCAAAGTTACTGGTTTTGGCAAAATTTCACATGTACCAGTTCCATCACAACATAATTTAAAAAATTTTGACGCAACTCTTTTATATTTGGACACTGATTTTTTCTTGTATGAAATCCGCAGTAATGATATCTACAACGAAATTGAGAAAAATCCAGAATTTCAAAACTATTTTGTTTTTTAAGATCTACCAGCCACTCATCCCAACTGGAAAAACGATTATTTGTGGGCTACGTGGGACTGAAGGCCAAACTGTCAAGCATTACTTCTTCCAGTAATTTTTTTTTAGTTGCCAATCCAATTACCTTTTTAGAAAACGGCAATGAAGATTAGTCTTAAGATTGAGTAGCGCGGGGAAAGGATGTGTTTATCTGGAAAACGAAAATAAAGTTGTTAAAAATTTGAACTGAACCGGTAGTCTTTTTATTTCGAACCAGAAAAAAGTACCAAAGGCGTCTCCACATACACAAAACGGGAGCTAATCATTAATAAATTGACTTACTGTTCGCTTGTTTCAGTCAGATAATGCGCAGAGAAATTCCTGTTATCACAATAGACAAATCAAAAAATCGAACAAAGTTTCCTTGAACTCGTTTGTCAGTAAACACTATATTTATGAAGACAGAGCAACTACTAGTCCTTTTGTACATAAACGTTTGCGTGAGGATATGACCCTAAACAGCAGAGAAATGAACCTTTCGGGTAAATTGGGCAGCACGCCAAAGCATATACAAAACTTTATTCCAAAGAAAAACTATACTGGTTACTACCTAACGCTTCAGCTTTTTCTTTATTAGCCCACAATTATCGGTGCAACGATGCTGGATTTGGCAAAATTTTACTTGTTGTAGTTGCATTACATCAGAATCAAGACTTTCGACACGATTTCGACGCAACTTTTCAATATTCGGACACTGATTTGGTTACTTTATAGTACTTTTCATTTCAAAAATAAAGCTTTTCCAAAAAATTTTTGGACCGAAAAGTAAAATAATCAGCTCTAACCGTGAGGGGGCTTATCAAAACAAAAAAATAATTTAACCAAAATCACAGCATTTAATATAGTTCCACACGTGGTGATAAAGATTAAGAAAAAATCCACATAATATTATGCGCGGTAAAATTTGAACTGTCAAAGTTAAGGGAAAATATGCAGCAACCAAAACTCGATACCATGCCCGTTTCCAAAGAGTGCCCAAAAGTTGACCAATTTTAAACCCCCCATAAAACATGAGCGCCCGAAAAAATAGGAGATTTAACCCCTAGGGGGTTAAAAGTGGTCATTGCAACGGCACACCAAAAAAGCTGGGGGTTAAAACGTGTCATCTTCTTAGCCATTTTTACATACTACCTTTTCACCCAAAAGAGCTTGCACATTTAAGAGAAAGTTGCGGTAGCAGCTAAAAACTAGCATTGAATGTCTAACAGCACTTCAAATCAATTGCAGGTAGATAGTCTTCTTAAAATGATCGTAGACTGATGTAATCTTAGATGAGCCTCTGCAACCCTCTAGTAGGACACCACCTTTTTGACAGCATCAATGCCGTCACTATCCGATCATTGCTAACAGTGAAGACACAATTTTGTTATGTGCACTATATTTTGAAGGAGTTCAAAAGCTGGGCCTTCGAGAGGAACACAGAGGTCTTTGTAGCAGCTAGTATATGCTTCAAGCTCGTCAGAGCAATCAAAATCTACGACAGCATCAAGGCACTCTGCGAATCTTGTATCAGACATCTTGAGAAAAACCGTTCTATCGGAACTCTGCCTTGTCTTCCGTATATGGGAACAAAAGAAATCCGATTGCCTAGCTAAGCCATGCAGAAGGGCGGGAAACTGGAAAAGCAAGGTGAATGCTCGTCTGACTGCTGCGAATTTCGATGAATTGACCAGAATTACCTTGAGGCACTGGGCAGCACAGTGCATATATAAGGCTGCTGTGTGCTGCTCTTTGATAATTGCTTGCTCGCCGTGAAAATTAGACATTATGCCTGGCCCATCACACCAAGAAGGGTCTACTAGTCTGGTCCAACTGATGAGATCCAGTCAATTTGGTTTTTGCAAGTGTTATTGCATTGCTGTCGATTGTTTCAAGAAAACCTATGAGTTCCTCTCTGACGTCGGTGGCATCCCAGTAGTGGAAAAACAATGAGACCTGCTTGGTTTTTGAGCTGTTGCAGTAGTCATATCAGCAATCACACTGAAGTATTTTGAAGCGCTAACAGTGGATACGATTCCATACGGCATGATGTTTTCTATGCTCTTGATTAGCCAGCTGGATATGCAACTGTTAGTTTGTATTGCTGGCATTCCGACGGCACTTATCAAGACGCTGCGCGCCGCTTTTTGCTCATACTTGAAGAAGAGCAACAAAGTGCGAATGGCTGAACGAGGGAAAATGAAATCTAGGGTCCAGTGGGGACCATTTAATAATAAGCAAGGTAGCTTGGGACTTGGTATTTTTGTGCTGTTTGAGACAGGTTGAAATCTAAGAATTTTCACTCTTAAAGTTTTGTTTAACCTCCACTACGAACGGACAAAGCGATTCAAAACTACAATTATTAATTTTTTTGAACTATAAAAACTGTAGTACAAATGAAAACAAATGGGTTTTTTTTCAGTATTTTGTTGGATACAACTTGAATGATTGTTCCGACTTGTGCTCGGATTGATTTTTTTGCCTGATAAAAATCGGCTTTTCGACTAGTCATGTTTGACAGGGGGAACTTGCAGTATCATCTGAAAACTATTCAAGTCCTTAACTGAAGATCAAATTTTTTTCCGGCTGCGATCAATTTCAAGACTGTTGGTATAAATGAAGCGCGATATATTGCGTTCTTATAACACGCGTTTGCACCGAGTCAAAATGTGCCTAGTTGTTTGAGACAACTCATTTGGTTTTATCACTAGGATACAAGACGCTAATTGAATCATTTTTTGATATGAATAGCATGTGATGAGATAAATGAACAAAAAAATTTGTTTTTCGGATAAGCTGATCAATTTTTTAAGAAAAAACTTTGTAATCAGTTAGATCCAAGTGCACTCTTGTTTTCATCACTCTTGTTTCAAGTGCACAGTGCACGCCAATTTGCCGAACAAAAAATTAATGATTTTTTGAATCAAATCCTACCATTTAAACTTAACTTCGTTTGTCTTGAGTTTTATCTCAACGAGAAAATGTCCTTGTACCGTATTTTTTACCTGAATGTTTTGATTGAGGGTTCCTGATGATTCACAACTCGAGACCTGCAACTTGTCAGTCAGTCAATAAACGATTTTTCTTCACAGTTATCATTGATTCACTACGACGCTTTTGAAAAATAAAATTGACAAAAAGATTTGACCAAAAAACGCCTTCTTTCGACGCGCGCGGTCACTCAAAATCACTATAATTGGTTGCCAATTAATTCGGAAAATTTTTCTAGGTTTGTTAGTCAAAATAGATGTCAGTAAGGGACACCAAAGGGAGGACGCTCTGGGTGGCGGATGGGCTGAATCCCTGAGAAGCGGACGTTCGTTACCCCCAATGCACTCCTGGATGAAATTATTAAGTATTTGCTGATGCTTCCATGCCTTGGTTTTTATAATAAAAAGGCTTTTTTATTACACTTGGGGGTCAAGTGTCTTTCCCGCAAACTACCTTGCTTACGCATCTGTAAGAAAATGAACTTGCTTTATTGTCGAACTTTAACTGCTTACATGAGCCCCCCCTTCCCGGTTTGGTCTAGAGTTAACGAGATTGCCGTTACACCCTCAGATATGGGGATCGGGTTCCGGTTGGACCGTGTGTTTTCGGTATAAATGAAATTGAATTTTTTTCAAATTGAAAAAAGTAACGCAACCATATACGTTTTGTGAACTTTTTCAGTATCTCTATAATAAAGCAGCTGGGCCGAAAAAAAAACAAGTAAACGGTAAGGACCACAATTAAAAACGCTCGACCGAATAGATATCGCCATGAAAACGTTTTCCATATTAAAGCTTGGAATATTATAACCTTATACCAGTAAGTTCCACTATGGATTATACCAGTAAGTACATCAATTTATGATTTTTTGTCAAAATTGCGTTTTTGTGTCCCCCCCCCCCTCAGGAATTCGACACCCTGCCGACCCAAAGGGCCCATCCTTTGGTACTTTTCAAGAAATCCATTTTTGGCCGACCGACCCTAAAATTTTTCTAAAGGCGCGGGCGCCAATATATACTAACTTTAAGGGGGAGCGCGCGCCAAAAAAACGCAATTTTTTTGTCAAAATTTTCCAAAAGTGCCCAAAAATGCTTTTTTGACCTGTTTTTTCAAAAATTTGCCTGCGGCGCAAAAAAATTGGCCAAAAACCGTCTTTTTACTGCTTTAGGAGAGCTCGGAAAATCAATTTGGTCGACCTAAAAAAAAGGTCGTCGAAACTTTAAAATTTTTTTGAAAATCCGCCCCCCCCCCACCCCTCGAGAAAATCCTAGATCTGCCCCTGGTTTTATATCACTTTTTGGCAGATACAAAAAAATATTAGTATAGACAAATGTGGGCTAACTATGATAAAAGTTACTACATTCATCTGAACTGATATAAAATTTCGTTTAGTTTTTCTGGGTGGTATCTTTGTGATGTTTCTTTATGGATGTTTCTTTGTGGTATCTGTTTTTTTTGAACAAAAGACACTCCTGATTTTAAAAAAATATCCAAAATTCTTAAGTTTATTCTACTTTGGGCATCCAATTTTTTTTATAACAAAGTTAGTCCTTTACTCAGTTGGTCAGCCCGTTAGGTGAAACTCCATTTCTTTAGTTTGTCAAAAAAGTTAAAACTTAAATTTGAAACTTCTCGAAATTTAGTGCTGGTCATGTCACGATTGACTTGATCTGCGCAACATTGAAATTACGATGCATCATTTATGATACATCATTCATGATACTTTATTATGACAGTCCACTCAATCGTGTCCGTTGTTTTTTGTTGCATCTGTTTTTTTTTGAGAAAAAAGACTCTTGACATAAAAAAATCATCTAAAAATCTTCAATTTTTTCTAATTCGGGTCAGCGTACTCAGTTGGCCAGCGCGTGAGGACAAACTCAGTTTCATTGATTATTTTCTCAAATTTTTGAAAAAGCTAAAATTTAAATTAGAAATTTCTCAAATTTTTGAGCAGGTCCAGTCACGAACGAGTGGCCTTTATTATGATTCATCTTTCAACTTTGTCCAATGTTTTTGGGTCATATTTTTTTTTGGTAACAAAAAGACAATCATGACTTAAAGAAAGCATCCTAAGTTCTGAAATTTATTGCAATTGGGACAGTTTTGAGCGGCATTGGACTTTGGCGGCGGTGGACTTGACCGAAGGCCAGAACAGCACGGAGTAAACTTAGCTGAACTTTCTTCTAATTCATTTTACCTATTAGGAATATGATGACCAGAATAGCGTAGATGGTCATCAGAATCTTCTTGCTGCAGCAACAGGCAACCAATCCAAGTGCAGCTACCACAGCAATTCCACCAATCACACCATAGATTACGTAATAGATGATCTGCGACTGTTTGAAGCCCACTTTGTCCATGTAGTAGGAAAAGTCCCACTTGGCCTCTGCCCATATAAGGACAGCTATGATTGCGACATTGACGACCAAGACTATTATGTTTACAATAACCAGAAAACAAATCGAACACGCCTTATTGCAGCACATTTTACACTAACTAACTTTGATTACACTGATTAAAAAATTAAGTGGCTAATTTTAATATTTAATTTGATTTTTGTGGTTTTTTTCACACTTTGTTTTCTATATAAGTCATCGGCTTTTTTGACCTCTGAATTGACTTTGTAAAAATGTTAATTCGTTTTGATAAGTTAGTTCTGCGTAACAAAGTGGAGCACTGGAAGTCAAAACTACAAGTGATTTATTAAAAAAGGCCAAGAATTGTCATTTATGGATCTACTCAACAATTGCCCCCCCCCCTTTTAAGAAAGGGGGCAATTGTTAAGTAGGTTAAAGTAACGCATTTTTGACCAATCAGAATGCAGCAAAATTCTAAGTCTCTATAGAAAGCTCAGTGCTAATTTACTGCTTTTATTAGGGGTAGATACCAAGGGGTGGGGGGGGGAATTGCTAAGTAAATCCTCATTTATTTTTTGAATTATGTTTGAAACTAAATTTTTGGGGCAAATCAAGTGTTATGCGGCACCTTGTTCGAAGTTGAATTGAATTAAAATTGCACTGTTTTGAGCGGATTAGCGTGGGATTTGCCGAGTAGCTTGACTTCAGATTTTAAAAGTTGAGGACCTCAAATTGAATCAATCGAAAAGCTACTCGTATCTCTAACTCGGTTTTTCTCAACACACAGAGTTTTCAAACCCGTTTATAAAATTTCGTGTGTGCTAATTTTTGTTAGCCTAAGTACTGCAGAAAGATTCGGTTTCTTTTTAGCATTTTGAAAACTTTTTGTTAAATTTCTAATGGTGCAGTTAATTTTATTCCAGGAACTTTTCGTTCTTTTTTGCAGTTTTTATAATTTTTTTTTGACAAAACAAAAAACTTTTCTAAGGTTTTTTTTTTCAATTTGCGATTTGTCTATTCATTTGCTGGCAATCATAGTAATTCATTTTTGTATCGCAATGATGCAAATTTCCGCTTTGCCTCTGATTGAAACTTTCGAACAAAAAGACCAAAATATCTTCAGTAGTATATATGTGTAAATAAAAAAAACACCCGAATACAGATATTATCTCCACATTTAAGTCGGGACAATATATTTTATGAACCAATAATCAGGGCTGTGGTGTGCAAGTAACTCAAAATGTTTGATCAAGTTATTAATGCGGAAACATAAAGCCATTGATAATATCATAATTTTTTTTTCAAAAATTTTTGTCTTTGCTTTATGATTATGATTTTTCAAGGCAAAAAGTGTAGCTTTCCAAAACATATTTACTTGCAAAAAGAGTATTTCAGTATTTTAAAATTATTTTAAACTTTGGTTTTCTTTTTCTGGTAAGGCCAGAGGTCGCGACATTAAAACTCAGAAAAGTCACAGAGCTCTATCAACTAATGTTGAAACTAAACTTTATAACAAAACTAGTGTTATCTAGATCGTGAAGAGTAACCCAGTTTCATCGTTTTTTCTTTTTTCAAATTTGACAAGAAATGTAAACTTCAAATCTCGAATGAACGGACGTCATTATGAAATATCTTTCAATTTCTTCCGACGTTTATTTGTGGCAACTCTTTTTTTGTGAAAAAAGCTGCTAAATTCAAAGTTTCTCCGGACTTTTGCCGGTCGGAAGAGAAACTCCACGTCCCTCCAGAGGTTGCTCCTCAGCCTGGTTTTGAGAAAACAAACGGAGTTTTGAATTTGAATTCTGAATTGAATTACTACAATAATTTTCTATTTAGAAAAATAAAGACTAAATCAGGTGCAGCACAGCCAGCTGTGGACGCCAATTATAATCTAGAATTTTAACCATGTAAATCTTTTTGAGATTTTTACAATGTATAAAATATATTTTTTTCATTAACGGTTTTGATATAAAATAGAACAGATAAGTCATTAAAATACATTTAGCATTTGTGATTCAAGTGTACACTGAAACAGATAAAGCTCATCCGTTGTAAAAAGGTCGAAATTTCAATTTCATTTGAATGGCCGGCAACTTTCTCTTTCGTCTAGGAGGGCTAATTTCAATCTCAGTCTCTCTTGAATTTTGGGTGACTAAACACCTTGTCGCTTCGTCCTCATGGTAATCGGCAATATCAGCTGTCGACTTACTACCCGTCGACTTGCTGTTACAATGTTCGCCGCATGATTTCAGTGCAAGATTAGAAGAGTTATCACCATTCGAACTTGAGCTTTTGCGCGAGTGTTGTCCACTGCTCATTTTCAGTCTTGACTCATTACTGTCATACATCATAGCGCTTCTTAGACTCTCATTGCTATCTTCAGTACTTCCTTCGCCACCACTACTCTTGTGACCTTTTGACCCCGAGCCTCCCGATGAACAGCTTTGTGACCTCTGATAAAACCCTGATTCTGATGACTGTTTAGAGCCTCGTGTCTCGTCTGTATTCGGAGAATCATTGGACCCCGGAGACTCGTTGGAGTCTCGCGAATCATTGGAACCCGGCGAATCATAGGAGTTTGGAGGAACGTCTATGGATCCGGATCCCGAGGAATCGTCGGCAGCCTCCGTGATTTGGGCTTCATTCCCTTGTTTGTGTTTGTGGTATTTCCTCCGTATTACTTTTTGAGTCACTGTTATTAAGGAAGCATACTTGAGGAGAGCTATCGCCTCGGTTCTGTAGTTCTTAGCTCCGGCCAGGCACAAGAGAAACCCAAACATCATGCTCAGAAGAAGAAACAGTATAGCCAGACTCTGGGTGAAAGTGACCAGTTTTGGATCACCTTCGGCAGCAATGATGATTGAAAAAGAGGCAAGTATTACAGCAAAGAATAAAAGAGAATATGTGCAGCAGCTGGAGGCGATTGTTCCGACTGAAAATCGGCTCTCGGCCAACTCTGACTCGGTGGCTTGCACTCGCATCCATTCCATTATTCGGATGCGCTCTCTAAACGAAAACATTTTATTATGATTAAGTTATTAAGGTTGTTATGGAATACTTTTGAGGCTTTAATTTTTTTTGTGAATCCACCCGTCGGTTTTCCCGAATTATGAGGCACCTCGCTGATTAAAACAGTTTTGCAAATTGGCAATTTTAACAAAAAACGACAAGTATCGCCTCATTTGACATAATAGGTTTGAGTTTAATTAATTGTTTGCCATCTTTGGTCTTCGCGAAAGTTGCTTTTGGAGAAGAACGAGACTTTTTTGATTTGAAATGATTAAAAAACCCATCAAAAATCAACATGAGGAGTTACTTGTTGTGCATATTATGCACATTCTATTAAAATTCAATCATTGTTAAGACTATTCTCATTACTGTTTTTGATGCGGATTCAATTCTTAAAAGCAAATTAGTTGCTGCAGCATTTTCGTATCTTCTATGCAAACCTAATTTAGTTGACATTTAAGTTCTTTGCACTTCAATAAAACTTGTGAAACTTTGAAACTTTTGCAGTTCAAACGTCGATTTATCGGCAAGTCTATATCAACACATGGGTGCTCAATAATAATGGTGGAGATTTGTTCTCGCTTTGTTTTTTTTGGAATTTCTTGGCTTTTTGTCTGACAGCGTATTGCAATCATTTTTCGTAAAATTATTTTGGGGTTGAAATTAGCCCATTCAAATAAAGTTTTGCCCATTTTGATATAAGAAATACCACGTATGATATCCAGCTTTCTCTTAACCTTATTTAAAGCAAACCAATAGATCGATTGGCGTTTTTCGTCAGTAAAACAAAGCGAAAAGTAACGCTAGGCCAAATTTATTCCTTTGTACATAGATTTTATGAAATCGTTTTGAAAAAAAAAAATCTTTTTTCGAAGTCAAAAACCGCTTGAGACACGTTTTATATCACACTAATACGAAGAATCTTGTTCCCACTTTCCTATGCATGGTGCGTTTGCCTCAATTTTAATTGATTTTTGATTTACCCTGCAAAGTCGAAACGCTAGAAAGACTTGTTCATTGCAAGCAGGGGTCGAATTCGTGAATCCACTTCTGGATTTTTTGAATGATTCTCGGTGACATTTTGGATAATTATGCCAAATTTAAATGGATCTTTCTACCATTTTGATTCGATTAGATAAAAACAAATTTTTTCCCCAAACTCTAAGTGGATGGTTCTCTAAAGTGTCGCCAAAGATCTTTTCAAGTCTGCCAATTGCTTTATTTTGGCTAGGCCACTTTGTTTTGCTATCATACCATTTGTATGTTTGAAATAAGTAGCTTTGAGGCAACCTAAGCTTAATGGAAAGCGAGACATGCATTAGCTCTATTTTAATGAATCTGCCAACACTGGATGAAAAAGAAGACAAACTTGAAAGGCTTTGAACTATTTTGAGCCCGATTTAATTTTTTTCTAGCTTTAAAAGTAAAATCTCCCCCTAGGGTAAAATCTGCCCCGAGCATTAGTTTTCACAATAAACTTTGCATTACATATAGTAAAACACGTGGCAAATATTGTAATTAAAAAGTTCCATACACGAGTTGAACTTTAGGCAAATCTATGATAAGTATTTTTCCATACATGAAATTAGATCTCATCTATCAATTGATTTTTAGACATCTGCATGTAATACTATGCTTTTACAAAGTCTTACACGAAAAATACAAAGTTTTTGTACCATGGAAAACAAAATTTGTTTATATGTTAAATTTTTATGCTCGTGTTAAAGACATCTATGAGTCGAAAAATTTGAACACTTTTTGCGGGAAAGAAAACACGCAACACTTTAGACGCCTAATAACTGCTAATAACTGCTAGTCAAACAATATCTGTTATAAAAAAAAGTATGTCATACAGTTTTTCATTCAGGCTATTTATGTTATAATATCTTCAGCAAATTAATTTTAATAATATGAAAACCAACCCGATTTTTGGTTTTTAATTCTTTTTGCTCAAATTTCAGTTAAATCTATTAAATTTTGCTTACTCAAAAAAATTCTACAATTTTGATATATTGCCTCCTTATAAATAGATATTCATTTCTATCAAGTATATTTCAACTAGATAATTGTTTGGACTGAAGTTTTGATTATCTTCATAGGATTTTTAATTAAATTTACAGGTTTTGTGTTCAAAATTGATAAAAATCTGTTCAAAAACAAGGATATTAAAAAATCTTGTCGTTAAATCTTTTCTTCTCCAAATAGTTGCCGCGCAATTTCAATGAAAGGTCATATAGCTTTGCGTACAGTAACGCCTTGTTTGGACCTGCTTCAATCCAATTTTGAAAAGGATTTGACTCGGATCAACAAGTTTTTTTACTGGATAGCAGAAATAAAAAAAGAAACAAAGAAATAGAACAAACTGGCAAATTCTGAACTGTCAAAAAAGATAGCAGAACATAAATTGTGGCATTTTGAACTCACGTCCTTGATATCTCAAAAAAAAAGAAATTAACAGAAAAACTGAAGCACAAAAAATACTCAAAATAATTCCGCAGCCTTAACAAATCTTGTTTTAAATTTTTATTGGAATTTTTCTATGCTTCGTTTTTATTTTTTTTTCTTATCTAGCTTGCAAGATTTTAGAATCGATAAACAGCTTGCAGAAAAAAAATATAAAAAAACGTACCATTACGAGGCTAAACTGTGCATTCTATGCATTGTAAGCGGAAAAAAATACCCGAATACAGATATAATCTCCACATTCATAAGTCGAAAAAATATTGCTTATTTTAAGAACATTTTAAGAACCACTGATTTGTCCCAAGTATTTGACCCTGATTTGAACCACTGAGCTGTCACTATAAAGTTATTTTTTCCTATTTGGGTGTCTCCATGAAACAATTATTCAATATTTGCAGCTGAAAAGTGTTTTTTTTGGCATGTTGCAATATTTTGTTTTTCCTGAATCATGCTTAACTTGCAAGATTATGTAAGAATCTCGCAACGATTTTTTAAGATCTTGGCAAAATATGGATACGTATTATCAAGAATTTTTCCCAGATTTTTGCAAAATCATTATGCAAAGATAACTATCGTCTAGGGAAGCACAACATGAGGCTAATAGAGTTTTTTATTCTAAGTTTATAGTTTCCAATAATCTGATTTAGAAAAAGGAAAAGCGAATCTGTGGAAAAACAGTACTCATTCTTCAAAACCCTGCGAGGACACTATTCGTCCTTATGCAATAACATCTGACTATTTTATTCAACTTTGGAATCCAAAAAAATATATACTCTAAGTAAAGTTCAGAGCCAAACGCAATCTGGAAGGCTCCGCGCTGTCACAAGAACTCTTGTTTTGTATCAAAATGGGGTTGAAAACTCTTACATCTTATATCATCCAAAACATTTTTAATTTGGGAGTATGTGTTGATAGTGCGTAATTTACATGCAACTATTTGAAACTCATTCACTATTTTGTTTATTTTTCCAAAACTGGAACAAGAGCAAATCAAATGTTGTGAAAGTTTTATTTACCTCGCTTTCCGGATGATCGAAGCTCCCATGAATCCCAGAGCAATTATGGGCGCCAAAAAAGCCATAACAGCCGCACATAGAAACACATACACTTTCTGCACCACTCCGAAATATCCAGTCGCAAAAGATACTCCACACTTATCAGTCTCGTCATTTATGTTGCTTAGCAACGCCGGAAGAAAGCTGATCGCCCAGCAGACGAGGAAATTAAGCAGACTGTACTTGATAGACTGTCTCGCGTTGTCGCCTCTCTGTGTGACTAGGGCACTATGTACAGTTTTGTAGCGTTTGTAGGTCAGCAGAAGTTGCTGGTAGATCCCAAATACAGCACAGGTCTCAATGATCCAAGAGGATCCCTTGCAGATGATCTCTGAGGAGTTCTGAGGGTTCATGTTCCAATTTTCCAAACTAGAAAACAAAGGCAATTTGACAGCAAATTGAGAAGAAAAGCTAATGCTGAAATCAAGCCAAAAGAAAAACAAAATTGGAACACCTAAAAAGTTTTAGCTGGCTGGGTTCTTGTCCGTAAATTCAAAATGATGAAAAAATAACTTATAATTCAGATTTTCTTCCGCGAACTCCCAGTTTTTGTTGTCAGGCAGATAAATAGTTTTTTTCGAAAGTTTTTAAGCATGTACTGCGCGCGTCAAAAATCAGCAAACCCAGTCTTTGAGTATGAAATATAAGCCGGTACTTACCAACAGGTAGATCCAATACTGATCAAAGTGACCAGGTCGGCCACAGCTCCGAAGAGAAGATACACAAATCCAGGAGTCACATTTCGCAGTCTCCAAAACACACAGCAGGTCAGGGCATTAAACAGAATGGCCACTAGGGCAACACCAGGAATCACTGTTTTTACGAGCGTGTCATTCGCCGACGACAGAAAACTGTCCGACACTGCTCCAAACCTAATTCTCGGATCCATGTCTAATGTCGAGTAAAACTAGTTTTTCTAGTTTTTTCAGTAAAGTATCTTGAGGAATTTGAGTGAAATTAAAGCCAACTGCTTTTTGCTCATCTTACGCCGAATATGAATTGTACTTAGCAATGCAGTTTACTTAGTCTAGTTTTTGATCCTATTGAAGACGCCCGATACATTTGGGGTAATTTGTGATTTAATTTATACGATTAAAGTCTTCTATTCTTAAGAGTTCCGAGTGGTTTGGTAAGTAATGTACTTTACAATGATACATCGGTGACATTTAAGTATGAATAAAAATGGCACTTCGGTCATTTCTTTAAAAAAAAGTCCCATTTTTTCTGTAAGAACTGTAGAGTAATTAAATTAATTGTTTTTCTGCTGTTGTCTAAGATTGCACTAAATTGACAGAAAGTAACAGCAGAAAACGCTAAAACCGTATTTAAAAATAAATAAACTTAAAAGACTTCAAAGTATATTCACAAAATTACTGAAAAAAAGTTTCATTCAAATCATTTTAACATCGTATAGAAGAGCGGTTTGCACTTCATACATTGAATACATGAAAATCGGTGGTTAAAATATGTCACACTTGAATAATTTCATCGATGCGCAAACGACTCAAGAAACTTCTCAACCGAATAGGTTTTTATCCGGGTTGACTGCTATGACTGAAGTTTATTTTTATACAGTTGCCATACAAAAAAAACTATGAATAAAAAACATAAATCAATAAATTTCAACGTTATCAACAATTTTTTATCTTCTAGGGTTTTTCTTTCTCCTCGTTAATGAGTTATGCAGTACCTGCTGGAGCTAATAAGAAAGTACGCTAGCAAAAATGGTGAAAAAATTCCTCCGGCCATAGTCTCAAAAAAATACAAAAAAAATATATGTTTTTTTCAAATTAGTGGGCTTTTTCTGCGTGGCATGATAAAAAAGATCTGAACAGAAAACTAGAACTTAGGCAAATTCGACAGTCATAGTAAAATAAGCGATGTTAATTTTTGTATTTTTAAGTTGGTAGCCGAAGAGATAGTGATTAGATTGTAGAAAGTCTTCAACATTTTAAAAAAGGTTTAACCTTGATCTCGAAAAAGTGAGCTAATATTACTTTTCCGAGTGATCGTTGGCTCAGAAAACATCAAAGTATGTTGAATTGTTGATTGTTTGGAATTCTTTGAAACAAAAAAGTGTTAATATTGCAGTTAATTTCTCAAATTTATTAACTGATCACAATCCATGGGTCCGCAAAGATAGCCAGTTACTGCGCAAATAGCACTGAATGCTCCGGTCATAGTCTCAAAAAAAATACAAAAAAAATGTACTTTTTTTTCAAATTAGTGGGCTTTTTCTGCGTGGCATGATAAAAAAGATCTGAACAGAAAACTAGAACTTAGGCAAATTCGACAGTCATAGTAAAATAAGCAAATTGGAAAGTGGGCAACAGTTTTTGAAAAAAAAAATGACTAAAAAACAAAAATCATCATTAAAAAAAATTAAAATTTTTTAGCAGAAATTTTTTGAACTTTTGAAAACTTGATGGCGCCAAAAGAACTCAAAAAAATTTTTTTACTCAAGTAAAACGAAATTTATACGTCTTAAATGAAGCATAATTAAGCTATTGTAGGCCTGTTTACTTAACCTGCTAGAAGTTAGACAAAAAAACCAAAAACTTCAAATCGGCTTTTGTTCAACACTTGGAAAATTTTTGAAAATGTTTAAAATGTCATTCAAATCACGACTGAAAGTGCTTAAATATGATATATTACTTGACACTTTTAGATCATCATTTGCGGTACCTGATTTTGTGTGAAAAAGAATAAAGGAAGAAAAATAACAGTGAGCAACGAATCCAATTTAGAACAAGGATAGCCGATTACTCTGTAAGTAGCACAAAATGTTCCGATCATAGTATCTAAAAATCTGCGTGGGGTGATACACTTTTAAATTTTAAGGAAAAAAATGACAGTAAGACTCTTTGAATTTTTAGAACAATTCATGATTGACATTTTTTGAAAAATTAACTTTCAAGTCGAGGCAACTGGATCAATATGTATAATTTTTCTTTCGTTGGGAAATCTGAAAAATAAATTTCCACTTGACCTATATAAGAGTCTTCGAAAATAATTTCTGGAGTATAAATTTTTCCTCACTGTTTCAAAAACAATAAAAATCAATTAATTTGAATTTTCTATGCCTTTTGATACCGCACACACATTGTTGTAAAAGCATAATTAATCGTATATGACAACTTAATTGACTATCGATCATCTTTTACTCCTAGTCGTAGTTTGTTTGACTGTCGTTTCCGAGCCTCCGTTATACTTTTTAGCCCATTTATCTTTCTTGGGACCTTTTTTGATAATTGTGCAGGCGGCCCAAACAAGTAATGCTAGTAATAATGTTATACCCGAGAGGAAAATCAAAACTGTTACAAATAGTATAGTGATGTATTTCTTCAAAATAGGGTAACTTCCGTCTTCATTTGGGTTAGTTTTGCAGTTATCGAAAAACTGTTTCTGGTCATCTAGCAAACCGTCCCAGTCTTGTTGGGTCATTTGGTCTTTGATTTTTTCTACTTCCAAATGACTAAAGAGGTCATCGCAGCAGGTCAAAGGGAAAGGGTACTGGGTGAATCCTGTAAAATTCACAGACTGAAAAATTCACATCCTGAAAAAGAATCATTGTACAAATATTTCACAAATTAGCCCGTGTCGAACAGGCTTTTGTACAAAAAAAGAGTAATATCTTTGCAAAAAAAAACGTTAACATAACGAGGAAACCAACATACACTTTTTCCAGAAATTACGGTTTAATTCTTTAGCTCTAGCTCTTCAATTCTCTTGTTCTAATTCTCTAGCGGTTTAATTCACTAACTCGAGAATTCAAAATTGATCAGATCTTGCTTGAAGTTATTTTTGCTGTACCTAAGTTGGTTTAAAATAAGACCAAGATCTTCATTTTTTCTGTCTTTTTTTGTTTCAGATGTCGAAGCGAAAAGTCTATATTATCTCGATATAATAGCTAATATATGCTTCACTTCAATCATCGACACAGAAACGAGAATTGTTTTAATTGATTACTTGAAACAATAATCATTAGATGTTTCTGGGGAGAAAAAAAGCGCCTCCTATCACAGGTGTTTTTTTACCACCCATCTAGTGTCATCAAATACTTGTCGTCGGAACTTTAAAAACTTGAAGCAACAAGTGTTTTAAAATAATGACAAGCAATACTTTTATCTAAGCTTTAGTTAAATTGCACTCAATTTAGTTAAAAACACTAGCCAGTCTGAAGACGATCAGTTTCTTATCAGTTCAGCAATTCAAGACTGAGTTCTTATTAAGAAACTACCTTCAAAAAGTAGTTTCTGCACTAAAACTTTCCTCTAGTACCAATACCGATTCTTAGACTGGTTAGACTGCAATAAACTAGAAATTTGGAATCGATTGAGAGATTTTCTTTCCTCGCACGCTTTCTTTGTCTTTTGCAAGAAGATCGGTTACTCATATTTGTCGGTCTCGCAAAAAACTTGCAACGATGTTAAGTGCCCATAAGCAATGCTTTTTTCTTAGTTTGACATTTTACTTGATTGAATTTGATCA
The DNA here is from genome assembly GCF_963678635.1 of Symsagittifera roscoffensis. Lineage (NCBI taxonomy): Eukaryota > Metazoa > Xenacoelomorpha > Acoela > Convolutidae > Symsagittifera > Symsagittifera roscoffensis. The sequence continues at coordinate 37,628,474 of NC_087067.1, read as the reverse complement.
CTTTAGGTCTGTAATCCAGACAATGTACAAGTATTTATAATGAACAGCGAGACTTTGTGTTTTTTCCCTGAAATTCTAAATCCAATTGATTTTGCACAGAGAATCAGATGAATGCGAAAATGAAAAAAGAGTGACTGATAGCCAAGCATATAAATTAAGTGTTTCCCTCCACTAACTTAATGAACTATTTCTTTAAGAACCATTTTTAAAACTTCAGGATGAACTGCAAAATGAACTTTTTTATTCTTATTTCTATTCAAAGTGTTTCAAAGCTGTCCACAAATACCCCAGTTGACAAAAAAAAAGATTATCTTTCAATTCCATACTATCGAGAAAATGCTTATCATACAGATTTCATACAATTTCTTAAAATAAAAAAACTTGTTTGACAATTACATGATAAGCTTTTTCTTCCATACAACGGAATTGTATGAGAAGCATTTTTCTGCCCTGAACACAAATACCAAAAACTTTCTCAAACGAGAAAATAAACAGGTTAAACGGCATTGAATTGCAAATATAATAACGTATTACTAGATGCCAAGTCTGATAAAATTTGTATTTCTTTCAATTTATAAAAAAAAGATACTTTTTTGTATATGGCTATGAGATATGTTTAAAAAACTCAGACGTTGAAAAACGTGGCCTGTTTTTTGGTTAGATTTAGGTTATACCTTTGATTCTTTTATATAAAAAAACTGTGAGTGGAGTACGTTATCAGCAAAAATTTTAAAACTTTGCATGCAATTTTTTTTTTAAATGTTAAGCAACTGGTTTAGCGACCAAAATGAAAAAAGTCTCAGATTTGAAATCGTTGTATAGAAAAAAGGTTATCATATAACATTCATAAGTGGAAACCGTGTGATCAGGGTATTTTCCATAGAAACCAAACATGGAATTGTATGATGAGCTTTTTTATGGAATTGTACGATAAGATTTTTTGTTATTTGGGGGTCATCCCGGGTAGATGATCCTTAAAACGTCTCCTATATAAAAATAAATTTTTTAACGTTCAAAACGAATTTTAAAACTTTTTTGCTTGATAATTTGTGTTTTTGTTCCGACCATTTGAAAAATGGGCAGGAATTATGTACTCGAGTGTGTTTCATTTGTTTTTCTACGCATTATCAGGCACTCAAAAAATCATCGGAATGTTTTGAGCGATATATCATATCACAGCTATTTGAGTCATGATTCGAACGACTATAAAAATTTGAAAGCTTAATTTCTTAATCTAATTTTGAGCAAATAAAGCAAGCGAGCAGGCTTTTTTGGTTAAATTAAGCCACCTACAATAGCTTACTTCTTCCTAATTTTAGTTTTACTCTAGTAAAATTAGTTTTTGGAGTTTTTCAACGTCATTTTGCGAATAAAAAAATTTCAGCAAATTTTTAAAAAAATGAATTTATTTGTTTGTTTTTCTGGTTTTTCTAGTCATTTTTTTAAATCATTTTTTGTCAGAGTTTTCGTTTTACTTTTATTGTCAAATAAGCATGAGCTCTATTTTTTCGTTCTGATCTTTTCATCACAACACGCAGACAAAACGACACTAATTTGAAAATATAAATTTTTATGTTCTATTTCAGAGTAACCTAGTAATCTTGCACAATAAACTTCTATCACTGTTATTGTTCCGACATCTAGAAAAATTGAGGAACTTTGTACTTGGGTATGCTTTTGTTTTTTTTTGTTTTTCACGCAAAACCAGGTACCACAAATAATCATTGGATTAGATTGAGTGATATATCATACTAAATTTATTTTATTTGTGATTCGAAGGCCAGACAAAAGTTCCGAAACATTTTCCCAGTGCAGAGAAAAACCGGTACGAAATTAAGGATTTTTTGCCTGATTTGAGTGAGAAATGCGTGCGAGCAGGCTTATTATTGCAACGAAAAATACATTATGCCTTACCTAAGACGTTAAAATTCAACTTTACTCAAGTAAAATTAAATTTTGCATTTTTCTAGCGCCCCTCTGGGATTCAAAACCTGAAAAACGAACAAACTTTTTTCCAAAAAAAAACAGAAAATTTCAGAATTTTTTTTTGATGTTTTTAATGATTTTTTTTTCACAAATTGTGGTTCAATTTGTCTGTTTTGCTGTGGCTGATGAATGAGCCTACGTTTTTTAGTTTTCATTTTTCACACCACTCAGAAAAATTTGAACTTAAAGTATAAGCAGTCAACTAACAATGATAATGATATCATAATCATAATATTCATAACAAACACAGAAAATTTTTTGTTTCTACGAATTGCAAAGAAGCTATTCAAAGTCTGTTGAATCCGTTTAAAGCTAGGCCTATGTGATGACATCATCAGTTTCTAACCGCTAAAACAATAAATTGACTTTGGTGTTCTGATAAAGTGACAATGAAATCAAAACCTCTCAACCAAGACCAAATAATCTGACAATAAAACATTACAATCGACTAGTATTTTATATTTGCGCTTTTGCGCTAAGGTTTTTCAGACAAAAGTGCTATTTTGCTGACAAAATTTGTCAGGCTATAGTAGATCTGAAGCTAGAAGCTGATACTCATAGATTATCATTGTCTTGGCTGGGGATTTGAATGCTCAACCCGTTGCTTCCAAAGCAAACAGCTTTTTATTATGCTCATAATAATTTCAATTTTTAGTTTTCGTCTCCGATGTTATTATTACAAAAGATTGTTTTTAGGAATGCAATGAAATTTTGCAAAAAAATTGAAGGTAATAAAGCAAAAAATGGACATATAAAACCTGGATTGCTATTTTGACGTCATTTAAACTAAGAAAGATTTCAAAATAGGTGAGAAAGGGGAAAACAGTCGTGCTATTTAGTAAAAAAAAATACTAGAAATCTCATTAAAAATTGCCTGGCCTGTTATTTTGCTGGTGGTGATGTCGTTCTTTTTGAAGTCCGCCCAACTGTCCACCCCGCATGTTTTAAGTGCCACAAAAATCACATTGAAGAATATAGATGGTGCATTGGTGCCATACTCCCCGTCGTATTCATGCAGCTGTTCAGCCATCTTGTCGTGTAGATTCATCAGTACGTAGAGGAAGATGCCCAGCCATGTCAGAGTTACAGCTGAGAGAACTGATAAAAAACAACCAAAAAGAAGAAGTCTATAATTCTGTAACTTTGAATTTAATTATTTATTTAAATTATATATTTTTAAATATATATTTTAATTATACTAATTAACTACTTAAAAAAATTAACACTGTACCGGCAATACACTTAATTAACACGGTGAAACATATCATGAAAGACCTATAAACTTTTTAAATTAAATTAAAACATTTTCTTATGATTTGAACCAAACTGGCGGAAGTATGCAATATGAATGCAATTGAGAATTTGATGTGAAAATAGGAAATTTAAGAAAAATTACAAATAATAATAAGCTAATAGCACCTACGATTTTTACTCAAAATAAACGAAACGAACATACAATTTTGATTTTAGATTTAATACATTGTAATGCAAGAAAGAACTGAGAAACTTCAATCATGGAAAACCCCCAGGTATTTGTGAAATATCAGCCTCAGCACTTAAAGACGTTACAAATAGTATATATGTTCTGCTTACTTTTGTGTTTAATGAAAACAATAAGTTTAGGAAATTTCAGGTTAATCTTAAATAACTCAAGTATATAAAAAAGATTACCCGAAGAACTAGAAATCTATAGAACTATTTCAATCACGGGGTTAATGTCAAAACTTTTTGAAAAACTTCTACATAAGCAAATGAAGTACCTCCTGAAGAAAAATCGGATGAGTAAAACAAAATTTTGTTTCCGCTGTTTCAGCCATAGATGCAATATTAAAAATGTACCGAACCGTTTCGAAAATCAATTGATAAAAACCACATTGTTGCTGCCTTCCTTCTTTGATAATTCAAAAACAATCGGCTCAATCAACCACAATTTTCTAAAAAATAAACTTAAAAATAGGTTTCTCAAACAGCTCAATTGTCTGATTGAAAAATTTGTAAGCACAAGACAGCAAATAAAACAATAGATAAATCAATACCGAAACAAAGTACGTTGATTTCGCATTACTTTTTATTGATAACGAAAATCCAGAATTAGCTATCAAGCAACTTGAACATACCAAGATATTTCAAAACACATTCTAAAATTCAATGCCAAAAAATAGAATTCTTTATATTCAGAAGAACAGATAAAATTCGGAAATTCATTTATATCGAAAATGGAAGAAATGAAGATAAAACTACTTGTCAAAACTCTTGGAACTGTAATCGATCACACATAAATTCTCATCAAGAAGTTAAAATTATACCAGAAAAAACGGCTTCTGGGATTAAAATCTTGAAATTTATCAAAAAACACCAGGTGGCTGACAATGAAGGCGCTTGTGATGAGCCACTTGGACTATCCGGCAAGTCTACTCACTGGAATAACAAGCAATTTAGTAACTTCAATTAATAAACAATTAAGTTGGACTGTGAAAACTTGCTGTAACCATATTAAAAACAATTCTTCTTCACATTTGAAAGAAAACGATAAAAATTGCCGATTAAGCTTTTCCTAAATTGGCCTTCTGGATGCCGCTTCTGGATACCGTTTCTGAAATTTCGAAAAAAATTACTATCAGCCAAAATCAGTGTAGCCTTTTCAAATCACCAAATAAATGAAAATTACCGAACTAGAAAACTCATCTCCAAACAGCAACATCATACTACATTTTTAAAAAAATCTGACAGCTCTTCTAATTGGGAAAAATATACTAGAGCATAATATACTTGCGAGCGCTCTAACATTTAATAAAATTAATTTTAGGTTTAAGATGTCTTTTCATAAACTGTACCTTGAAATTAGAACAGTGGCAGCCTATGGAAAAATTGGGGCTGAATTCGAAATTTACATAACGATTAGCAAAATAGTTTGAATTCATTTTATTGTTGGAGATAATTTGATAATTTTTTTTGTTTGTTTTAGCAATGTACATACTTTTCATTTTTGTTCTAAAATTTTTAACAAGTGAAGTGTTTTCTATGTTTTTTTAGCTTGGGCAGATGTCAAAAACAATGATCTTGGCAAGAAACAGATCAAGATGTTTCAAAACACATGCATTGAAATTCAATGCCGAAAAAACGGAGTTCCTCATATTCAGTAAAACAGGTAAAATTCAGTACGCATATTTTTATAACAAAAACTGTTTCGACCCTTTTTTCATAAGTTGCTAAATTTTTCACCTTTTTCATCACAGAAACTTACTGATTAAAAATATGATACACAATATAGCATAAACTGTCATCAGGATTTTCTTGCTACAACAACATGCTATCAACCCCAGTGCCGCCACGCCAGCTACGCCCCCTACAACCCCATAAATGACGTAATAGATAATCTGCGACTGTTTGAAACCCACTTTGTCCATGTAGTAGGAGAAATCCCACTTCGCTTCTGCCCATATAAGGATAGCTAGTATGCCCAAATTGACAACTAGTACTACAATATTTATAATGACCAGGAAACAGATTGAGCAAACGCGACTGCAACACATGGCAAAGTGGCTTTAACCAGTGATGTTGACCTTCAAATGAAGTTGACCAAAGGAAGAAATTGTCCTAGTGGCGCTGCTCGAAACCAGTTCAATAACTGGTTTCTTATCGAAATTCAAAACTGATTATGACTACTGGAGTTTTGTTTCATTTCTTCTCTTTTCTCTCTTGGTTAACTCTTCTTTTTTGTCAATTTTGTTTCTGTAATTTGCTGTTCTTTAACCAATTTGAAAGTTTTTGGTGCCAACTTTTTCATAGATTGTGTAATAAATAAGTAATTTTTCTTAATTTTTAATTTCAAAGATTATTAAATATCGATCTTGCGAGCTCTGAAAATTTCACTTTTCTGTTCTTTTTCTCGCTTATCACTCTGAATACTTACAAAGTCATTCAATTGATAACTGAAAATTCAATGAGTCAAAGTTTATTTCTGAAACGTCAAATCTGGCTTCATCTGGGCAAACGGTTGTCTGTGCATAGTACAAAACTAATGCGTTTGTCTACAAAAAATCTAGCAGAGCAATGCAACCTAAGACTGTGCAAAAATTTTCTTTGTCATTAGAGCATAAGTTTTGCCCGCTCGCTTGAAACTACGCACCAGAAGCGCAATACATCTTTAAACTGTGCGCAAAACGATACAAATTGCATTTAAGACTTGCTACTCGATTATTTTCTCAAATAAAACTCTGCAGCATATATCTGACCAAGATACAAACTCTCGGCTCACAATTTAACATTTTGAAGCATCAGATCTATAATTATTCACTTGAAAACATCTTTTGGTGTCATTAGGAATTATCACTGAACGGTATTCACTAGAAAACATTATTTGCTCTATTTTGGCTTACATTTGTTTCATTTTAAAAGAAATTTGCTCAGACAAATTTCGCAAAAGCGTGAAATAATTTTTCTGCGACAAAAAAGAAAAAAACCAAAACAAAATAAAAGGCATTTTCACGCAAAGTTCATGAAGTAAAATACGAACAATTTTTTGCACATTTCTGTTTTTTTTTGTTACGACCTTCAAACAAAGCAGGAGTGGATCTAGAATTTTTTTGAAAGGGGGGTGGGGACTTTTAGAAAAACAGGCCAAAAAAGGCGTTTTTAGGCAATTATTGGAAAATGTTGACAAAAATCGCATTTATTGTCGCGCACTCCCCCCTCAAAATAAAATTAGTACATATTGGCGCCAAAGGCGCTTTTAAAAAATTTAAGGGTCCGTTAAAAATGGATATCTTGAAATAGGTCGGCAGGGGGTTGAATCCCTGAAGAAGGGGGACATCCCCGCACCACCACTCCCTAAATCCGCCCCTGAAACAATGTGATGAATACTATGTTTTTGGTGTTTTTTATTCAGACCAACTTTGAACCCTAAATAATCTATGTGACGGAATATTCATATATAGTCTGAAAAATCATATTACCTTGAGCTCAAAAACTGAAATATGTCTTACCCATTTTAGCAAATAAGGGTTTGCAAACTTCTATTTTAGCTAGTTTGCTTAAATAAACGTGCAATAAATTTCACTGTTTTAAGCATAAGCCACAAGATAATCCAGATGAGAAGTCTTTCCAAATTGAGTTGAGGCTAGCTATTTGTTGAATTGAACAAAACTGAATGCTGAAAATAGAACCAAACTATTAATGCTTGGTTTGTGACGGGATCAATGATGTGCAAAAGGCGTTTCGTCAAAACCTTTCCATCCATCTGAAATTCGCAACTTTTCCTGAGTTCCACTTGTTCAATCGACTAAACTCATTTTTTTGCTCTGATTCTCGTTTGATTTTTGTTTTCTAATACATTTCTTTATAGCGTAACCAAGCGGAACTGCCCGGGTCGAAATTGGCTCCCATTTATATGTCATGTTTTAAGGAAAACCAGCAAAATTGAGGCAAAAGATCCGAATGAGCCCAAAATAAATCAAATAATAGGGCCAATGTGGGTTCCTATTTCTATTAATATGAGACTGAACGAGCTCACAATTTTGTGAAAAAGTAACGCAAGTAACGCAGCCACCTTATTTTAAAAACTTCGAAATTTTGTTTTCCTGGAGCCCATCCATGCTTTGCGTGAAAATATTTTGTTTTGAGCATTTTTGCTTCAATCGGTTGAACCAGCAAAAACTCGAAACTTTTTAAGATAAAAACTGTTCATCTGCAAGGGAAACGACGGTATTAGTTAACTTGTTTTGTCCCGTGACAAAACTAGTTTTCATGTTCGGTCTCGCAGCCTATTTCGTAAAAAAAAGCCAGCACCGGATTCCATCTTCAGCCTTGAAGTCGGTAACCGGATTCGTACACGCTAGACTTACTAGGCCTGTTTTGCCATCAAAAGAGAAAAATTAGTGAGCTTACTATGAGAATTAACCCGTATAATGTACCTCTGTTTTTTATTAGGGACAAAACCTTTTTGAGGGGTCAACCAAATAAACTAGCACGGAAAGGGAAAGTACTACCATACGAGCTGCTGAGCTTTTCCTGGAAAACCGCTGTTATGACCTGGTTAAAGTTTTTATGAGTTAGATTTTGCACAGAGCAAGCACTTGGATCACGGTGGGCCTCGAAGATCGGACATTTCGTAACCACTTGACCACTGCTCCCCCTTTTAAGCAGACATTGAGCCCCTCTATTGAAGAGGAATTAAACTTGTACCATTTGGTCTTCAATATAGCATTGTAGTTAGGAATTACAATTTTTCTTGTATTTTGTTGGAGGCGCACCTTCAAGATACAATTCTTTGCGCGGCTTAAGATTTTTTGAAAAAATTTCAATAGAGTTTGCAATTAGAGTTCTGGAAATTGTGCTTTTTGTAGTTTTTAATAGTCTTATGCGGGTTTTTGCGAAGTCCTCAAACAGTTGAGAAAATTAGTATCTCCAGGCAAAACTATCTCAACATTTACCATTTGATTTTCAGCTTACGAAAAATTTTCTTTCAATTCATTTTTCAAATGTTTCTTGTTGCGTGTTTTCTTCCGCATGTTAAAAAAGTTGAATGGGTCCAAAACGGCGTCGGAACGTGGTCGAAAAGTGGTCGTCGCCGAAAATTGCTGGAACGTGTGGTCGGCACGCTGTCATTCTGCTCAAGTTCCGACAACCTCGGAACGTTCTCTGCTGCTTCTATAAAAACGTGCTACTACTGACTCATTTTCACATCCAAGTGCTTGCTCTGTGCAAAATCTAATTGATTTAACATTAGTGAAAATCTAATAGATTTAACATTAGTGAAAATCTAATAGATTTAACATTAGTGAAAATGCCCTCGAGTCTTGTTGTTATTAGACACATTTAGGCACACTCTGATACCGTTCGTTCACGTCCAAAATTGATCAAATTCAATCAATGGTAAATGTCAAACTTGAAACAAAGCTCACTTTAAATGCATAGTAGCGTTTCAAATTAGGTTGCTGCAAATTTGTTGGACATTCACTTTATTGAAATTTCCAATTGCAAAGGTCATCAGTGCAATCTTTACTTGGATGTGTTCTCTCATCTAATTCAATTAGCAGCAGACGACTGCAGATATTTTCAATTTTCCAGATTGATTTCGAAAAAGTAAAATTCAACAGAATAATATGTTGAACTTTAAAACACACTTTAAAATATCATACCACTTCAAAATAGGTTACTTGCTTGTTTGTTCTTCAGTCGCTTAATTTAAATCTCCTATTGCAAAGGTCTCGAGCTCAACTTGCACTTAGATGAGTTTTCTCATCTAATTCAATTAGCAGCAAATGACTGCAGATATTCTCTCAAATTTTCTAATTGATTTCGAAACAGTAAAGTTCAACCGAATAATGCCAATCTGATGCAATGTTTACTGTTGCATCCATTAATAATTTCAAAAGCTTGAAAAAAAAGGTTCTTGTTATAAAAAAAGTTGTCGAATTTGAAGGCTGCTGAATAAACAGAGCAGCAAATCTATTGTCTTTTTCTAACGAATTTCTTATTTTCATTTCCTGACCAAGAAGAAAAAAAGAAAACAGTTATTTTCAGATTTAATTTTTTTTTTCAGATTATTTTGTCTTTTTACAAATAGGCATTTAGTTTTTGTTGTAAAGATTGGATACCGAAGCCATAAAACGTATATAAAATTCTGAAACTTTAAAAATTTCAGAAATTTTTTGAAAGTTGACAAATATTTGATTCAATAAGTTGCCAGAAAAGACTAAACAAAAAACCTTACTTATATACACAAAAGATTATTACAGGAGCGAAAAATTTAATTTTAATTAAATAAAGGCAACTCGCAAGAGTTTATATATATATATATAAACTCTTGCGAGTTGCCTTTATTTAATTAAAATTAAAATTTTCGCTCCTGTAATAATCTTTCGTGTATATAAGTAAGGTTTTTTGTTTAGTCTTTTCTGGCAACTTATTGAATCAAATATTTTTCAAATGCGACCTGGAATTGTGTGGTCAAAACAAGATCGTGTTAGTTCAAAAGTTATATCTAATTTTGTTTAAAAAAAAAAGAATTAAAAATATGAAAAAGAATGAATGCTCGCTTCAAAGCGAACCCCTGAATGTTCTGGCTGCCTTTCAAGGTCTTTTAAACTGTTTTTCAAGTCAATTGAAAAAAAAAATTGTGAAGTTTTCAAAAAAGTTTGGAACATAATTTTTTTTTGCGTTTTTTGAAGTTCCCCCTCACACGCTATGTCAAGTGCAAACTGAAGCTGCTAGTAACTCCAAATATTTTGCCTCAATCCATTTTAGAAGGATTTATGAGTGGATTAAATATTCACCTACGCGTAAACCGTATGAAGTATCTCGAGCGTTAATTGTCCCAAACTAGTGAAATTGAGAATTTGCAAACCGCAAAGACTTCTCCAAAAAACAATTATTGGTATAATATCTTTCAAAATTTGAGCTCATGATGTCACTAGTGTTGAAAATTCTGCTCGAAAATGGCTAATTAATAGTCGAAATTGGTCTGGAGAAAAAAGTCACCCCCGACCACAAATGTTTCGTCACTCTCTTCGAAAGTCCGAACAACACTGAAATTTAAAACTTGGTGAAAAGGTTGAAAATCAAAAAGACGTAGCGCTGAATCAGTTTTCAAATAATCAGTGAGATAGAAAGTATTTCGACAACTTTGACAGTCTTGGAAAAGATCAAATTGAAGAAAACTAGACATAATTAAGAAACTCGCACTGCAAATAGCTTATTCAATAGGACTAATTTGAACTAATTAAATAGGAACTAATTTGTATCGAGTCGATCAGATTTGAAATGAATTGAGCTGATTTCGATACCTGAACTAAGTAGACTGCAAGCGCAAGGTGTTAAAAATGACTCCTCGTTTTGACCGAAAGTTTAATCAAGCGTTGCGGCCTGTATTAGCTATCTTCTGATCAAACTCGATCAACTCAGATATGTGCCAACAACAGGAAAACCCCAAAAAACACTAAACGAACCTGTTTAGACATCAAGACTCTTCTCCATAAGGCAGGTATTGAACAAAAAGCCGGAAATATTTGGACGGGAAATGTTTTGAATTAAAACTCGCGTTGTTCGTCCCGCGCTCTCCAGTCAAAGTTAGTATACATTGGCACCGGAGGCACCTTCAGAAAACTTTAGGGTCAGTCAATAAAAACCAGATATTAAATAGTTCCAAAGGGGTGGCGAGGATTTGAATCCATGATGGGGTCAACCCCCTTCAATCTGGCACTGCAGTTATCATTATTCAAAATTTTAGGATCCTTTCAGACGACTTATTCGAATTTCCGAAAGCTATAAATCTAAATTTGTAAGTTATTTGTAAGAGATCTTCTAAAGTATAGGTTATTTTATGCTGCAAAAAGATTAATAAAAATTTCTAATGAGTTGTGACGGATGGTCTAACTCATAGAGTAATTTCAGATAAGGTACACCGTCTGCTCGTCACGCTATCTTTTTTCGGCCGGATAGATTCGTGCAACTTCTTAGTCTAATACCGATCTTAATCTTACTCTTATATCTCTTAGTCTCAATAGATCTAGAGTTTACTGGTTTGTTACGAGTTGGTCTCTTGGAAAAGGCAACTAAGCTGTAAGTTAAATTCAGAATGCTCTGGTGCTGAAACTTCAAGTAGTTTCAGCACTTACAAATAAATGGGTTGTTAGTTAGATGGAGTATGATTGGTTAGTCTTCAATATTTTATAGGGATAAAATATCTAATTTATAACCAATAATAATATACAGTTTGAATCAGGTTCCAGTAATCTACATCAGAAATGGCTTGTTGTAGGCGGCTCAGTTCCTTATTTATTATGAAAAATAAGTTTTTTAATTCTCTGGAACGTGTATAAAATGAGACCTTTTCTTTGTCTGGCAATCAACTCGTCGGCCAAATTAAGTCTCATCTTGTGCACTGACGCTTTTATGTCGTAGCAATTGATGTTGAAAGGGTTCGATTTCAACCCAAAGTTTGCAAATATATAAGCTTGGCGAAGCATATGATCACATGAAAGACCTTTCTGTAGCATTTTGCTAGCGAATTTTGTGCAATTTTCTGAAATATTAACTCGATCGTTGACCATTTCCTTCATTGAATCCGATCTCAATTTTTTCTGGTAGTTCAAAATCAGACTTAGAATCGCAGTTTTTTCTGTTCCTTCCATTGCGACGTTTCGAAAATGTCTGACAGATAAATCGAATGTGTCGTAAGAGTAGCCTCTACTTTCATTTACTAAATCAATCAAGAGTTTTTCCTTTTCTTGCAAAGAAAATGGACCTGAAAAATTCGATTTTTCTTGTGCAATTTTTTTGACTAATTTTTTGTACGATTCAATACAAATGATATGAGCTTCTTGAGATTCTGGGTTGAATTTTACAGACTCTAGTGCGATATCAAAAGCAATGTCGTAGTTTTTTTCGAAGTACAAGCACCAAATTGCTTTGGCAGTTTGGATTTCGGCTAGTGCTTGTTTCAGATCCCGCGCCTCACGTAAGAAACTGTGGAACCAGTTGAAACTAGCTTGTTTCTTGACAAGGACTGCAAAAACCATCTCCTGTATTATTATACTTCTCAGCCTGGAGTAGTGGATCTCCGACTCCTGGAAGATTCTCATCCAATCCACCCATGAGTAACTTGACTGCCTGGCAGCATCAACATATTTATCAACAGGCGATGTTTTTGTTTCAACTGATGTGACGATACTAGAGAGCCCGTAATTCATGAAATAGTTTATACTCGGATTGTTTTCACCACCGTTGTTCTCATGCGGGACACATCTGAGTTTCAACAAGCACGTGACATCTTTCAACGGAAAAAATCGCAAGTTTGAGAAAAACGTGTCTAGATCTTTTTCGCTGACACTCCGTTGAATTTGAATACAAACTGAAGCTCTTTTTGCTGCTTGAAACCAGGTTTTTATAGGTGGTAGTGAAAAACTAATTCTGTTGGCGAAAACCAATACGGTTGCAAAGTTATGTAAGACACACGACGACAATATTAGGGTTGCTATGATTTTAATAAAATTGACAACTGAGTTTCTAAAAATTGCCCTTGTTTTAATTGTGCCTTTCCAGTTAAAAACTATTTAAAAAGTTTTACGACCACAGTATTTTTACAAATAAAAACAGCTTGTTAAGATTTCGCGTTTCAGCTGCTTCGGGCATCATGTTTTTATCACAGAGAGTAGAGAATCCAGGCATGTTTTTCAATAAAAACTCAAATGAATGTCATATGATGTTCATTGAAACAAATTTTAAAAACTTAATTCAGCAATGAAAAAAGCTGGCGTTGAAAGATTCGTGGGGAGGAAAAACTTTTTGGCCAGTTTAGAAGGAAGATAAATTGATAAATTGCGCAATTTAGTGGGCGTAGCTGCTGCCGTCTTGCCTAGACGCAAAAACTCAAAAACAATTCTAAAAATTAAAAATTAAAAAAAAAACAAACATTTTTTTGCTTAAAATAAATTTGATTTGCATGAATTCAAAAGAAGTGCTTTTAACATTGTTTGTAGCAAGTTGTTGTTTTGTTTTTCAGTTTTGGATCAAGAATTGTAACTTTGCGCACTGAAGTTTTTCATTTTATTCAATGATAATCGATTCAAATTGTTTGTGATAATTTTTCTAGTGTTTGTCTGCAGTTTTCCTTCACAAAGCAGTTTTTTTTTGACAATTCGACAGTTGATTTCGGAGTTTCATGAATAAAAATCTATTATAATTGAGTTTCATTGTAAGTGTCCACAAAAGTGAAAACAAATCGATTATAATATTACAATTTTTGAGGCAACAAAATCCTTTTTTCATCCATTATAATCGATTTTTTTTCACTTTTGTGGACACTGACAATGAAAATAAATTATAATCGATTTTTTTTCCTGTTTACTGAGATGCGAATTTTAACACACATTAAGTTTTTTCTACGTTTTAAACTTAAATTGGTTACGTTGGTTACTTGTTGTTCAATTTAATTTTTTTCTGCCTAACTTTGATACTTTTGTTACTTTTTTATGTTACTCAAAAACTGAATTTTGTTCCTTTCACAATTTTATCCTTTTGTTCCTTTCCATTATCATCGATTTATTTTCACTTTTTCAAATGCGAGTTTCTTACACCCTACCTTTATCCAACTTTTGTCCTCCCTTCTTTCCTTGCCCCGACCCTCCTATGTTTATCGCACCTTTAACATGACGCTAAAACACTTTAACCACCGCCCAATTTTACTCAAACGTTAACCAGGGTGATAGGGGTAAAATCGTGGGGTGGTAAACTGAGAGGGGGTGCAAGGAGGTGTTGGTGGTGTGGAACGGGGTGTTAGGATGTGGAGGGGGTTGTGTTTGGGGGAGGGGAGAAAAAGAGGCGGATGCCGAACGTTGGGGGGGGGGGGGGTGTATACAGGGATGCTTATGTTTACTCGGATCTAGTTTTGCAGAACGCTGCAAAAAGTAGTAAACATTTTACTAAAACATAAAAAATAATCTATTTTCATAGATTTTATGAATTAAAAAACCACACGATTACTGAACCCAAAATTACAAATATTTTGTATTGGTTCAATGGACCATGAAAAACGATTAGTTTGTCAGCCTTTTTCGCCAGTTTAATCACTTAAAATCAAGTAGTCTAAAATGATCCCTTAGAAAAACTTAACTTAAGACAATGTAGTTTCTTAACCCTTACAAGTAATTTCAATTGTCGCCGCGATTGCTCTGTACTTCATTCTCATTTTCGAGCTTGAACAGAGATTGCTTGACATCTCCTTCCTTGCAGATCCGAAGGCTTTCTTCTGTCAGCGTTGTTGAAATTAAACGAGGCAATTCGGGAATATCACCCAAAATGATAATGGGTAAGTTGTTGTTATTGCGTTTGTAAAAATAGTAATAATAGGATATCAACTCTGTTAAGTACAGCTCTAAGTTGTTCTCGGGTAAATTGAAGTCTTTGATTTGACTTTATTCGTTTGTGATAGAACTGGTCAATGGTTCAAAAAATGATCGTGACATCTAACTGCTGTTGATTAAACTGTGTCTGATACTTTACATAGTTCATAATTTGCTTGTATGCTTAGTCATCAAAAGACATCATAACCCAAAAAAGTCTATCGGATCTGCGCTTTGGTTGTTTTGCGGAGAAAAATGTTTCTTACTTTCTGAAAAAAAAATTGGGTATGAGCTGCACTATGTTTTAACCATTTGTCTTTGGATTCCATATAACAAAAGATGAACAATGTAAAAAATAGCCGCGTTTATTGAGAAAGCTGCTAACACAACAGTATTGCCTCTTAATGACTGGACCTGGGTAGCTTACAAACTTATTTTTAGGCCAATTGGGTATATTTTTGGTTAACATACAGAACCATTGAAAACATTTCTATCACAAGTAGTGGATAGAATCAACTATTTCCACAGGGTCAATAATCTGCCGAAGTTTTGGAGCATGATTGACAACAATTACTAAATTGGTGGTTGCTCGTGTAATAACTTTTGCAAGGTCATGGTCGTTGTACCACATTCGGCAACCTTTTTCGATTAGCAAAACAACCGATCCAAACTCAGAACCATGTAATGTGTGGTAATTTTCTAACATAATAAGGGGGAGATTGTTTCTTGGTTTGCTGTTGAGTTTATCATTATCAAGGCGAGAAAAAGCTAGTGATTGAAGTCTCCAATCTTTGTTCACCATTTCTCGAACTACAATGTTTTGAGTAATCGGTGACAATAATCCAAGGGGAATAGCAATGACATCAGTGCTATGAGATCGAAACATACATTTTTCAATTGCGTTTATGCATTCTGACGTGAAACAGTTTTGATTGTTTGCACCTGATTCTTCTTTGTTCACGTGTACAACTTCCGGGTTATTTTCGCCAATCAAGTTATGAGAAGGAGGGCCTCTCAAATGAACTTCATCTTGGATATATGATAAAAAGTTGACTTGGAGCTCTGCTAGTTTTTGAGTCGATCGCAAATTGCTCGTCAAGTTAAGAGCTTTGAAATCTTTCAAGTAGTTTGGAATTCTATCGAAGTAGAAACGATTTGGTGAAAAAATACAGCAGTGTACATTTCTGCCGATTTTATGTTCTTCTTTTTCTGTCAAGGTCACTTCGTCTACAAAAACCAAACCATCTTGAATAGTCTCAGTCACCTCAAAAAACGACTCTTTCAAGACTTCAATGTCAAATCCTTCAATGGCAGCTCGTATCTGTTCCAGCAAAAGTTGAGGTGGTAAGCCATGTCCATGACTAATTCTCACTTTCATTTTTGAGCTAAACACAAGTTTCAGCAATCTTGCAAGGTATACCATGAGCATAGTTTTTCCAGAGCCCATAGGTCCATTCACAATTAATCGCAACGGATTTTCATTTTCGGAGCAAGTCAGAAACTTGAAAACAAATGCTATGACTTCCAACTGCTCCTTTGTCCATAGAATGACTTTAACTCGGTTCCCTTTTGCAGCTGGCTGAGCGATTTTCTTCATATAGTTTTTCAAGTCCTTGGATTGCTCACTTTCTGTCGTGAAGGTGTCACTAAGCTGATCGTTGAGTCGTTTCTCAATATCACGGTTGTCAACTTTAACTGATTGCATGTCATTTGACACCATTTTTTGATGGATCAACGAATTAGCACCTTCCATGGAGTTTATTGCCACGAGACGCGCGACTACTCTATCAAAGGATTTGATGCTCTCCTTGGACATATTTGGAATGTCTTTGATCCTCCGACTCCAATGCAAAGCAAAGCTGGATTCTTGAGTTTTCTGGAAATCACTCTTCTGAAACACCAATACTTGGTCTTTTTCATTTGCTTTCAGATCAGTTGATTTTGTCAGTTCCGATAACCGAGGCAAATCTTCAGGAAGATAACAAATAACAGAATGTATCGGAACCATGTGATCGATCGGGGTTTTTGAAGAACTAGGAAGGTGCAATTCTTGAACTGGCACTCCAAAGTTTGCTAGATGACGAACAAATTGACTGTGTTTTAATGATTCTTTCTTAATGGAGTCGTTGCTAATCTTTTTTACGTTTTTTACATTGAATATGAAGATACCCTTTGAAGGATGTGCCACAATCATATCAATTTCAACCGAACCGATGCTCGTTTTTTCAAAGATGTGGCTTGCGTCGACATTCGGAAGCAAGATCAATCCTTCCTTTTCTAAGTTAAGATCATTGGCCAATGATTTATAAACTTTCATTTCTCCGTCTTCACCTTTTTGAGTGAGATTGAACACTTTCTGCAAATTTTTGCTCAATTTCACATTGTGCAAGAAAATTTTTGGGACTCTGGCAATCGGAATTGACGTAACGTGACCCGAAGTCTTCCAGTTGGGATATTGGTAATGAACCATTTTATTCAAGGTGTTCTCGCCTTCATCTCGAAAGCCTACCAAGCCACCCCCTGGCCAGTGAATCTCCAAGTTAGACAACTCACTATAGAATGCTTCAACCGAATGTTTTGAAGCTTCTGAAGAATCGGATGGGGCTCTATTTAAGTTTTCAGTTTTGTTTTCATTCGATGTTTCGAAAAACTTTCCAGCAGACTGATTTTTATTTTCCATCTCGCAAATTTAAACACTGGGCTGTTCTATTAGCTGTCGTAGGTTCTCGGACTGTTGATATTTGCAAAGATCTGTAAGATCATTCCTAACTAGTAAAACAAGCTTTGATTAAAGTTACTGCAGGTTTATAATTGTGGATAGAAATTGACGACTTGAAACAAGGGAAGAACATACAAGTTTCGATAAAATGATAAAACTCTACTCTTGTCTGGAATAGAAAAAAAAACATTTCATTTCAAATATCTGGCAAAAAAGGAAAAAAACCGCAGGCTTTTTGTACAATGGGCTTCTGGAATTTTTTTGATTGGTTTAATAGCGCTCATAACGCTCCTAGTATCTAGGTGAAAGAAAGCAAGGAAACTGGAGTTGAAAACTTTGCTTTTTAAATGGTTAAATTTTTTCAATAAATTTTTTTATGTAGCAATAACTTCAATCGGTGTTTTGGAAATTGAGAATCAAGCTAATCTGCCATTTCGGTATATACTCATTGCCGAAATCTATTTTTCGAAAAAAAATGATCAATTTCACTGTGAAGTACTTCAAGATCAAAACCATGAAGTACTAGTAATAACGGCATTAAAACGAATTTTAAATTTTGTTTATGATCAAGATCAAAAATGTTTTGCCAATATAAGGTTATAACAAGATTCCTCATAAACAAGGCAAAGCTGTGAATGTTTCGACTAACCTCTATTATCAATCAAAGCTGTTTGATTTCAAAAAATTGTGATGTTCCGACTAACTTCTATTGTCAATCACAAGTTTTTTGAAAAAAAATTATTTCCGAATTTTATTACCACCACAAGCTGTTTCAAAAACCAAGTGACCTATTTTGCGATGGGTAATATATTGAAAAGAGCAAACCTTTTGAAATGATTAAATTGCCGCTTACGCTTTCATAGAACGAATTATATCGCGCGTTAATTTGAATGATACTTATAAAAATAGCCCCAAATTCCAATCAATATAAAGTTAAACAGTTGGAAACTGACTGAATAAAATTGTCACTTGAAGCATAAAAATTCCACAAATTGTTGAACAGCAAGACTTTTCGTATATTGAGGCGAACACTTGAAACTTGAAAGTTCCGATTACACTTTAAATCAATTAAAGAGTTTCTTGATAGAAAAATTGACGAAATTCTTTGAAAAATATGTATATATTTTTTCTCATTCTTTTTTGTAGTTTTTGTCTTTTTAATAGAAAGGGATAAATTAAGCGTCTCATTTGTTAATATTAAGACGAAATGACTCCAAAAGCGTCAAGCAAATTAAAATTTATGAAACTGCCGCTTACGCGTGTTATAAGACCACAATATATTGCGCGGTAATTATCCCAAATTGGCCAAACTAGTTTATTTAAAACCCCTTAGTTTGAAAAAAATAATCACAGTTGTTTTTTTTTATTTTTGAGCTCCAAACAACTGCAACTTTCACATGGTTTGAACCAATTCCGTGAAAAACGTTTGGTTAAAAAATTGAAAAATGACTGAATGAACTACAAAACCATAAACAAAATATTTAGTTTTTTCTTCGAAAGTTGGAACAAATACTGTTTTCACTTCACCAGTACAGTAAGCAGTCTTATAAAACTGCATGTATGCCAGTATTAATTTTATTTCAATTAGTTGCTTTTTCAATGATTATTAAGTATTTTGAATGATGTGTTGCGATATCATTCCAAGGAAATTCTTAATGACACACATTTAATATGAAAACAGAAACCCAAAATTTTTGGCAACTATAAAGTTTCTTTTTAAAATGATAGAATTTTTTGATCATTATTGTTACGAGTCTCAAAAATATATATGCTCGGGGTGGATTTTTTATTCGAACAAATTTCCAAAAAGAACTTCTGCCCACCCGGGAGATCGATTTCTGGATGTTTGTGATCTCCACCGGGTGCGCACACCACTATATTGACCTATTGTGATTCTACCTAAGCTGCTTGTTTTATAATTTTATGCTGAAAACGTATAAAGAAAATGATTTATGGGTGGTGAATTATCCTGCACAAGAAAGTCGTTCCAAACTGAATTGAGACAAGCTAATTGGCCTTATTAAATCCATACACGACTCGAATTATAACACTAAAAACTTGATTTATCAGGCCGAAAACCACAGTTTGTGGAAACTCATATACCAAAAACTATTCGAGACCAGATAAAAGGCAGTCGGGACATTTAGGGATTTGCCCTGATACGAGCAGTCATGTTTTCATTAGATCAGCTAATCTCAAGAAAAACTTTTGATACTACTCTCGCTTCAAAAAAAGTAAAAGCACTTAATCATCGTGCACTAAAAGTTTTTAATGTTTTGTTTTGTTCTATCAAACTATCAAACGGTAGCTTTTTTAATGAAAAGATTGATTGGTTTCAATTTCTACCAATATAATATCAAAAATTTAAACTAAACTCAAATTTTAACTCCCTCTAGAAAAAATTATATGTACATATACACGGATACTCAGATAATCCTCCGTTGGCATTCTGCTGTTTGCACATATATATAAGAAAAAATCTTGCTCTGTTCGACTAATTTTTTTTTATTATATAATTGCTGCATGTATTTGATTTTAGCCCAAGAGGCATAACCCATTTTTAAATTACTTTTTAAAATCATTCTCAATTCTCATGGTATCAGTTTAAACCAAACCCTTTTCCAAATCATCAAATTTTTTTAAACTTTTATCTAGGTAGTGTCAAAACATTAGTACTGTGTTTTAAAAAGGTTTGGCCAAAAATTCATTCCAGAAATAACCATGTCTAGTAGTTTAGTGAGGCATTGTAAGAAGTCACTTCAATCACGAAATTAGGGAAATCGCTTTTTACAATGCCTCTTCAACTCCATGCCAAAATTTTTTTGAGTGGTATTTGGGCTTAACGTTTTTAATACAAAAAAAAAAGAGTTCAATAAAAAATTGTAGTGAAATACAATAAAAAATTTGGAAGAAGATTTAGTTTGAAATTCAACACAGAAACTGAAAAATATATTTGAAACGTTTTATATTGAAATTGTTTTATGTTTTATGTTTTTATAGTTGAAAATTTTTATAAGCTTCTTTGGCTGAAGTCAATTATAGGCAGCAATCATAAAATGTAATCCAAAATTACTTAGAAATTTGTGCTGGAAACTTTTCTCGGATATGTGTGTGCTACAATAACAATAGAAGGCCATTGGAGCATCCTTTGTCAACATTTAAAAAAAAACTTTAGAGGGAAGGTAAAAACTTAATTTCAGCATTATTTCGGCAGTGTAATTTTCAGCATTATTTAAGACGAACTTATAACAAATCGATCTTCATAAAACTAAAATACTGTTTCAGGCAGTGATAGTGGAAAAACTATTGAAAATCTAGTTTTTACGACGAGTTTAAATAGATTTTTTCCCCTGAATTTGTCCACTTTTTGGAATTAAATCATTGAAACATTACACTTTTTCAAACATTTTCCAAACATATTTTGCGTTAATTAGTTTTTTCCGGCGCGGAAATTAATATTTACAAAATGTTCATCTGAAGGTTTCAATTACCTGTTATCTTTTTTTTCTCCAAGAAATTCTCTACCACAAGGAAATATTAAAAATATAATAAATTATAGTTTTCTTTGTTCAAATTTAATTTGAAGCAAAAGAACGCACTTTATAGCTTCTAGAAGGACAGCGTGATAAAATAAGATAATAGGTAATCAAAATTCGTCAGAAATATAATGCCAACAAAACAAATGATTTTTAGATGACTATAAAAAACTTTTCATAACAAAGCAATACTAGAAAAAATCTATAAATTAGGTGTGACGTAAAAACGAAAACAGAAAGCACTAATTCAGATTCATTTTTTTTGTTTTTTGATAACAATTGTAGTACTGCTGCTCTGAAAAACTGCTCTTATAAAATTGTAAAACTAAAATGAGAGTCCTGTTGTTTTGTCCGACGATTTTTTGAATCTTGCTCATAAGTTACGAATATAAGCGACTGTAGAAAATCAGCACAAGCAAAAACTAATTTTCTGCGTTTGGTCTACTTTTATAAACAATACCTTTAAAATATGTTTCATGCAGTCACGGGACAAAAACGTTGTAACTTATAGTTTTGAGAAGATGAAATTGGCGGTTCATAATTTGTTGACTTGTTCGTCTATATTTTAAGATTTTTGATTAAAGTTTTGCGATAATTTGACTATTGAATTGAAGTTCGTCAGAGAGGTGTTCTGGAATTTTTTTATTCGGAAAGCTAAAGAGGATCTTTAAACAAGTTTCCTCTTGACAAAATTAATGTTTAGTAAAATTTTGATTTACAATTGAAAAAAGACTCAGCTTTCAGCAATGAAGTAAATATAAGTATTATTGGTCAGAAAAAAATCTGATTGGAAGTTTTAAAAGTTTTCTAAAAGGCCTACCTAAGTCCATATGTGACATATTTGGAATGAATACAATAACAGTTGTTGCGTTGCTTACAAAAATTCTTCGAGAATCAAAACACCTCCATAACGAGCTATGAGTGAATGGCCAGGCATATACTTGCGAGCAACACTTATTGTTTCGACTTTCGAAGAAAGTAAAGAAGATATATGCTCGGGGTGTTTTTTTTATTCAGACCAGTTCTTAAAAATATTTTCTTCGGGCGATCGATCCACGGACCTTTCTGCTCCCAGAAAGGGAGCGCTCAGAACCACCAAACTATCCTGAAATTAACTACTAAACTAACGTGACTGCGTTTAAGAAAAGTGAAAAAAATTATTTTAAAGGATTTTCGTGGTCTAAATTATTATTTCTATCATGGTATAAATTATTGCTGATACGCTGGGACAACGTAATTGGACTAAAATGGATTTAAATCAATTTTCTCTCGCAAAAACTTAATGCTTTATAATTCATTTGAAATTCATTATAATGGATTATATAATAAGTAGAAATTAAAAAAAATTGGATAGTTTTTGCACTGATGAGTTTCTTTTCCACTGATGAATCAAAATGGATAATTTTCTGAGTAATAAGGAAACTTTGCAACGCGAGTGTACGGCATACTCCATTTCTAAACCTAAACTCAAAATGAAAAAGACTCCGTTAACCTCTCAACCCCTATCGCTTGCCCCTTTACTCCTTTACCACCCCCAACCGAACCACCTGAGGCATCTCAAACCTGAACCACCACCCCAGCCTCTCCTCCCTGCACCACCACCCTCCCCTTCACGGGTTTGCGGGTGTCTTAAGTGGAGGGGGGGTTAATGGAACGTGGGTTAGTCCACATCCATTTTTAACCCCCCCCCCCCCCCCCCCCCCAAAAAAAAACACTATAATAATTTAAGAAAGTTGTTATAAGAAACAAAATTCAGTTATTTAGTAACACAAAATAATTAACAAAAATATCAAAGTTGCGCAGAAAAAATTAAATTGAACAAGTAACCAATTTTAATTTAAAACGTAGAAAATACTTTATGTGCCTTGCATTTCGCATAAAGTGGAAAAAATCGGTTATATTTGAGTTTCATTGTCAGAGTCCACAAAAAGAAAAAAATGAGTATAATGTATAATGGGTTAAAACTGGATTTTGTTGTCTCGAAAAATTCTTATTAATTAATACATTTTCAATTCATTGTGATGAATTTTTTCACTTTTTTGGACACTGACAACTAAACTCAATTACAATTGATTTGAATTCACGTAATTCCATTGCGGGTGACTATAGCGCTGTGATATTTTGATGCTGAAAATTTAACGCGCGTTATTTAATTCGCTTGTGGTGAATTTCCTGAACCTCAAAATTGTTCCAAATTCAATTATGACAGGCTAATTAATCTTTTTTTGTAATATATTTTAATCTATTAATCTATTCTTAAAATTCAGCTTAAAAGCCTTTGTTTGTCAATATTTCCTTAAAGGAAAATTATTCGAGACCAGTTTACTTTGCCCTGAAACGAACAGTCTTGTTCGTCTATGATCTCGCTAAAAAAAGAATTACTAACTAATAAACAACCATTTTTTCTGCTTGATTTAAATTTGATGTTTTAAACTGATCGCAATACTCAAACAGATTATCTAGAATCTAGAAACTAGCTACCAAATAGCTTCTAAATTAAACAGTGTTCTGCAAAATTGACTATGTCTCATTTTGACGTTGAAAATACTCAGCCAAATGAACAAGGAGACATCCGATGGCAATGGCGTAATAAAAATTATATTGGGCATCCACTTTTGCTCAGAGAGTTTCATGATGTTTTTGTACACAAGATGAGAAATTGTTTTTTATTGAAAAATATGCTTTGGCAAAAAAGCTTGTGACAAAGCATTTTTGTCACAAAATCAGTTCCTTACTCATACAACTGCGAAGCGAATTCAGGGAGGGGGGAGGGGGAAGGGGAGAGTTGCTGTACTTCTACTCAGAGATTCGAGCCCATTTGTACTATTGTGAGATATCTTTTTTTGGCTGATTGACCCTAAAATTTTTCTAGAGGCGATTGTTTGGTAATGCACCACAGAATCAATTTGGTCGACCTAACAAAAAGGAAAAAGGTCGACAACATTTTTGAAATTTTTTTGAAAATCCGCATCCCCCTCTCGAGAAAACCCTAGATCCTCACTGCACCTAGATTCTCACTGCACCATTTAAACTATTTTATTCTTCAGTTTTTCTGAGTGTCGTCGTCAATTCAAGGATTATTCAAATTGATTTTTGGATGATAGAACAGCGAAAAGAAATACATATTTCTTCAACAATGTTTTGGTTTTCAAATTTGGTTTAAATGTAATGATATGGTTTTGTTCTTTTTTTTTGCTGCCAAATGGTGTAACGAAATTTGCATTGGCTCATGAGCATCTGAAAATTTGTTTTTTTTGGCCTGGTTTTCAACTGGGTATGCGTGAAAAGCAAAACGGTTGAAAGTTTTCCGGAAATTAAATGTTCCGGACTGAAAAACAAGGATCATGATAGATATTCCTCTTCCTTGTTTCCGGTTTTTAGAAATTCAACTTTGGGTTCCACATTTTCAAAAGTTTAAAAGCAATTTTCAGAAAATATATTTAAACAAAACTGCTCGTATCAGGGCTTTACCCTGAATGTTTCGACTGTCCATAAACTGGTCTCGAATAGTTATTAGTTAATGAAATATTGAGAAACTATGACGTTTAAAAAGACCAATTGGGATGTCTCAATTGAATTTGGAAGGATTTTTGGGTGCAGGATGGTTCGCCACGCGTAAATAATGCACGTTAAACTTTCAGCATCAAAGTATCACAGCGCGCTTATAGTCACGTTTGTCTATTTTTGTGCAATCGATGGGACAGTATAGTCTAGTGGTGAGCGCGCCTATTCTGCGATCATGAAGAGACCTGGATAGATCTCCCGAAGGAAATGCTTTTGAGAACTTGTCTGATTTAAAAAAACCAACCCGAGCATATATATTCCTTACTTTCTTCGAAAAACGGAACCATAAAAATTTTAAATATCTTATATAATCTTATTAGGTAATATATAAATAGTGAGTATTACAAATACGCGCAAAAATCGAAACTCGATTAATTGTTGGAATTTTCGAAAAGTTTATTGTTCCGACTTTCGATACGAAAGTAACGGAATATTTGTGCTCGTGGTGGGTTTTTTTTTCTTCAGACAAATTTTGACTTTTTAACTAGCCATTTTTGACGGAATTTTTTTATATCATTCGAAAGATATTGTTGTCATGAGCTCAAATTTGAAAAGATATTTCACTTGTGATCATTTTTTTTGTAAAAATACGGGGGTTTAAAGATTGGCATTTCGGCCAATTTGGGACAATTAACGCG